>NC_082719.1:36012621-36324496 GCF_030144855.1 Hypanus sabinus
GATGAACAATTGTTGTAGTTCATCCACACAATCTTTATCATTTGCCAGTCTATCTTAGCTAATTCACGTCTCATACCTTCAAAGTTACCCTTCTTTAAGTTCAGAACCTTTGTTTCTGAATTAACTATGTCACTCTCCATCTTACTGAAGAATTCCACCATATTATGGTCACTCTTACCCCTCATATTTCTATAAACTATCAAATCTCCTCTCAATCCTCTACATTCTAAGAAATAATGTCCTAACATATTCAAACTTTCCTGATAACTCAGGTTCATCCTTGTAAATTTTCTCTGTACTCTTTCAACCTTGTAGGTATCTATTGGTAGGTATATTGGTACCATAGCTTTTGGTAGGTATCTTTCCTGTTGGTAGGTGATCAAAACTGCATACAATACTCCAAATTAGGCCTCATCGATATCTTCAAGATAACATCACATCTCCTGTACTCAATACTTTGATTTATGAAGGCCAAAAGCTTTCTGAACGACCCTATCAGCCTGCGATGACACCTTCAATGAATTATGGACCTGTATCCCAGATCGCTTTGCTCGACCACACTCCTCAGTGCCCTACCGATCATTATGTGCACCTACCTTGATTGGTCCTACTAAAGTGCAACACCTTGCACTTATCTTCATTAAATTCCATCTCCCAGTTTTTAAGCCCATTTTTTCCAGCTGTTCCAGATCCCACTGCAAACCATGAAAGCTTTCCTCACTATCCACTACACCTCCAGTCTTGGTGTCATCCATAAATTTGCTGATCCAGTTAACCACATTATCATTCAGATTGTTGATATAGATGACAAATAACAATGGAGCTAGTACTGATACCTGTTACACACCACCAGTCACAGGCCTTCAGTCAGAGAGGCAACCATTTACTACCAGTCTCTGGCTTCTCCCACAATGTCTAATCCAATTCTCTACGTCATCTTGAATGCCAAGTGATTAAATCTTCCATGCGGGGTCTTGTCAAATGCCTTATCAAAGTCCATGTAGCCAACATCCACTGCCTTGCCTTCATCAACTTTCCTTGTAACTTCCTCAAAAACTCTACTAAATTGCTTAGACATGACCTATCATGCACAAAGCTGTGCTGACTATCCTTAATCAGTACATGTCTATCCAAATACTTATGTATCCGGTCCCTCAGAATACCTTCCAATAACTTTCCCACAACAGGCTCACTGGCTTATTGTTTCCTGGTTTACTTTTAGAGCCTTTCTTAAACAGCAGAACAACATTGTCTAAACCCTCCAATCCTCTGATACATCTTCTGTCGCTAAGGATGATTTAAATATCTCTGCTAGGGCCCCTGGGAATTTTGGCACTTGCCACCCTCAGGGTCTGAAGTGCTGACTCCTGGAAAAGGTTACTTATTGACTGATTTTGCCGCATGATGTAATTGTGGACATTTATAATTGTGAAGAAGGTTGTGAATTTCTGTAGTTTGGTTTTTGTGTAATTGTACAGGCTCATGGTAACAAATCCCTCCACACCCCCACAAAGAATGAATCCCTTTCCCTGCAAAGAGAAGATCCCTACTAACTCATTTTCTGTTTTTGGTGTAAGTGAAGAGATAAAGACAGTGTGGTAAACTGTATTACTTTCAGACTGAAGTTTTGGAGCTGTAATCTTAAAGATCTGATGGTATATATCTGTATTTTTCTCTTTTGTCATTTTTGCTATTTTGGTGTTTTTCCACCATAAATATTTTTGCACTTCCTTCTAGCACACAATAAACACCTTTGCACCGCTATTGCAGCCTGTCATCTGATTGTTTAAAGTTCACACCTTCATAAGGGCACGTGACTCTCACCAATCTCAGATGGTGTGAAACATACTCTGTAATCTGTACAGGGTCCATGAAGTTGATGCGGCTTTGCCTCACTTTGACAGATACTGTGTCATCTCCTGAGTAAATATAGATGCAAAAATATGATTTAAGATCTCCCCCACCTCTTTTGGCTCCACACATGGTTTATCATTCTGATCTTCCAGAGGACCAATCGTGTCCACTGAATTTCTTCAGCCCTTGACATATCTGTAGAATCCCTTAGGATTCTCTTTCCTCTTGTCTGCTAGGTCAACCTCATACCTTCTTTTAGCCCTCTTGATTTCTTTCTGAAGTGTTTTCTTGCATTTCTTATACTCCATAAGCACCCTATCTGTTCCTGCTAGGTATCTCCTTTTTTTCTGAACCAGGACTTCACTATCTCTTGAAAGCCAAGATTCCCTGCACTAGTTACCTTTATCTTTTATCCTGATAGGCACATACAAGCTCAGTACTCTCACAATTTCATTTCTGAAGGTCTTCCACTTACCAAGTATACTTTTGCCAGAAAACAGTCTGCCCCAGCCTTTCTTCAATTTAGAGTCTGAATCCACAGACCAGACCTATCATTTTGCATATTTATTTTGAAACTAATGGCATTGTGGTCACTGGATGCAAAGTGTTCCCTCACACAAATTTCTGACACCTGCCCTGTCTCATTCCCTAATAGCCGATCAAGTATCACACACTCTCTCATTGGGACTTTTACGTACTGATGAAAGAAATTTTCCTGAACAGATTTGATAAACTCTATTCCATCTAATCCTTTTACAGTATTGGAGTCCCAGTTATTATGAGGGAAGTTGCAATCATCTAACTCAACAACCTTATGTTTCTTGCAACAGTCTACAATTTCTCTGCAAATTTGCAGACTGTTGGGTGATCTGTGATATAGCCCCATTAATATGGTCATACCTTTCTTATTTCTCAGTTTCACTCATAAACTCATAATGCTTCATTAGGCATAGCTTCCACTGTACTGACTGAGCACTGCTGTGACATTTTCTCTGTCTAGTAACATTAGCCCTCCTCCTTTAATCCCTCCTGCTCTGTCATATAATACAACGGATCCCCGGTATATTGAGCTGCCACTCCTACCCCTCCTGCAACCAAGTTTCACTTACCTGTACAATATCTTAATTAGAGATGTTGATCCATGTCCTGAGATCATCTGGCTTTCCTACAAAACTTCTTGCATTGAAGTGTGTGTATTCCAGGACATTTGTCACACCATGCTCAACCTATTGGTTCCTGTTTTTGCTTGAGATCTTAACATCTGTCTCCACAACCTCTCCACTACCTGCTCTGGCACTCTGGTTACCATCTCCTCACAACTCTTGTTTAACTCCCACGTGCAGCACTAACAAACCTCCCTGGTGGGATATTAGTCCTCCTCCACCTCTGGTGCAAACTGTCTCTTTTTTACATGTCTCATCTTTCTTGGAAGAGAGCCCAATGATCTAAAAATCTTATGCCCTCCATCCTACACCAACTCCTTATCCAACTATTAAACTGTATGATCTTCCTATTTCTGGGCTCACTAGCATGTGGTAGGGGTAGCAATCCTGAGACAACAACCCTGGAGGTCCTGCCCTTTAACATAGCACCTAACTCCCTGAACTCACTTTGTAGATACTCGTCACTCTTCCTACCCATGTCGTTGGTACCTACATGGACAACAACCTCTGGCTGCTCACCTACCGACTTAAGAATTCTGTGGACTCGATCCAAGATATCCTGTCCCTGGCACCTGGGAAGCAAGTTAACATCTGTGAATCACATTCTCATCCACAGAATCTCCTTTCTATTTCCATAACTAACAGATCCCCTATCACCACTTCTTCCCCCCTTCCTTTCTGAGTTACAGACAGACTCAGTGCTGGAGGCCTGACCACTGTGACTTTCCTCCAAAAGTTTCCGAAGTGCCACACCTGTTGTTGAGGGGGATAAACAGAGGCATACCCTACACTGGTTGTTTAACTCCTTTCCCCTTTCTGCCTGTCACCCAGTTTCCTGTTTCCTGCTCTTTGGGTGTAGTTACCTCCCTAAATGTTCTGTCTATCACCCCTTCAGTCTCCTGAATGATCTGGAGTTCCATCCAGTTCCAGCTCCAACTCCATAACACACAGTGCTGGATACACTTATTGAAGATGTAGTTGTTAAGGAAACTGGAGGTCTCATTGCCTTCCCCATCTCACAAGAGGAGCATTCTACTATCCTGCCTGGCACCTCTGCTGTTCTGATTGAGCAAATATAAAGAAGGAAGAACAGTAAGCTGGGATGGTGGGTGAGAGCTCTACTGGCAGTTCATCACTTTCTCTGACTGAAGATTCTACTCGATGAAACCTCGAAGAGCTAAAGCCCCAAAATCCCCACTCAAACTCTGTCTGCTCCAACAATGGCCACTCCACATACCCCTGCCTCATTTTAATTTCTTCTTGCCCATCAATCCCGAATGCTGAATGGCTGCTGCTCAAACTACTTAGCACCTTCAAAAAGAGAAATATATTTGATATTTTGGATTGAAAACATTCATCAGATATTAGGAAGTGATCAATATTTATTGATCACAATTGCTCTACTTCATCTCTTAGTAGTAAGGTTCAGCTATCATATACTCAAACAATTTTGCTTCTGCCTCAGAGCACATGACCAAAACTGACCCTGCACACAGGAAAGTCTTTTGGCATATAGGGTTTAATTAGTGATTTAAAGACTATGCTTTCTGTGAAGGTTCAGATCTGCATGAATACCTTTATATTTATAGATCCATGACAATATCGGATGGTTTACCACTGACCAAAAGTAACTAAATAAGTGAAAGGCTTGTTCTTTTCTGCACATTTAGATCCTGAATTGAAACGTTGTTTTATTACTTCATTTACATATGGTGTCTTTTTTTTAGCAGATCATGTAATTTACTGCATCACAACGTCAGTTTTATCACATCAATTGATAATGTTTTCACAATATTTATAAAGTTTCTCAGTGTAATATATTGGTTCAATCACAATAAGAAAGCAGTCATTAGAACAGGAGAAATGTATTGCAGAAAACTGATAGTTTTGACTTAGGTTGAGAGTACAAAGAAGATATACAGAAGAACAGGCAACATTCTCCAAGTTGCCATCACAGCATGATTTTGATGAGTGTTTTCTTCAAAAAACTTTCAAAAGCCATAAGGGCCATGCTCATGCTGGAAGTTCCGTGCAGTAATTTTCTACTTGCTTGAGCCAGAAAGTGGGGGGCCTTCTGTACATTCTCCACTTGCCTAAAATGACATAAGAATGGAATATTACCAAGCATACTCAGAATTTCATGCTGGGAGAGACCCTTGGGCACCAAATCAAAAATTTGGAACTACTGGTCCGTGCTAAGGTAATAACCACATAAAAAGACATATAGCTGCCAGTAGTGATGTTAGTGCATTTTTGATATCAGTACATATTTTATTATTTTATACATATTTAACAATTTCTAGAATGTCATTAAAAATTTTAATTTGTCTGTGCAAGATTTTCATAGAACTCTGTCAATCACCTAACTCCAGGGCTGACAATTAGTAAAAATTTCAAACCAAGGTCTTATGACTCTCATAATAAGAGTTCTTCTAAGCTCGGAGAATGTGAATGAGGTTTAGTAACATCCCTTCTCAGTTATATTTTGAATGACAACATCCTCTGTAAATTATAACTAATAGGGAGATTATGAAAGGCATTTGTCATTTAACAGCCGTTTTGATTTTAAGGGGTTATTAAGGTTGTTTGTCAGCACATTATCTCTTCTAATTTTAATTTGTTTTTGCAATCTTTATATGTAATAGAGCCAATTTTGACATTTCCCCAATCCTGAGTGATGTGTGAAAATGTGACAGTTGCAAAATGTAACCTTACAGAGTATATGATTTGTTAATAGTGCTCAACCACATGCATGGAGAAATAAGTTATTAAGTGGTTTGGGAGACATGATTTTATTATTTACAATACATATTTATTACAGAGTTACCAAAGTTTGGAAATTTAATCTCAAAGCACAAACTTATGACATTCAATGTGAGATAATTTAACCAAAACACTGTTTATGAACCACAGTTGGATACTTAGTGCTGTGAAGATTGCTGGATGTCTCAGCTTGGTCTTTTGTGTTAATGTATGTGCAAAGAATGTACAATGATCACTTGATATTACGTTTGTAAAATTCTTCAATGTTTGCAAGTTCTGGGGAGGGTTAGCCTGAATCATGGAGGTGGTGCAGAAATCTGCTTCTGTTTAGCTAATGAGCTGGAATCTACTTTCATATTCTCCACTCCTGCTGTTTGTGCTTTACTTCTGCCTTTTTTATGATGCTGCTTCCTGTTCCTTTTTCCAGTTGGAACTCCTCCCATCTTTTCTTTCCCCAGTTGTCCTAAATGCAAACATTGCCTTTCAGCTTCCAACTGACTGCTGCTTTCTCCTTCATATTTCTTTCCTCAGTAAGGCTCTCAACTTCCTATGGCTCAGCTTCTGAATCAGCTCTCCTGATGCCGCCATCTTGCTGCCTCGGTCTGTTGTCTCAACTTCTTTAAGGTCGCTTTCATTTCTAACTTTGCATCCTCAGTCATTATTTCTCCCTTCCCATGTTCTCAGCTGCAATTAATTTTCCCATCAGTCTTCATCTTATAACTACACACATCTCCTTCAGCCTTCATAGATGCTAACATTTCAATGATTCCCTCTTTCTCATTTGTCTGATTACCCTAATCATCTCTGAAAATCATAACTTGGATTAATATGCAATTATTGTAAATGGGTGATTGTGTGATGGCATTGGATTCACTGTCCAAAAGCCTTAAATTCAAAAGGAGCTTTTTAAACCCTATCCAATGTAGGCATCTACAGATATCCTCACTTTAGGGAAGTTGTTCTGTATCAACCTACTCTTCATAGACCAACTTACTTCCTTGTCTAGTCTTTGTGGTTGAGTTTATTTGCCAATACCAATATTTGAGTGGTGGGTTCCACTTCTTACCAAGGAGGAGATACTTCCAGTTAATAAAGTAGTTTAAAATCAACTTATTTTATTTTAAATTATACATATTCAAAATTAGATACATATTTCTTAACATACACTTAAAACTCACAGATTTATAAATTTCTGATTTATTAAAAATTCCGAATTCTTAAAGATTTCTAAACTACAAAGTATTTCCAAGCGGAGGTAAAGTTCTTACAAGCTAAGAAAACATTCCAATGAGTTGCAGAGGAACAAGTCATCAGTTGCAGAAGCCAAAGGTTGAGAAATGAATTCTAGCTCTGCTCTCTGTCACTTCATCTTTGTTATTTTTTTCTCATCATTCCTAACAACCCCCAGTGTTTTCTAATTCTTATACTGCTTTGCTACTAGTCGATATTATTTGCACAAGATGTTTTTCAGATACATTTGCTGGGACAAAATAATTCACATAGATGGTCTAAAAGCTTCTGGGGACAGACACACCAGATACCTACAATTAATGTTTAAGGCCTACTCTCTAGATACACAAATATCTCATGATTGATCATACCTGTGACCATGTTTGATGTGCTAAGAAACAAAGTAAGTCTGATCTGGAACCTTCCTTGATATCTGTTAGTATGATGCAAATAACTTAGCTGTAGTTGCCTGGATTGATGTGGGCCAGTTAACATAACCCCTTTGCCTTACCTTTAACAGATGGAGATGAGAATGCCTCATGGTCACTTTACTTGCAAACCATATCTCTTGAGCAGCCAGTCCCATACTGTGGGCTAGCAGCCTAGGCTTTGTTGACAGTGTTGTTTGTTTGCAAAGCTGTCCTTTTTATTTTGTACTGATTATTGCCTGCAATTTACACTAATAAATGAGACTGGTTCTTTTTTTACAAAAGAAGTTGAGCAAGACCATTGGCTAGAAGTTTAAGTTTGTCACAACCAAGCCTAACCCTTCGGAAAGGCCATGCAGCTGTGCTAGAAAGTTGAGGTTAACAAGAAGCCTCTTGGACTCAGGAAAGTGAGTAACAAATTATACTTGACTTAGACCCGAGCCAAAGGCTTCTGTGCAGTATCTCCCTCACACCAATCAACATCATCTGAGATGTTAAAGAAGTAAAGATAGCATCCAGTCAGATTGCTAGGAAGGCCAGGCAGGTGATGGGACATAGTTGCATCTAACAGGCTAAGTATCAAATTATTAGGGATGCAGAGTCAGAAAGGACAGCAAATATGGTACTCAAGGTGTTATACCTAAATGCACGTAGTATAAGAAATAAAGTGTATGATCTTGTTGCAATATTACAGATTGCCAGGTATCAGAATCAGAATCAGGATTAGGTTTATAATCATCGTCATGTGACATGAAATTTGTAAACTTAGCAGCAGTGGTTCAATGCAATAATAATCTAGCAGAGAAATAATAATAATAAATAAAACTTAATAGTAAATAAACAAGTAAATCAATTATGTATATTGAATAGATTATTTGAAATGTACAAAAACAGAAATACTGTGTATTAAATAATGTGAGGTAGTGTCCAAAGCTTCAAAGTCCATTTAGAAATTGGATGGCAGAGCGGAAGAAGCAGTTCCTGAATCACTGAGTGTGTACTTTCAGGCCTCTGTACCTCCGGCCTGATGGTAACAATGAGAAAAGGGCATGCCCTGGGTGCTGGAGGTCTTTAATAATGGCCACTACCTTTCTGAGACACCGCTTCCTAAAGATATCCTGGGTACTTTGTAGGCTAGTGCCCAAGATGGAGCTGATTAGATTTACATCCTTCTGCAGCTTCGTTCAGTCCTGTGCAGTAGATCCCCGCCCCCCCCTTACCAGAAAGTGATGCAGCCTGTCAGAATGCTCTCCAAGGTACAACTATAGAAGCTTCTGAGCGTATTTGTTGACATACCAAATTACTTCAAATTCCTAATAAAGTTTAGCTGCTCACTTGCCTTCTTTATGATGATGTGGCCATCACTGAATCATGGCTGAAGGATGGTTGTAGTTGGGAGCTGAATGTCCAAGGTTACACATTATATTGGAGGGATAGGAAGGTAGGCAGAGGAGGTGGTGTGGCTTTACTGGTAAAGAATGGCATCAAATCAGTAGAAAGATGTGTCATAGGATCGGAAGATATTGAGCCCCTGTGGGTTGAGTTAAGAAACTGATTGAGTTAAATATGATTGAGTTCAATTTAAAATTTGATAGGGAGAAAGTATAGTCTGATTTCAGTGGAATAAGAGAAATTTCAGTTGTATGAGAGGGGAGTTGGCCAAAGTAAATTGGAAGGAGCTGCTGGCAGGGACGTCAACAGAGCAGCAATGATGTGCATTTCTGGGAAAAATGAGGGAGGTGCAGGACGTATGTATTCCAAAAAATGAAAAAACACTCAAATGGCTGACAAGGGAAGTCAAAGCTATTGTAAAAGCAAAAGAAAGGGCACACAACAAAATAAACATTAGTGGGAAGATAGACTATTGGGAAATTTTTAAAAACCTTCAGAGAGCAACTAAAAAAATCATTAGAAGGGAAAAGATATGAAAGCCAGCTAGCAAATAATATCAAAGTGGATAGTAAAAGTTTTTTCAAGTATGTTAAAAATAAAAGAGAAATGAGTGTTGATATAGAAACACTAGAAACTGAGGCAGGAGAAATAATAACAGGGGACAAGGAGATGGATGATGAACTAAATGAGTATTTTGCATCAGTCTTCACTGTGGAAGACACTAGCAGTATGCCTGATGTTGTAGTGTGTGAAGGAAGAGAAGTGGGTGCACTTAACGTTACAAGAGAGAAGGTGCTCAGAAAGCTAAAAACCTAAAGGTACATAAGTCAGTCCGACCAGATGAACTGCACCACCCTAAGGTTCTGAAAGAGGTAGCGTTAGGGATTGTGGTGGAATTAGAAATTATCTTTCAAAAATCATTGGATGCTGGCATGGTGCCAGAGGAATGGAAAATTGCAAATGTTATGTAATTTTTTAAGAAAGGAGGAAGGCAGCAGAAAGGAAATTATAGACCAGATAGCCTGACCTCAGTGGTTGGAAAGATGTTGGAGTCAATTATTAATGAGGAGGTGATGGAGAACTTAGTGACACAGGACAAAATAGTACCAAGTCAACATGGTTCCCTTCAGGGAAAATATTGCCTGCCAAACCTGTTGGAATTCTTCAAGGAGATTACAAGTAGTATAGGTACAGGGGATGCTCTTGATGTTGTATATGGACTCTCAGAAGGCCTTTGACAAGGTGCTACACATAAGACTGCTTACCAAGTTAAGAGCCCATGGTATTACAGGAAAGTTATTAACATGGTTATAGCATTGGCTAATTGGTAGGAGGCAGCGAGTCGGAATAAAGGGATCCTTCCCTCATTGGCTGCCAATGACTAGTGGTGTTCCACAGAGGTCGGTGTTGGGACTACTTCTTTTAATGCTGCATATAACTTATTTAGATGATGGAATAGATGGCTTTGTTGTCAAGTTTGCAGATAATACAAAGATTGGTGGAGGGGCTGGTAGTGTTGAGGGAACAGGTAGGATGCAAAAGGACAGACAGATTCGGAGAATGGGCAAGAAAGTGGCAAATGAAATACAATTTTGGAAAATTCCAGGTCATGCACTTCAATAGTAGAAATAAATGTGCGGACTATTTTCTAAACGGGGAGAAAATCTAGAAATCTAAGGTGCAGAAGGTCTTGGGAGTCCTTGTGCAGAACACCCTGAAGGTTAACTTGCAGGTCAAGTCGGTGGTGAGGAAGACAAATACTTTGTTAGTAATCATTTCAAGACTAGAATACAAGAGCAAGAATGTATTGTTGAGGCTTTATGAGGCATTGGTGAGGCCTCTCCTTGAGAATTGTGAATAGTTTTGAGCCCCTCATCTTAGAAAAGATGTGTTGGCATTGGAGAGGGTCCAGAGGAGGTTCACAAGGATGATTCCAGGAATGAAAGTGTTATTATACAAGGAATTCAATGGAATTCAGAAGGACGAGGGGAAATCCCATTGAAACCTTTCAAATGTTGAAAGGCCTAGACAGAATAGATGTGTAAAGGATGTTTTCCATTGTGGGAGAGTCTAAGACAAGAGGGCATAACCTTAGGATAGAGGGGCACCCTTTCAAAACAGAAATGCAGAGAAATTTCTTTAGCCAAAGTGTGGTGAATTTGTGGAATTTGTTGCCATATGTAGCTGTGGAGGCCAGGTCGTTGGGTGTACTTAAGGTGAAGATTGATAGGTTCTTGATTGGACATGGCATCCAAAATTACAGGGAGAAGGCCGGGAACTGGGGTTGAGGAAAAGATAGAAAAAAAAAGGATCAGCCATGATTGAATGGCGGAGCAGACTCGATGGGTTAGATGGCCTAATTCTACTCCTTTGCCATATGGTCTTACAGAGATAATCATCTATCTCCCTAAATTCATTGATTATTTCACCATTCTTCACTGATCATTACCTTGACACAAACCCTCAATCATTTCAACTGCTCATAATGATCTTCCTGATATGTATCTGTCCAATCATCTTTACAGCCCTCCATAACCAATCATTTCCCAGAATTGTCTAGTGAAACATATTAGTCCCAGATCCAGATTGTTTATCCATCCTTTCACCACTGCTAGCAAATTCTGGTCTTTAACTTTAACTCCAAAACCAACCATATTCTCCTCCTGTCCCTACAGCACTTCATAATGCAACTTCTGAATAATTTCCACCCTTTTCAATGATATTGTGTCTATAGAACCTGATCTACCTAGTATTATGGGTTTCATGCAGATTAAAATACTACTGCATGGAGTATTCGCACAAAATTGAGACATGCCCCATAAGCAGTGCTAGTTTATGTAGTGCTTCAGTCAACAGAGTCATGTGGCACAATGGCAGGCCCTTTGGTCCTTCTGTCCGTGCTGACCAACAAGTATCCATCTACATTAATCCTACTTTTGGACTTCTATGCTTTGGTAATGCAAGTTCTTACTTCAACATTCCTCAGTGATCTGTTTATCTCTGACTCTCCCACCTCCGCTGGCAGTGGGATCTTGATTCCATCCAGCTTCTGGGTGAAAAATACTTTCCTATAATATCCCCTCTAACCCTTACCTTAAACCTATGTCCTCCATGTATGACAGAGAAGTCTGTTATTTTCTACCCTGGTAATCCCCCTCAAAATTTTGTATAATTCTATCAGGTTACCACAGGCACAGTCTTCTCTACACCAAAGATACCAAACTCAGCCTATGCCATCTCTTCTCATAACTGAAACACTCCATCTCAGGCTGACTCCTGGGTGAATCTACTCTGTCCTCACTCTAGCGTAATTACATTCTTACCGATCTGTGGTGATCAACATTGTATACATTATTCCAGACATGGCCTGACTAATGTCTTAGAAAGCTGTACCATAACTTTCCTGCTATTATAATCTATGTTCTGACTAATGAAGACTCGTTTCTTTCATCATCTCATCTACCTGATCTGCCACTCTCAGAGATGTTTGTACTTGTTCACTGGTACATGTTGGTGCATGTTGATACTGTTTCTTAGTACTCTCTAGAGTTCTACCATCTGTTGTGTATGTCTTGCACTTATTTGAACTCCCAACATGTATCACTTCACAACTATAATGATTAAATTCTACCTGCATTTGCTCTGCCTAACTTGCCAACCGATCAATATCTTTTTGTAGCCTGAGAATACCTTCTTAATTATCCGTAAAACCATCATTTCATACTTTCTAATCATACCTCCTACATTAACATAAAAGTTGTTAGTATATAAAGCAGTGTTTTCGTATAGATCCCTTTTAATTCTCACTATCTCACTGTAAATGATTCCTGCTTGTCAGATCTAGATTTATCCTCAAATAACTGTTCCCAGTCTTTACTTCCCAGTGTCTGCTAATGATTCTGAAATCAGTCTTATGCTAATTCAGAACATTAATTTTTGGACCATGATTATTTGTTCCCATAATTTTTTTAAACCTGCAGAAATATGCCTGCCCACTGGCATTTTAATCACTTGCCCTGTTTCATTCCCTGAAATTAGGTCTAGCTGTACCTCATTCCCAGGACTACTGATGTTCTGACCCTAGATACTATCCTCAATGTACTTTAAAGTATTACTCCATCTATTCTTTTCACACTAAGGCAATTATAGTTAATATTGGGGTCATTAAAATTATATAGTACTATAACCCTATGGCTATTACACATCTCTGTAAATTGTCTGCCTAACTGCTCCAAAGATTACAATATTAGAACACTAATCCAGATGAAGCATCTCGGCCCAAAACATCGATTGTTTATTCCTGTCATCGGTGCTGTCCGACCTGTTGAGTTCCTCCAGCATTTTGTGTGCATTGCCTTACAACATTTGAAGTCTTGCCATTTAACCGATAACCTAACTCATTATATTTTTGTTGCAGGACTTCATCCTTTTCTCAGCCTATGTTGTTGGTGCTGACATTTAATATGATCACTGTCTGAGTCACAGTGTTGGCCTGTCCACTCCTCTTAGGTTACTGTAGTTTTCTTTTCATCTTTTTCCTTACTTGACATACAGCAAAGCTAACCAGGGTGCTACTAGCTTAGCTGTAGCTATTTGCCCCCACCCCCACTGCTATCTAATGCAGAATATCTGTCTGAAATGGGCTGGGCAGAGAAGACTTCTGTATCACTTATCTGTGCTTACTGCTCATCCTTATGGTCACCTACCACTTCTCTGCCTGTGTGGCCATTAACGTTGGAGTGACCCCACTCACTAACTGTGCTCCTACTCCCTACACATAAACAGAAGCTGAAGCAGGATGAGTCCATCACAATACCACTTAGGACCACCTGAACATCAACACCCTTCATTCAAAGTCTCATCATTTAAAAACACTAATGTAGATGACATCATATTTTTCCAGATGATATTCCATTGGCATTGTCTTTACAATTTGCCTAACCTATCTAAAGTATGTCTCCCTGAAGTCACTCTTCATCATACTCACAACACAAACTATCATTTAGCTTTGCACCATCAGCAAACATGGATGTCCTGCACTTGGTATCTTCAGCCAAACCTTTGACCTGGATAGTGAACAATGAGAGGCTACCATCAACTCCTCTAATCATCCACTAATCATCACCCCCTCCTCCCCATGCTGTAAATGACAGGTTGATTCTGTTATGAATGTACCACAGCTTTGAGGGGCCGAAGGGGCGGGAGCAGCCCCCTCCTTCCGGAGAATCGCAAGAGCACTATTAATTCGGGTCTTGGACCCAGGCAAATGAGAGACAATGTAATGGTTTTGGCCAGGGCTCTTAGAGACACCTGTGCTGAGGGCATGACCCTGCTACGTGACAGCGACCACGGATATGGACACCTTCGGGCAATGTGGGGGTGGGGATTGCATCACCCTACTTTGATGGACATCTACAACTCTGCAAGTCAAGATAAAAGGGGACTGCAGAGCGCGGTACCCCAGAGAGACGCACCAGAAGGACTCGATCGCTCAACGCTCCCATGATAGCTGGAAGCCAGTCAAAAGCCACGTGCGCTCCGTAACTTCTCTGCCTGGGGAGCAGGTGGCTGATAATACCGAGAAGGACTTCGAACTAATAACAGGGAAACAACGCTCCCCTGATTCAACGGTGTTGCTTCGTCAAAGACCCGGGCAAGTTTTTCCCGTTTCTCCTCACTCTCTCTGAAACACTCGAAACCCAGCGAATCCCCAAAAAGTCTGATGCCTGCAGACTTCTGAGTGACTTTTATATTTCCAATGGACAATATATTATCCCCTAGACAACAGTTGAGATTATTTTCTTAATGATGATTATTGCTATACCCGCGCTTTAGATTGAGTTTTGCCGATGTATATGTTCTGAATGTTTGTATTAATCTTACTTTTGTGCCCCCCTTTATGAATAAAATGTTTGAAAATAGTGCCATCAGACTCCAACGGACCTCTCTATCTTTGCTGGTGAGTTATCCAGTTACGGGATACATTACAATTCCAACCTGCCATCTTCTGTCAATTAATCCTCAATCCCTGCCAGCATGTCAGCACCAATATCAGAAGAGCTGTAGCGGCTCAAGGAGCAGACTTAGCAGTCTTGTAGTAGAGATGTCATCAGCTAGACAGCATAAGTTTAGGAAAAGGGTGAGAAATTTAGAGGGGAGCACAAGAGACAGGAGATTGGAATCTGGAGCAGCACACGCTGTCTGCTGGAGGAAGTCAGTGGGATGTTTTTTGTCTCGGAAGGTAGCTGTGATGTGCAGTGCACCGTCTGAATGAAGCGACAGCTGACAGGTGAATGAAGACCAAATGCCGGTAAACGGGATTAACGTACATAAGGCAGATAATGCCAGAGGTCAGGGTTTCCGGTAAGACGGCAGCACACTTCGATGAAGCCGGCTGTCTGGATCCAAGCAAAGAATCGATTGCTGGTCTTTTATGATTTTTTTATGATTGCAAGACATTGCTGGATGTTAAGAACATCAATTACTGCTGGTCTACCCCACCAGTGAGCTGCTGGGTAGCGATGTAACTAGACAGACTGGGCACTGCTGCCAGGCAGTGTGAGATCCAATAAATGGTGGAAATGATTGGCTTGGTGGTTTTCGTTGTGATCATGAAGACCCTGTTGGACATTGGCAATTTAGAACACTGTGAGTCTTATTCACTGGGTCATCAGTGAGACAGACTGCAGTAGAGCTGCATTGCCTCGATTGTTACGTGGACCAGGCCCTCATGCCTCTGGGTTGCCTGTTTCTGCCGCCAGTGAAGGAAATGCTGGAGTTGGCTGTGTGTCACTCAATTACAGATGGGGTTGGCGGCTGGCCCCTCCTATTGGGGCTGCCCACCACGCTTCACTTCCATGAAGACAAGCTGGACTGTATTCACCTGCGGCTGCACTTTTGCAAAATGAGGAGCCGCTGCGCCTTGTTCTTGCAGGAACATGGCTCCAGGACAACATCCATACACTATCAATCTACAGGAATGACAGTCATGGACTTGGTCCATGTTTTTTTCAATATATTCTTTTGGTAGCTACTTTTTTGTTATCATAATTATATGTGCAATATTGTTCTGTAAGTATTGTGTCTTGCATCTTAGCCCCAGAGGAACACTGTTTAGTTTGGCTGTATTCCTGTGTATGATTGATTGACATTAAAAATTGAACGTGAACTTATTTGATGTTCTACGTGGACAAGATGTGTCTGCACCATTTTTCTATGATGTGTGGTTTTATAACACTATGAGACACCCTTTCAAGAACAGATTTGGAAAAGAATGCCTAAATGACTCATTAATGCAATATAACATTGACAAATTGACTATTGGTTTCCAACCTTTTATATGCCATGGACCCTACCATTGACTGAGGGGCCCGTGGACCCTAGGTTGGGAAACCCTGTTGTAAATGCTTGTGAGCCACCAGCTCCCAAAACCTAACAATGATTTTACCTGATTTCTGCTCTCTGTCTTTTGTCACTCAGCCAGTTTCCTAACCACATCAATAATTTGCCATGAATTCCTTGAACTTCAATTTCAGCTAACAATCTCATGTGAAGTTTTATCACATGCTTTCCAGAAGTCTACTTAAATAACATCCTTAAGTATTCTCTTGTGCATTAGTTAAAGCAGCTTTTCAAAATGTTTAATCAGGCTGATTACATCCAACCCATTCGTTACAAAGTCATGCTGTCTCTCTCTGATCAGAGGACAATCTTTAAGAAATACAGCAATTCTATTCTTAGTGTTAGGCTTTGATAATTTCCTGACAGCACATATTTCTTTGCAGTTTTAATATAATTATTTACTACAATACGGTAACAATTGGATCCCATTGCTCTAAACATATTATAAGTAATGTTTAATTCAGTGTCTGTTTTCGTGGGATGACTTGCAGACCGTCATCATCCTCTATAAATGAATATTGCTGCCAATTAATTATTCACCACATCTGGCATTTCATAATTTTAATTTGCTTTGCTACTTTTCCGAATGATCTACACTCAATGATTCAAGTGATCAAGCTTCTTTGAGCTAATGTAACTGTTGATTGTGTATCCCTTGGATCTTTTCATATTCCCTTTATGTAACAAGTAAGCTAGTTAGTCACAGTTCATATTTCATTAACAGGCAGATCTTCTGAAGACTAACTAATATCCAGCTCACTGGTGATATGTCACTGGAACAAAGCTATTCCTATTATTTTGCTTGAGTCCAATCTCCCAACCAGTGCGAATCTATCAATTGATCAAGGAGGCCTCTGACGCTGTGCTAGCTCTTTCTAGCCATGGTTGACTGTCCCTATCCCTGTATATCATAGTTTCTCCAATGCTGGAGGAAACACTGGAAATCAAAAGGTTTGGAGGAAGTTGGGAATAGACTAAGGCATCAGGCGGACGGCAATCAGACAGGCTGAGAAACTTTGTTTGTCAGGAAAACTGGACAAGGTTAGCCAATGGTGAATTTGGCAGAAGGTGGGGAGCTGAAGAGATTAGAATTTAGGTGTAAAGAGGGACCTATATTTGGGATGAGAAATGGAGGATGGTGACTTAGAAGCAAGAGATTGGAAAGGCTAAGAAGGCAGTGGCATTTTACAAACTATACTGCGTCAACAGCCTTGAAACAGGATAACCTGAAGCTCATGTCATCATTGTTGGTAACATCAACCAGGCCAGCTTCAAGTGTGTGTCACCACAATACTACCAGCACATATTCTGTCCCATCAGGGGCTGGAACACCCTCATCAATTGCAATCCAACTGTCAAATATCACTATCGAGCCACCCCTCATCCACACTTTGGTAGATCAGACCACTGACATGCCCTTACTCCAGGCAAAAAACAGAAACCGTAACAGAAGAACGCAGAACAGAAAGTCATAGAGTGCTGGTCTGAAAAAACAGATAAGGTTCTGTGTGACTGCTTTGAGTTGATAAACTGGTCCATGTTCGAAGGCTCAGTTGCCTGCCAAAATGAGTATGTCACTACCATCACAGACTTTACCAGCTAGTGTGTTGAGGACTGTGTACCAAATCAATCAATCCAGGTATCCAAACCAGAAACCATGGATGAAATGGTTCCACTTTCTTCTGAAATCTAGGCCTGCAGCATTCAAATCAGATGACCGCAACATTTATGAGAAATCAAAGTATATGGCCTCTTTAAAGCTATCAAAGATGTTAAAAGGCAGTCCAAAATCGAGTTGCAGTCCAGCAAAGATCTGTGAACACAGATCAGCTCATCACATGAACCAGCCTCCACTCTATGTACTCACTGCCTCAGTAAAGCAACCTGCAAAACTAAAGACCCCACCCACCCTGGACAGTCTCTCTTCTCCCGTCTCCCATTGGACTGAAGATGCAAAAGCCTGAAAGCACATACTGTCAGGCTTAGGACAGCTTCTGTATCACAGTTATCAGACTCTTGAATAGGAGTCTTGGACAATAAGATAGACTCTTGGCCTTGTAATCTATTATAATCTTGACCTTAATCATTTACGTGAATTACTCTCTTTTGGTAGCTTTTACACGTTATTCTGCATTATTTTTGTTTTACCTTTTCTGGCTCAAAGCATTGTGTAATGATTTGATCTGTAAAAACAGTATGCAAGACAAGCCTTTCATTGTATTTTGGTATACTCGACAATAATAAACCAATACTGATGCCAGTTTCTGCACCTTCTCAGTGTGTCCAGCTGTGATGAGTCTGGTCAATCCTGTTGGAAAGGAATATTGAAAATTATGTTGCTAGAAAAGGTAACTTGTAAGAAGTGGAAACTATAAATACAGTGCCTGTGACCATACTTAGAATGTAGATGAGGACTAATCAGATGTTACTCACATACATGTACTTTTCACATCATAAATCCATCTTTATTAATGACTGCTATTGACTCACAAAAATATGTCCAAGAATAATTAAAAACAGCAACAACAATCAACAAGATCTTCTTTTCAAATTTTGGTAATTTGAAGTAAACAGAAAATGCTGAAAAACTCTGCAGATCAGGTAACATCAGGTAACAAAGATTAACATCAGTTAATGTTTGGGCTCCAGGACACTCATCAGAAATGAGAATAAAAGAAACAAGTTGGTCTATACTAGATCAAGGTTGCTACTGTCACTTCAATTCACCATCCCCTTCCACTCTAACCTTTCTGTTGGTAATCCCCTGCATGTTACAGTGAGGACCAAAGCAAGTTTGAGGAACAGCACCTCAATTTCTGCCTAAGAACTTTGCAATCTGCAGGAGTCAATGCTGAATTCTTCAACTTTAAATATCTCACTCCATGTGAGAACTGTCCACTTCTGTGTGTATATTCTTTTCAATTAGACAAGCATCAGTAGGCCAGATTATACAATATTACACACACCATTCAGCATCAGCAGTACATTACAGGCAAAAATGCTGAAAGTTGACTGTCCCTTAACTGCCCATTTATTTTACTATATCAGAAAAATTATCTTTGTTTGACCCATCTTCTTTGGGACCAGAATGATTTATTCCCCTTTTATCGAATGTGTGAAGGGTGCCGGACCCGAAAAGTTAACTCTTTCCCACTCCACAGATTTTTCCTGACCTGTTGAGTTTGTTTTCCAACATGTCCTGCTTTTATCAACATGAATTTCAATAGTACACACTCAATTTTTGTGCACTGCACAGACAAGTTATCAGACTAAGAAAACTGCATATATTTTGTAAAATTATACCAAGGAGTGATTTGTATGACAATTTATTACTATATGGAACTCCCGCACTGGAGAAGTGCCAGTGCTGGCCACAGAGATTTTACTTAGTTTAGCATTTACAACCTGTGAAGCATGAATGTTTGCACACCAATCTACTACAGGAGATTATTTCCCAGATCTTAATGAGCATATTTAAATGTACAATTACTCACTATTTGACTTTAAAAATCATTAATGGTGCTAGGGGGAATTCCTTACCTGATTGGTTTTCCAATTTTATTGAAGGCTCTTTGTAATAAAGAAGCTGACACAATGGAACAGATAGACTTTGAATTGTCAGAACGCATACCACAGCAAGTTAATATGTTTTAAATGGTGTCTTCATAATTAGACATTGCGCATTACTTTTTCCATAAGAGGTGTAGGAATTTTCATTCATTTAAGTAAACTTCTTCAAAAGAGCAAGACAAATTCAAGCTGGTCAATTACTGCACACCATTAACACACTCTCAACCTTCAACAGACTGATGGAAAGCATTGTTGACAGAGCAATCAAGCAGCACTAATCCACCAATAACCAGCTCACTGATGCTCAGTTTGGGTGCTAGGACAACCAATCAGCTCCAGACCTCCAAGGTTCATTACAGCCTTCGATCAGACATCGGCAAAAGAACATTTGACCAGATAGTATAAAAGATGCACAGAGGAAAGTGTGCTCCCTTGCCTGGTGTTGTGCCACAGGAAAATGTTCAAGGCAAATGAAGTGCAGTCGTCTCAGCCCTGGAAATGCACCACTGAATTTCATGAAGTCAGTGTCTTTGGCCCAGATATCTTCAGCTGCAATGATCATTAATGGTCTGCCCTCCATCGCAAGTTTAGATGCCAACTTTGGAGAGGTCAGACAGGAAAAGGGGTGATTAGGGCAGAGTTAATAATTAGAGATAAAACAGAGATATTCTCAAAAACTGGTTGATACCACACAACGCTTCTACATACTGTTAAAAAGTAGGTGTTCTAAGGGTGTAATTAAGTAACTGTGGATATGGCGTAGCAGTCCAAAATATAAAATAAGTTCAGTTATGGGTTAACAACTAAGAGATGTGAAAAAGGAGGAAGATATTATGAACAGCTAAAGGTAAGCGACATAGAATTAAACATGAAAGGAAACTTGAGAGGGATCTCAAGGTCAAATTAAATAAGTTAAGAGAAATCACAGAATCATTTATGAAACTATGGGAGGCCATTTGGCCTTGCCAACCATGTTAACTCCCTGCAGAGTAAATGTGTTAGTTCCATTCCCCAGATTTCCCTGAAGTCCTGGATATTATTTTCTTTTGTGAGTCAATCCAATTTTCTACAGATTGACATCATTACAGACAATAACTTGAAATGGAAGTCAGAAAATTGTATGCATACTAAAGAACACATGAGCACCGGATCAGGAGTAGACAGGTAGGCTCCTCAAGCCTGCCCTACCATTCAATGTGATTATGAATGATCTATGATGGCTTTGACCACTGTTCTGTGCCAGTACATCATAACCATGAATTCCTTGATATTTCCAACATTTACCTATCTGCAACTTGAATCCATCAAATGATCAGGCCTCCACCACCTTTAGGGGAAGGGAGCTCCAGAGATCCACTCCCTCTGAGAGATGAAGTTTTTACATATCGTTTTTAAATGATCGGCCCCTTAATTTGCCGCCATATCCCCTTGTTCTTGATTTTCCCACTAGTGAAAGCAAGAGTTGTTCTGTATTCGTTACCAACACAGAAGATGAGTGCAGAAAATTAAGGATCAAGGAAAAGAACTAATTAAACACAATATAACTTAGATAATGATGATGCAGAAATTAATAGGATTAAATTTTAACAAGCTTGCAAGGAATCTGAATTACAGACAAGTAGGTAAAGAAACTGGAGAGAATACAGATCTTTCAACACTGTCTCCTTAGACCTAGAAGTTACTCACGTCACTGTATTAGTTAAGGGGGGTTAAAGATACATAGAACATTACTGGCCCACTGAAGCAAAATTATACTAGCACTGGGAATCTGAAGTGTAAAGAGAAAAAATCTGGAAATGCACAGCGGCTCAGGTTGCATCTGTGGAGAAAGGTTGTGTTAAGGTTGCAAATTGATAACCTTTCATCAGGACTTACTATTACCAATTATAAGTGTATTGGTTCATGAAGAAATAAGCAGAATCCTTCATTAAGGACAGAACGCTCAAGGACTGGTTTGAATATGATTGATCAGATAAATTCAGCATGAATTTATAAAGGAAATTCACATCTACCAAATCTAATTGCATTCAACGTAATTTACTAAAAAACATAAATGCAATGGAGGTAATTTAGACAGTGGGAGGCAGATCTAGATAAAGATTATTTATTCAGAATGGCAGGATGAGAATAAAAGCATTCTACCAGGGATCTGCATATGGACTTGTTCTCTCTATAACGTTGTTCACTCTATTTATAGATGACTCAGAGGAAAAGACAGCTGTATAACTAAGTTTGCTGACAACAGTATTTTAGGGAGTTGCATGCTACACAGTACAGATGGGACCAAACACTGCAAAGGGATATTGACAGATTAAGTGTTTAAAGATTAAAGACAAAACTGTGGCAGAGGAAGATCAATGTTGGAATGTGTGAGGTCATCTACTTTGAACCAAAGGAGATTGATTAGTAATTTCTAAATGGCAAGCAGCCTAGAAGTATGGATGAGCAGAGAGATTTAGAGATCCAAGCAGAGAAATCACTGAGACCAAGTAGATAGACACACAAATTAAATTACAAAGGCTAATGGAATATTTACTTCAGAGGGGCTGAAATATGTCAGGGTAAAATTTATGCTGCAGATGTTCAGATTCTCTTTAGACTTTCAAAGTGCTGGAGAAACTCAGCAGGTCAGGCAGCATCTATGGAGAGGAATACAGTCGATGCATATTGAGCAAGACCTCTCATCAGGACTCGAAAGGAAGGGGGAAGAAACCAGAATAGAAAAGATAGAGGGTGATGTACTGAAACTAGATGAGGAGTAAGGGGGGTCAGTGAGGGAGTGGGGAGGGGGAACAAATGAGAAGGAAGTGATAGGTGAAAGAGGTAAAGGCTGAAGAGGAAGGGATCTGACAGGAAAGGACAGTGGATCATTGGAAAAAGGGATGAGGAGGGATACCAGAGGGAAGTGATGGGCAGAGGAACAGAAATGAAGTGGTAAGACAGGGATCAGAAAAAGAGAGAATGGGAAGTGGCGAGAAATTACCAGAAGTTAGAGAAATGAAATTTCACACCATCAGGTTGGAGACTAATCAGACGGAACATGAGGTGTTTCTCCTCCAACCTGAGTGTAACCTCATCATGACAGTGAAAGAAGCCATAGATCAGCATCTCTGAATGGGAATAGCTAATCAGACTGAAAGGAGTGGCCCTTGTGAAATTTGGCATTCTGCCTGCCATAAACGGTGATATTCACCTTTCAGCTTCTTGCTTCATTTCCCCTCAAAAGTGGATTTTGGCAGGACTGCGCAGCTCAGACCTAATCATCAAGTTGGTAGAGGCATGGACAGAAGAAATGAAATCCAGAGCTGAGGAAAGTGTGACTGCCCTTGAGGTCAAGGCAGCATTTGACTATCAGGAAGTCCTGGTGAATTAGAAGTTAAATGGGCATCAAAGGATACAGTTAAGTGATTGCAGCCATATCTTGCACAAAGGAAACTGGCTGAATTTATTGATGTATGATCATACCAGCCCCAGGTTATCACTGTAAGATTTCAAAGCTATGTCCAACTACCTTTAGTTGCTTCATTAGTGGTCTTCATCAGTGAAGATTTTGATTGATGACTCCAATTCTAGCAAATGAAGAAGACCACATCTGCATAGACCAACATGCAGTATTCAGGCATGGACTAATAAATGACATTAATGCTTCCAGGCAATGACCATCTTCAACAAAAATTCAACCATCTACCCGTAACGTTCAATGGCATTACCATTGCCATGTCTCCCTGCCTGGAATCACCACTGACAAACTAGATCAGTCCAGAGAGATGTGGATTTTTGAGAAGCTCAGATGCCAGATGCACCATGGAGAATGACATCCTCCTGACATCTGCAAACTACACTGAAGGATAGCCTTCACTTCCCTAATAATTATGATTCCAGCAACAGTCAAAAAAAGCTCATCTGTGTTAATCCTGAGCTGATACTCAGGTTATCAAAGTGAATGCTCAGTTGGTCTGAGAGTCTGATGACTTATTATTTCTGTTCCTAATAAGAAGAATATATCATCTGAGGCAGTGATATGGGCAATTGAATGAATGAGTTATCAACCATTCCTTAATCATTGCTTACTATTCATGCTGATACTTGATTTAATTCCAGAAGATCGTACAGAAATATGAATTAAATAAGATAAAGGCAGGAAAGTTGTTTCCACTGGTAGGTGAGACTAAAACAAGCTCTCGTAGCCTCAACGTTCATAGGGGAAGATTTTGGATGGAGATGAGGAAAAACTGCTTTCCCAGAGAATAGTGAATCTGTGGAATTCTCTGCCCAGGGAAGATATGGAGACCATCTTATTAAATTCATTTAAGACATGGTTAGATAGATTTTTGCAAAGCAGAGGGTTTAAGGATTATGGGGAAAAGTCAGGTCAGTGGTGTTGAGTCCACAGCCAGATCAGTCACTGTTATGTTTCGTGACCTCAAAACATTAAATTAATTGAAAGGAGGCACAGGAGTCTGAAAATACGGGTGTAGTTCGAGTTTACTATAAGGGAGGTGTGCACGTATCATGTGGTGGTGTGATGACATATGCAATTAATGTATTTTCACATATAACCCATAACTAATTATTTAAATTAACAAGAATGCATAATCAAACAATATATATACAAGATGACTCAAATATAACTAAAATATTAAATACACAGCAATCATGATCTTCTTGAATGGCAGAGCAGGCTCAGTGGGCCAGATGGCCTTCTCCTGCTCATATTTCTTATGTTAAAGAGGCTCTTCAACACAAATTAATTGGTATAGTCATGAACAATGGTACTCACACCAGTGTTAAACAGCTTTAAGCTTTAAGTAATGGCCTCCATTTTTTCCTCCAACCTCTCTTCTTTCCAGTTGTTTCCATCTACCCATCAATCCCCTTCACTCCGAGAACACCTACCACCATCAGATCCCACCTCAATTCTTTGCTTTGGCAATTTGGCCTCTATACTCTCAATCTTGATGCCTGATTCCAGTAAAGATGTCGCCTATGTGCAATGCTTCCATGGTTGACATCTGCTGGATAAACCACAAATCTATTTTTTTCACTTCTTTTATGTCTTTTACACCTGTTTTTCTTCTTGAAGGTGTTCCTGGAGCTGTTGGAGCCTGTGGTATGCATTTTTCGCATTGTTTGGGTGATTTGTGAGGCAGCGAGCACGAGCCTTGTGGCGAGAAGGCTGCAGGGGGCGCGCACTGATGTTCGGCTCCATTTTGCTGAATAAAGGGAGACTGAAACATTGAGACAAATGCAGAAGGTGAGAGCCAGCTGTGTGCGTTTTGATCGCTCTGCTGCTGGAGACGGGCGACTGTGTGGCATGCCTCTTTGCCCGGAGAATGCTACCAAGGTTTTCTGCGTTATGGATATGGATATGGACGTAGACCTTTTTTTCAGACTTATGCTTTGCTCCGTTCTGTGCTGTTCGTCTGATCCTTCACATTATTTTTGGGTGGGGGAGGTGGATTTGGGGGTCAATGTTCCTGTTCCATTGTTGTTTGCTTTTTCTGTGTGGGGGAGGGAATATTGGGGTTTGATGGTCATGCTGCCATTCTTTTTTTGTGGATTCGTGGCTATATCCAGAAGAAAGAATTTCAGAGTTGTACACTTTGATAATAAATGTACATTTAATTTCATTTGATGCAGGGTCTAAATCTGAAATATAATTTACACTTCTGCCAACTCCAATCCTGCCTGACCCCAAGAATTCCTCTAGAAGGTTGCTTTTTATACTTAAGGCACAGTTTTGATGAATTTCTGGGGAACCTCTCCCCCACTCTGCTAAGAATTTCATTGGTTTTGAGCAGTAGGTGTTTTCATTCATTTCAAACTAATTAAGCTTAATACTGCACTTTTGTTTCAAGCATTTTTAACTATTAAATATTACATTTCTTTATACTCTTATGTTTAGTTTTGATTTTGTAATTATTCGAGTATTTCTGAAATCTGATGGAAAATAGTAGCATTCACTTTTGGCAGTTTTGACATTCATTTGAAAGTACTCCAGCTTCCTCCCACACACAAACGACCTGCAGACTAGTGGCTTAATTGATCATTGGTAAACTGCCCTTGAGTATTGGTGAGTGGTAGAATCTGAGATGATTTGATGTGAGTGTGGGGACAATAACATTGGATTAGCGTTAATGGATGATTATCAGCAGGAAGAAAACCCTGCTTTTGTGCAAAATGCTTTTATGCCAACTCTTTTTGAGGAGAGCACCTTTTTCAGTAAAAATAAAGGAACTTAATGATTAAAACAGCTTACCTCACCAAAATGTTTTCAGTGTGGACTGAAAAATCGGAGAAGCTCTTGGGGGAAGATGTGAACAGCATGGGCCTGATACAATATACTGATGATAGACAACAGAAGATTAGGCATGAGGTAATTGGCTCCTCTCACCTTCAGTTATTGTAAATTCTAAGAGAATATATATGCTCCTCAAACATGCCTGAAATATTAAAATGCCCCAACATAGATGACAGCCTAGGACCAGAGTATATCACAAAGATAAGCAGAATATCAGCCCACTTGTCACCAGAGAAACCTAAGAGCAGAATCTCGCTGAAGGGCCACAACACTGAAATGGACAGCCATGGAGGTGAGCAGAACACTAAGGATGTGATGCCTTGCAGCTTTGCAGGAGTCAAGGGTCGCAATATAAGCAAAGGCTTCACAGAAGACTTATCACTGTTCACAATTACAACTTAGAGTCTGTATACACACCAGCTTCTAGCTGTCACATCAAAAGAACTGTAGTGCAAATGCTGAGGCCATCTAGGGAGTTACTTACTGAGTTAACCACAAACTGAATGACAAGATATAATAAGACTCCTCAGTCAGCACTGCTCTCTTATTGACAATAAAAGTAATGACTACCCTTACCTTGTTTCCACCAATAGCCTCTGGGCTTAAACAGGGGACATGATAAAGAGAATCCACAAATTGGTATAGAGGGTACAATTCAGTGTGTTCATCATACTATTCAGATATCATTGACAACTGTCATGATAAATCAACAATTATTTCACTCTCTGGGTGAACCATCTTCTTTCCAGCTTTTTTTTGTAGTTTTAACTAGTTTCCATAATATCCAACAGTTCTAATTGAAGCAAACTTCCTTAATCCTGCTGATACGTGACATGGGCATATTACATATTTTCACTTAAATCAATTTTCTTAGTTAAGTGTATAGGAAGCACCTTTAAATTAGCTACATGTTTCTTTAAAAAATTACCTCATTAGGAAGAGAGAAACAATAACTAATGCTAAATCTTTGGTGACCTCTAAGGTGGAAGTTTGTCACTTATATGAAGGCCATGGGTGGTGTAGCAATTAACAGAAGCTGAGTATTTATCTTTTAGTTGCCTGACCCTTTGAGTCATTGGCCACTAATGTAGTCTTTTAGCCAAGGTGATTGGGAATGAGCTCACTTTTTGAGAGATAATCTTTTCTATATTTACAGCCGCACACAGTGGCCACTTTATTAGGTACAGGAGGTACCTAACAAAATGGACACAGAATGTATTTCTGTATGTTCATCAGCTTTTGCTCTCCCATTAACAAGACATTTTTCCCCGTAGAACTGCTGCTCACGGGATGTTTTTATTTTGCTTCGGTAAACTTCGGCGACTGTTATGCGTGAAAATCTCAGGAGAGAAACAGCAGTTTCTGAGATACCCAAACAACCCCGTCTGGCTCCAACAATCATTCCACATTCAAAGACAGTTAAATCAGACTTTTTCCCCATTTAGTCTGACAACAACCGAGTCCCTGAATGTCTGCATGCTTTTATGCATTGAGCTGCTGCAGCACAAATGGCTGATTAGGTATCTGCATTAACAAGCAGGATGGTAGTTTTTCCTAATAAAGAGGCCACTAAATGGATGTCTTAATATCTCTATCTATTGCAGTCTTTCTCTCTGATCGCACAGCACAACAAACTGAGAATAGACAGATTGTTGTAGTTTGGGTTCAGACGCTCTGAGCATTCGTGGAAGCTGTAGCAGACGTAGAGCCTTGTCCAAAATGAAGCATATCTGCTGCAGGGTGCACTTCAATGAAACTGCAGAAGAACGTGTTGAGGGATCATCCCTTGATGCTCTCAAGGACTATCGGTACATTCTCTGATGAATGAAAGAACTACTGATGTTCAAATGCCAATTTATTGCCATTTGCAACCATTCAAATCTTCTTGCTTGCTTGTTGAGTTTGGCCCCAGCCCAAAGAGTTTGACCTGTGCCACCACAGCTGCTCCATGTTCACACTTAGCAAATGGCCAGGTTCTGACACCTCGACCAATGCAATTAACTTTGCAACCCCTTTGCTCTAGACAAGTATATAGGTGGCACCACTTGCTGTGCTAGGAGTAATTCAGAATGCTGTAACCTAGATATCACCACTAGTGATAGTGCAAACAAATATTCCTGTGGCCATGATTTTAATTGGGGTATGAACCTGGTAAAAATAAATATGTTCAGGTAACATAGAGATGAATGCTGTCTAAGTGACTTGCCCAATAAAATGACACCTAGCAGTATACCGCTTACAGACATCTATTCAAAAATCCGAGCACAGTTGTAGTCTCCAGGTGATGATTGAATTGGGCCAGAAACTATAAAACCTCAGCAATGCTCCACTTTATCAGACCAAACCTTATCAAAATTCATCACACACAGCTGTGTAGCTAATAATAATCCACGTGAATTCATAAATCACAATGCATGCCCAAATCCATGCACAGTCAGAAATCCAAATCCATTTCAAGACACAATATATGCCTGAATCTTAGTATATAAACAAATCTATGCATCATGTGGATATCTTACACCTTTGGGTGTGAAATATATTTTATTCTAAACTGATTGAGTTGATGGAAATAGAATTGATCCTAAATGATCAACTTCTTTTATTGATGGGTTGAAGAGCCTGTTTCTATGCTGTACAACTTACAGATAAGAATGCAAATAAGAATGCTGATCCAGTGTTGTCCAGATCACCTATGCGTATAAATATTTTCCAGAGTAACCTGACACTGTTTTGTTTTGTAATCCTGGTGCAAAAACGTTAGCATGTCTGATCTGTTCAGTCTTCTGTTATTTGTAAGTCTGCCCAGATTCCGATATTTACTGAACAACGCAATGCCTGCTGGCACTTTACACTGCTAAATCCTGTCCGGCTTCCAGCCTAACCAGGCATTTTCTGCTCGGCAGCTCGCTGGCGGATGTGTGTTGTGTTCAAGGAAACATCATGAACATCATTCTCACAAGGATTGGAAGAGTAAGGAGGGTGTCCCTGCTTCACAGACCATGAGCTTGTCATTCTAATGGATGAGGTGACGGGGAAGAGTGTCAATCCCTGCACTGGGGACCAGGAGATCACACAGGGTCACAAATAAAATTAGCTGGCAGGAGATGGTGAGAGCTCAATTTTTAAGAAGCGACCCAGCAGGTTGAGCAAACGGAGCTAATAATTGCTGGATAAGATTTGCCACAGGGACAATTGTCACTACAACTCACTGTGCTGCCTTCTGCTGCAGTACTCCAATCCCTCAGCTGTCTTTTATTCCCCTTAGCTCTTCTCTGCAATGACTTCCATCCCAACTCTTCACTCATAGATAGACACCATTACGTCGTGTGCACACGAGAGAGAGAGAGAGAGAGACACACACACACACGTATGTTATGTTATGAAATTTGTCCTGTGGCAGCAGTGCATTGTGATGCACAATAACTTTTTTAAAACTATACAATAAGTAGTATAAAGAGAGAACAAAAAATTATATTGAGATAATGTGCATGAGTTCATCATCCAATCAGAAATTCGATGGTGGAGGGGAAGAAGCCATCCCTAAGTTGTTGAGAGAGTGTCATCAGGCTCACCTACCTCCTCCTTGATGGTAGCAATAAGAAGAGACCATGTCCTAGGTACTGGGGGTCTTCAATGATGGATACTGCATTCTTGAGGTGTCAAATTTAGACACCTCAGTGCTGGGGTGTCTAGTGACCAAGATGGAGCTGGCTGAGTTTACAGTTTTCTGGAGTTTTCCAACCCTTTTGAAGGTGAGACACAATGTGCAAGCTCTGGCAACACATACACGCACACACAAAAACAGTACAACAACATGTGACACAAAAAGACTTTGTGCATAGACGTCTACACAAGTGGCCAAATCAGTCTTCATCATGAAACTAACTGTAGCGCTTATCAAGACATGTAAGGGTAATCCTGTGTAACTTGTGGGCAGGAAAGGTAAATACATTAGACTCACACAGATCATGCAGGATGAATAGGTCCCTGAAGAACCTTCAAGCAAAATTTATCCTTTGTCTTCCAAGGTAAAGTTGCGAAAATGTGTGTATGAACAGTAGACAGGAGGAAGCCTTTTTACAATTAAAAGGCCAGAATGGGGATCCTTGTAAAGCTGAAGGTTCCCGGATTCACTCTGGCATGGAGGTTTCTTTCTCCTTGACCATTTATCCCTCCCTGATGAACGTACTGTATGCTGGACACATTCAGAAGCAACACAATGCACTCATCAATGCCATGATCTTCTTATGATTTGATAATTGCAGGCATCTAGGGAGACTAACAGATGAGCCTAACACTTTTCCAGATCTGCGCAGCAGGAATAAGCATTGAGGAGGAGGATGAAGGTGTGGCAACGAAGAAAAGGGTGATAGCATTGCTGTGCCTCATACTGCAAAACACTGGCTAGATTCTAGCACTAAAATGCTAGATCATAATGATAGGTGCCTGTGGAACTAGCCAGATGTAACTAAGCAGGAATCCCTAAGACTATTAGACATAGGAGCAGAATTGGGCTACTTGGCCCATTGAGTCCACTCCTCCATTCCAACATGGCTGATTTATTGTCCCTCTCAACTGAATTCTCCTGTCTTCTTGTAACCTCTGATGCCCTGATTAACCAAGAACCTATCAACCTCCACTATGATCTAGCCTCCACAGCCACATGTGGCAATGAATTCCACAGATTCAGCATTCTCTGGCTAAAGGAAGTCCTCCTCCTCTCTGTTCTAAATTGCCTTACATCTATTCTGAGGCTATGTGCTCTGGTCCTAGACTCACCCACTACAGGAAACATCCTCTCCACATCTATTCTATCTAGGCCTTTCAATATTTGATGGGTTTCAGTGGGATCCCCCATCATTTTTCCAAACTTAAGCAAATACTGACCCACATATGTTAATCCTTTCAATCCCGAAACCATTGTTGTGATCCTCGTCTGGACCGTCTCCAATGCTAGCACATGTTTTTCTTAGATAAGAGGCCCAAACTGGCTCAGAACATTCCAAATGTGGTTTGGTTAATGTCTTATAAAGCCTCAGCATGACAGCCTTCCTCTTATATTCTGGTCCTCTTGAAATGGACACTAACATTGCCTTCCTTACCATCGACTCAACCTGCAGGTTAACATAGAAACATAGAAAACCAACAGCACAATGCAGGCTCTTCGGCCCCCAATACTGTGCTGAACATGTACTTACTTTAGAAATTACCTAGGGTTACCCATAGCCCTCTATTTTTCTAAGCTCCATGCACCTATCCAGGAGTCTCTTCAAAGACCCTGTTGCTCCCGCCTCCACCACAGTTGCTGGCAGCCCATTTCACACATTCACCACTCTCTGCATAAAAAACTTATCCCTGCCATCCTCTCTGTACCTACTTACAAGCACCTTACATCTGTGCCCTGTTGTGTCAGCCATTTCAGCCCTGGGAAAAAGCCTCTGACTATCTTATACACCACCAGAGAAGGATAAGGGGGGATCTGATTGAAACATATAAGATTATTAAGGGGTTGGACAAGATAGAGGCAGGAAGCATGTTCCCACTGATGGGTGAGTCCGGAACTAAAGGCCACAGTTTAAGAATAAGGGGTAGGCCATTTAGAACAGAGATGCGGAAAAACATTTTCACCCAGAGAGTGGTGGATATGTGGAATGTTCTGCCCCAGAAGGCAGTGGAGGCCAAGTTTCTGGACATTTTCAAGAGAGAGTTAGATAGAGCTCTTATAGATAGTGGGCTCAAGGGATATGGGGAGAGGGCAGGAACGGGGTACTGATTGTGTATGATCAGCCATGATCACAGTGAATGGCAGTGCCAGCTAGAAGGGCTGAATGGCCTACTCCTGCACCTACCATCTATTGTCTATCAAGATAATGAAGGATACCTTCAGGGAATCCTGCACAAGGACTCTCAAGTCCCTTTGCACTCTGATTTTTAGAAGTTCTCCCTGTTTGGAAAATAGTCTACACTTTTACTTCTTCTACTAAAGTGTACGACCATACACTTTCTTACACTATATTCTAACTGCCACTTCTTTGCCCATTCTCTCAATCTGTCTACATCTTTCTTCAGACTCCCTGCTTCCTCAACGCTACCTGCCCCTCCACTGATCTTTGTACTGGCTGCAAACATGATCACAAAGCCATCAATTCCCTCATCCAAGTCATTGACATACAATGTAACATTAAACGAAGCAGTCCCAATACCAACCCCTGGAGAATAGCACTAGTTTCCAGCAGCCAACCAGAATAGGCCCCCTTTATTCCCACTTTTTGCCTCCTGCCAGTCAGCTAATCTTATACCCATGTAAAACCATGGGCTCTTATCTTGTTAAGGAGCCCAAGTCCAGTACCTTGTCAAAATCCAAGTAAACAACATTTATTGAGTCTCTTTTGTCTATCCTGCCTATTATTTCCTCAAAAACTTCCAAAAGATTTGTAAGGTAAGATTTCTCCTTCAGGAAAAATGCTGAATTTAGCCTACTTATCAGGTGCCTCCAAGTACCCCAAAACTTCATCCTTAATAATAGAGGTCAGCAACTTTAATTTCCTTGGTGTCAGAGGATCTGTTCTGGGTCCTGGGCCCAGCACATAAGTGCCATTACAAAGAAAGCATGGCAAAACCTATACTTCCTGTGAAGTTTGTGAAGATTTGACATGTCAGAAGAAACTTTGACAAACTTCTATAGATGTGTGATGGAGAGTATATTGACTGATTGCATACCTCTGTGCCTCTGACATTATCATTTCCATTTTGCAGAGGCTGATAGAACATGTTTCTTTTTCCATGCAAACACAGGCCAGTATTCTCCAATGTCCTTGTAAAGGAAAAACAAAATGCAGATTCTGGAAATTAGAACTTCAAATTAAAATTTAAAAATATGGAAATACTCAGCCAGTCAATTAATATCTGCAGCGAGAGAAATGGAGTCAAGCTTCGGCCATGGTGAAGCCAAACTCGGGTAGGAAGCACAATGCCTCATATTCCATGTGGCTCACCTCTAACCTGATGGCATGAACATCAGTTTCTATGACATCCAGCAATTTCTCCCCCTCCCTCCTTCTTTCTTTTTCTATTCCTCTTTGTGGTTATCCTCTCACCTCCTCTTTTCTCCTCACATGCCCATCACCTCCCTCTGTTCCCCTTCTCCTCCCATTTCTTCTATAATCGAATACTCTCTCCTATTAAATTCCTTCATCTTCAGTCTTTAACACTTCCACCTACTCCCTCCCAGCATCTTACTTCATCCATCTATTTCACTTATCACCTACCAGCCAAAACTCTTTCCCCTACCCCACACCCCTCAAAATTTCTTACACTAGCTTCCTTTCCTGTCCTAATGAAGTCTTGGACTGTTTATACCCTTCCGTAGGCCCTGCCTGACTTGCAGAGTTCCTCTAGCATTTCATAAATGTTGTTAGGGTGATTAATTGTTTTAAAGCAATGTACAGTAAAAAGTTTAATTTGGAAGGAATTGGTGATGCTGACCATGCATTGAAAATCTTCAGTCTGTCAACTATCAGGACTTCCATGAAAGTATCAGATGGACTGGCTAATGGGAGGTGCATCGTTAAGTACACCTATGCATTGTTCAGCATTCTTCCACAATTAACCTTCCCATTGTACATTCTTGAAAGCAGGCACTCTGTTGATATATTTGTAACTCTGAAGAGCCAGTTGCTAAGGCAGCTTTCTGTTTGTTCCTTTTCATCAAGGACATTGTAAATCAGTTGTATATTCAGTGCCATAAGCTGTTCCATTGCCCTTCACTATACCGAAGACTGATTTCCTTGTACCGTGTTACAGAAGCAATATCACTGAGCCCGTACCCATTACTGAAGTGAGGTCTGGGGAATCAATGGTTTGGAATTTTCAGTGGTGGCTTCACATACAAAGAAGTAGGATGGGTACAGCAATTAAGCAGAAATATGCCTTTTTATTAAGAGTCCTGTATATGTTGAGGTTTGTTTATATTGAACAATTAGAGTAATTCATGAATAGTGCAAACTAAATGAAGCAAGTTATCAATGTGGAAGCACACGGCCCAGTTATCCTGATGCAACGAGAACAAAACCATCCCAGATACACCTCCACACAACAAGCGTGTGATGTGTACTTGTGAGCGTCATGACCTGATGCACTAGTCACATTTCCAATCCTGCACAATCTTCACAGAAAAGTTATTGTTCTGCACTGCCCCCCATTTAAGGATAAATTGTGGTTTGAGATAAAAAAAATACACGCTCAGTCCGCTGATTCATCACCAAAAATTAAAAACAACCTTTAAGCATATTTTAGCTAGAAGGTGAGGCTGGAGAAGCTGTGATTCTTCTCTTTGGAGCACAGAATATTGAGAAGAGACAGAACAGAGATGTACAAGGTATCAGTATATATACGCAACACTCACAACGGCAGGCTAGGCAGCATCGATGGAAAAGAGTACAGTTGACGTATAAGGCCGAGACGCTTCGGCAGGACTGGAGAAAAAAAAGATGAGGAGATGAATAGAATATCTAGATACGCTAAGTAGAGAAGAGAAACTGTTCCCACTTCTAATGAACTAAGCAAAAAAAAACTTGCAAAATCTAAATCTTTGTTTCTTGAAAAAGTTAGTGATTGTTATCTGTAGTTTTTAATGACATTTTTCTGAGCAAGTCAATAAGTTTAATGATTCCATTTGACAGTATTTGGCTGCTTTGATATAACATTATTTAGAATAAGTAGATTAGCATGATTGTTACTTGCATTTTCATTATACAGAAGACATTTTCATAGTGGTCTCATATTTAGAACTGGAATTATCTGTCATTGAAGTGTACGTTTGTTTCCTTTTTGTGGCACTTAAAGCTGAATAAGGCACTTTATTCTTTGAACTGCTGCTGTGACAGTACTTCATAACAGAACCAAATATCAGATACAAGGACAATTTAGCTGCCTACTGTGTAGATGGTTTAGGACCTAACTTAAATAGAACTCACACTCTCTTTCTGTGGAATATCCTTCAAATCAAGTTGACTTACTCATTATGAGTTTGTCAGAGTTACTAAGACAAATGGCGATCAATTAACATTATACCCTATCTATAAAGCTCCATATTTTATTGTTTAGTAATCCTTTTGACAAGTCAGATGTGCATCTTGAAATACATTTAAAGTATATGTTAAGTGGAATATTTGTGTTAACTCAAACAGAACTAAGGAAAACACGTATGCACAGAAATTGGATTGTGAAGAGGAAGTCTTCTTGTGCACACAATTAAATTTCAATGAAAAATTAATTATTAAAGAATATTAGGAATTTATGAAAAGCTGAACAAAGGTAGCCAATTTCTCTTCTTCATTCTCTGTGCAACTGATGTGCTGGTTAATGGAGACATCAAACAGGTAAATTGGTGTATAAGAGCCCAACACAATCAAAGATGATTTACATCTGCTCCATTTCTGAGGGCACTGGGGTGATACAGAAGGCCACAGACTTGCTACGTAGGGAGCAGGAGGTGCTTGGTTACGAAGGTAGAGAAGTTTGTGAGATAATGTGCAGCACCCACCATATCCTCTGAAATTCAGCATACTTCAAACACATTGGATCGAAGTTCATAGTGTGATATTGAATGCTCGTTCTTCTATACTTTGAATGGTCATGGGTCAAGGATTCCCCTTAGAACAATTTTTCCAGGAGGTTTGGACCGGATCATTAAATCATTTCCTCTGTCCACTCTTCCGTTACTGAACTTTGAGTGTATATTTCAGAAGTTTGTGTCGACATGTAGATAACAGAACTTGACTGAATACCGTTAAAGTCACAGCGTCATACAAAATTACAGACGCAGGCCATTCAGTCCCTCTAGTTTGTGCCAAACCACCTAAACTGCCTCATCCCATCAACCTGCACCCAGACTATTGCCCTTCATACCCCACCAATCCATGTACCTATCCAAACTTCTCTTAAATGTTTAAGTCAAAATCACATCCTCCACTTGAGCTAGCAGCTCATTCCACACTCTCAACACCCTCATTTTCCCCTTAAACATTTTACATTTCACCACCATCACCTCTAGTTGTAGTCTCATCCAACATCAGTAGAAAAAGCCTGCTTGCACTTACACTATCTATATCATTTTGTATACTTCTATCAAATCTCCCCTCATCTTCTACATTCTAGTGAATAAAGTTCTAGCCTGTTCACTCTTTCCTTGTGCCTCAATTCCTCCAGAGCTAGCAGTATCCTTGTAAACTTTCTCTTTCAATCTTGTTTACATCTTTCCTGTAGGTAGGTGACTAAAACTGCACACAATGCTCCAAATTAGGATTCAGCAACCTTTTCTCATTCTGCCAGTACTTCTGAAAATTTTATAGAGGCAGAATTGTTTAATATTGTGCTTAATATTCCAGTAATTTTTGAGTAATATTGTAAATATATTGTTGGATTAAGCATTCTTTGGTGTTCACAAATTTATTATTGGTTATGTGTAAGAAGTACATGAATTGCATAGGTCATTATGCCACTAAGTCATACGAACCTCCCTTTTTTGCCCATTACACCACTGGCATTTAGGGCAGCATCTCTGGTGGTGTTACTGGCTTCCTTCATCATGTCAGTAGTTTCAATGTCATACGCGTGCATCTCAATTAGAGAAACTAAGCACATGCATCACGCACAAAATGCTGGAGGAACTCAGCAGGCAAGAGCATCTATGGTAAAAAGTACAGTCGATGTTTCGGGCCGAGATCCTTCGACACGCATCCTGCCTCCCCTATTTTTCTGTCAATTAGTTCCTGAAGTTACAAAATATAACTGCATTGATCGTGCCTTTCCAGTACCTTGAAGTGCCTGGAAGAGCTCATTACAGAAATAAGGTGTGTGTCATGATGGATGTATACACAGGAGGTGGTAACGTGCACTGAAGCTGCTGTCCTAAACTGTGGATGAGAGGACCAGTATGATGAAGATCACTGGTAAAGTTTAGATAAGAGGATCAAATTAGATAAAGCACTCTTTTCCATCTTTTTCACCTTGGTTAGTTGCTTAAATTCTTTTCTCTGTTACATTTTCAAATGGGGCAACTTTCTTCTGCTGGAGGAACTCAACAGGTCAGGGGGCATCTAGGATCTAGGGAGCAGAATAAACAGTTGACCTTTTTGCCTGAGATCTTCATCATGAAAGGCCTTGGGCCAAAAACTTCATCTGTTTATTCCATCCATGTATGCCTCTTGACCTGCTGAATTCCTCCAGCATTGTATGTGTGTGAGTGTGTGTTGCTCAAGGTTTCCAATATCAGCAAAATCTCTTGTGCCCACAGTTCTCAATTCTCCTGCTGTTCACCTCCTCACCACTGTCCAAATATTTCTTCTTGATGAAAACAGAGCTTTCCTTTCACCGTGGATAAAAATACATGGTATTTCTAACTCTAACCAGAGGTAATTCCAGCTAGGGAACAATAAACCTGGATTCTGCCTGTCCACATACCCAGCATCCATTGTGGACACTACCACACAGGAGACTGGAATACCAGGGTACAGTTTAATTCCCACTATACAGTTCAGAGAAACAAAATCCAAAAGGTGAATGTCTGATCCTATGTCACTTTTTAATGATGTGATTTAATTTTTTTTTACCAACAGAACCAACCCCCCCCCCCCCCCCACCTGCCTTCCTGCCTGTCCTTTCAATACAAACTTGGATGTTTTGCTCCCAGTTATAATCTTTCGGCCACAATTCAGTGATACTCACAACATCATACATGCCAACCTGTAACTCACTGGGTTAAATAGATATAGCTCACACATCAGCAGAGCATTTGGCAGTAGCAGTGACTGCTGAAGCTTGAGAGTGTCCATACTAGTCTTAGCAGACTTCTACACACCTGGCTCAGCTGCATTCTAGGCTATTACTGAGAAGGAGGCTGCGAGAGGTAGCCCTCAGCTACCTTCATTAGTTATTCATTAAATTCAGCTGCTCAGCTTGCCCTGCAATGTCCGGGGTGAGGGCAGGAGGAGAATCAAACCAGATTGTTCTAAAAGTAACAGACAATGCTGAAAATTTACAGTGGGCATAGGCTGAAATGATCAAGCCAGAAATGTTTGGATATATAGTAAAAGTGTAAATTGAAGAAATCTTAATTAATCCAAGGTACACAGGAAAGTGTTGGCCAAAGTATCATGTTACAATTCCCTTGCTAAAATGCCGCATGAATTTTACTGATACCAGTTCCATGTTCACAGCATTACTTTAATCCCTATTCAAACTTCTGCTTGATTTATGATAAATTGCATATGTTCATCCACCCACTGAATTTACATAAAATAAAACAATTATCAGCTTTACTTGCCACATGCACTGTACATGGATGAATATTTGAAATAATGGAAAAGGATAGTCTGGTGCAAGTATATCGTGGTGGGAATTTGCAGCAGGATTTCAATTGTAACAACAGAGTGAACTTCTGTGATATTAAATCAAGTTTGAACAGCCCAAGAAGCAAAATAAATTCTTGATATGGTGACAGGTGTTTTCCTACTCTTTTTCTTCCTTCTGCATTTCCTTCACTTATTCTCCTCATTCAAAGGTGATCCTTCATCCTCTTCTCTGAGGTGAGTGTTCTGATCCCTCCGCCGCACATCGTATCTGCCGTGGGAGTGACGAAGGTCTTCTGTGTTTGGAGTGCTGTCAGGCATATCAAAGGCATGCTGATCCTGTCAATGTGGATTCCACCAGGACTCTCAGTCAAAGGTATGCCAGAGGGAACTGAAGCAACAGCTGCAGCAGATGAACGATGATATTTACTGATGCAACTACAGCTAGCTTAGCTGCTCACAGCACCTGGTACAAAAATTGTTGCCCAAAACTCCTCAGCAGAAGCTGATGACACCTCACAACATCAGTGAAAGCAGAGGAAGGCTGCAGTAGTCATCTTTCATTCCATGTCACTGGACCCTGACCCTGATCTGTCTAGGACTGTGTGGTGGCTGCCATGTATCAACCTCCCCACGTTAAACAAAGTCGCATATAGGCGTCCTCCAATGCGGAAATCCGTTCTAACATCCTGGATTAAGTCCTGTCGCAATCAGCAAGTGGTGAAGGAGGTAGGGTTGTGGGCTCTGAAAACCTCTAGTCACCAGAATTTGTGGACCCAAGCGGAGGTGGGGAGTGGAGTTAATGACAATGCGAGGAAGAATAAAATGGGTGAGGGTAGGATTAGTGGTTGGTGGTCAGTGTACTAAGAGTGTTTCTATGCCTTGGCTCTCTATATTTCTATGATTAGATGACCACCCCTGGAAAATTAGTCCAGACACATACCATTCAACTTTAGCACATTGCCTTACAGACGCAGCCACCCACGTTCAAAGATAGCCACTATAAGGAGTTTGCATCTTCTCCTCATGACTACATGCGTTTCCTCTGGCTGCTCCAGTTTCCTCTCGCATTCCAAAATGTACAGGCTGGTAGGTTAATTGGTCACACACTGTAGGTGTCATTGGGCGACATAGCTTGTTGAGTCAGAAAGGCCTGTAACTGTGCTGTATCCCTAAATAAAACTAAATAATTGACGTTAAAGGTATTTACCCTCATAATTGTTCTTTTATCCTCATATAAGTCCTCCTACTCTCAACACCACTGACCATGGGAATATTTGGCTGCTATTTAATCTATCTTTATCCTTCATAGCCTAAGTACCTCATACAAATCTCCCTACGACCTTTTTTGCTACTCTGATAACAATCCCAGATTCTTTAGTCTATTCCCGTAATTAAAGTCATTCATTTCTAATCTCCTTTGCATGTTCTTGAAGGCCTCTTTCACATCTTTGATATTTTTCTTAAATAGAACTGAATGTAATATTCCATTTATGCCTCATTTTGTGTTTTATCATTATGATTTTCTTCTGCTTGTAGACTATGTAAATCTTTAGTGTATGTTAAGTAAGTAGCAGTTATTTTGCTGATTCCCAGGGATCTACATTGTAAACATCCCACCAATCTGAATTAAACAACCCTTCATTACAAGTCTTTGCTTAGACAATTGATAGTAGACAATTGTTTATTCATGCTCCAATTTTTCCTGTTGTTTCATAAGCTTTAATAGTAATGACATGCTTATTATGTGGCATCATATCAAAGACCATTTGGAAAACTAAATATATCACATCAATTACTTTTCCCTCATTGGCTCTCCCAGTTACTTCTTCAGTACATTCTCTCAAGCTTTTTTGACACAATTTCCCTGCAAATCCATACAGACTTATCTCTAATCAATCCGTACATGTTCAAGTGCTTATTAATTCTGACCCGGTTTATTGTTTCTATAACCTTCCTCACAACCAAACATAAACTGACTGCTCTGCAGTTAACAGATGTGACAAAACAAACTTGTGAACATAGAAATACTGCCTCCATTTCAGAATCAGGTTTATTATCACTGGCATCTGTTGAGAAATATTTTGTTTTGCAGCAGCAGTACAGTACAACAGATAAAAATTACTATGTTATAATAAGATATATATAAGTACAAAAGAAGAGGAAAATAGTGAGGCAGTGTTCATGATCGATGGACTGTTCAGAAATATGGTAGCAGAAGGGGTGAAGCTGTTCCTAAGACACTGAATTAACATCCTCATGCTCCTGTACTTCCTGTCTGAAGGCAGTAATGAGAAGAAGGCATGTCCTGAGTAATGTGTGCCTTTAATGATAGATACTGCCTTCTTGATGCACAGCCTTTTTAAGGTGTCCTTGATGGTGGGGAGGCTGGTGCCCATGATGAGGCTGGCTGAGTCTACAATCCTCTTCAGCTTTGGATTGAAGTCTTCATATCAGGTCAGAATGTTCTCTATGGTGGATCGAAAGAAACACAATAGTCCTTGTTGGTGATATACTAAATCTCCTCAAGCTCCTAATGAAGTTTAGCTTTGGAGTACCTCTTTCATGATTACGTCAGTATATTGGACCCAGAATAGATCCCCTGAGATGTTGATACCCAGGAACTTGAAACTGCTCACCCTTTCCACGGCTAAGCGCTTGATGTAGACTGGTATGCGTTCTCCTGACTTTCCCTCCTTACAGTCCACAATCAATTCCCTGGTTTTACTGATGATGAATGCAAAGTTGCTGTTGTTCAACCAGCTCCTTTATGCCACCTGATCACCATCCGAGATCCTACAAATAACAGTTGTGTAATTGGTGAACCACAATCATGAATTTAGAGGGAGTAGAGCAGTAGGCTAAACACATATCCTTGAGGTGAGCCTGTGTTGATTTTCTGAGCCCCCAGGAACATTCTGTTGTACAAATAAAAAATAGAACTCAGTGAAAAACCATCACTAGTTCCACACTATTGTTACAAATGGATACTAAGTGTCCCAACTTGATTGTATCCTTCATGTCAATGGGAAATTCCAAACTTCAGCAAATTGGTTATTCATTGACACCCAAATGAACCCATATTAAGAAATAAATGCCTTTAATTAGATTGTTTCTGATTAAATTTGTGCCTCTTGACCTGATTCCAAACCTCCTGCCAGTTAATATTTCCAGCCAAACATTGACTATATACCCCAAGCATAGAATCAACAATTATATTCTTTAAACTCCTTTATCATCTAAACCAAAGAGAGACAGGTGTGAAAATAATATCTTTGTTGCCGAGAATCATCATCTTTGAAATGCTACGTAGTGAATGATCAGAATGGGTGTGGATTTCAATTGTAGAGTAGCATTGCAGGTATCTGAAAGGAAAGAAATTCCCTTGTCTTGGGGAATGGGCAGGGAAAGTGTGATATGGACTCGAAGGTCCAACAGGCCTCTTTCTATGTTGTAACTGCGATACTGTCATTCAGTGATTTTCAACAGAGTTTTTATGAAGTTGGGGCAGCATGGTAGTGTAGCAGTTAGTATTATGCTATTACCGCATCAACAACCTGAATTCAATTCCTGTCGCTGTCTGTAAGGAGTTTATACATTCTCCCCATGACCACATAGGTTTACACAGTGTGTTCTGGTTTCCTCTTACATTCCAAAGACATATAGATTAGTAGGATGATTGATCATATGGGTGCAACTGGGTGGTGTAGGTTTTTGGGCTGAAAAGGCCTGCTATTGTGCTGTATCTCCAAACAAACAAAAAAAGACAGCTCTTCTCAGGAGGATTGGGATTATTTGTCTTAACATTATTGACATGTGGTCATGCTTTCTTCTCGGGACTGGCTACAGGGAGGAGGTACGGGAGCTTCAGGACTCATACCACCAGGTTCAGGTTCAGGTCCTGCTGAAGGGTTATGGCCCGAAACGTCAACTGTACTCTTTTCCATAGATGCTGGTCTGCCTGGTCTGCAGTGTTCCTCCGGCATTTTGTGTGCACCTCCAGGTTCAGAAACAGTTGTCACCCTTCAGCCATTGGGCTCTTGAACTGGAGGAGATGGCATCAATGAACTCTTCCCATGGCCTATGGACTCACTTTTAAGGACACTTCATCTCATGTTCTTGATGTCTATTGCTTGATTTTATTTATTATTGTTGTTATTTTTTCTTTACGTGCTTGCCCAGTTTGTTGCCTTCTGTCTGTCCTGTCGATATGGTCTTTCATGAATTCTATTCTGGTTACTGGAATTATTGAGTATGACTGCAAGAAAATTAATCTCAGGGTTGTGTATAGTGACATATATGTACTTTGATAATGAATTTGCTTTGAACTTTGATGGTACATATTTCTCATGCAGTCTGTTCAAGTCCAAAATACTGTACACTTGGACCAATTTGATAATTAAGGCATAAAATCGACTCCTTGCCTGAGCTATCTTCTGAACATCAATATGTACTTTAGAGATGTATTAACTTAATCAAGCACTGCTGCTTTGCCTCTGTGTTGAAGAAAATTATTTGTATGGTGTCTATTACAGCTGATGCCAGCAGCAGGCCTTTGGGTTTTTAAAACCGAGGTTAGCTTTGGCCTGTAAAAAAAAAGAAAGGTGGCTGATTTTACAAATGCATGAAACTTAGGTTTGATTATTGTGGAAGAGTTTATGCTAATCTCAAGGGAGAATACAGTTCATTTGTTTCACATAAGAAACAGACATAATTTATTCATCTCTTAAACACTTTGACTTAAAACACAACCAAAGTTGAAGATGCCTTTGTATATAACAGAGTACACGTGAACATTGATGAGAAAGCACATTAATGAAATTCATGATTTTCTAATTAACTATAGGCTGCATGCTTGCTGGCATTCTTAACACCCTTAGGGGATGATATCTTTACTGCTTTTAAATCAGCTCCAGACTTCTTGCAGATTCTGTTCTGACTTAGTGCATCAATGAGCTAAGTTAATGCATAGAATGAGCAAGCAGGTGTTCCAAGAATGTTTCCACATAATACTGTCCTCTTTAAATTAGTTATGTCTTCAACCTGCCGAGTATCAGCAGGATGCTATGGGAGTATAGGCTCTGGCTTTAATGAAATAATATAAGATTCTTAAATGAACACAAATTAAGTGTTCATCAGAACACAAATTAAGTCTTTTTGCAGGAAATATTTCAGAAAAGCATTCCAACTACATTCCTGACGACTTAGATAGTGTAAGTTGTACCTTTTGCCAGGACCTTATATGACAGAGGGAAATGAATTATGAGCTGAAGTAAACTGACGTTATAACAAATCATCAAGAAAGGGAGTTGCTCCATGAATGAAATATATTCCAAGTAGCTGTTTATTCCATCTAACTTGGAGTAGTGAAACCATCAGTACATACCTTAAGGTTATTACCGAGGTAAAATGATTTCAGCTTTATATCAATATCCATCTTATGGTAGAAGAATTGCCTTAACATTTCTGGAAATAGATTAGAGTTGCCAGGGCTGGTAGAAAATGGAAAACTTGTGGAAAACTCAATTCCTTGATGTGATCAAAACTTTTTACAAGGTCACATTGAGCCTTTACTTATAAATGGATGCTAAATGTAAATGGAGTATGAAGTCATGTGATGTAAATCATGTGATATAGTCCTGATGAATGGTCTCGATCTGAAACATCAACTGCTTATCCCTCTCCATAAATGTTGCTTGACTTGTTGAGTTCCTCCGGCATTTTATGTGTGTCACTCTGGATTTCATACTGACAGTGAAACTCCAAAATTTGCAGTGCCTGTTTATCTTCTGAATATCATATCTCTGGATTCTATGTGGATCAGCAGTTCACATGTACCTACTTCCCAAGCTTTTGTTTTCTAGTTATTGACTCCAATACAATTTGTATGTCGCTTGCTGAACATCAGAGAAAAGCAGAGCTTCAGGCTGATGCTCTTATATCAGGTCGGTAGCAACCTTCTGATGAAATGGATAGATGATTAGACAGAGTGGGCAGCCAGGTCCTCTTCCCCAGGGTGCCACTGCTCAGTACAAGAGGACATGGCTTTAAGGTAAGGGGAGGGAAGTTCAAGGGGGATATTAGAGGAAGGTTTTTCACTCAGAGAGTGGTTGATGCGTGGAATGCACTGCCTGAGTCAGTGGTGGAGGCAGATACACCAGTGAAGTTTAAGAGACTATTAGACAGGTATATGGAGGAATTTAAGGTGGGGGTTATATGGGAGGCAGGGTTTAAGGGTTGGCACAACATTGTGGGATGAAGGGCCTGTACTGTGCTGTATTGTTCTATGTTCTAAAGTTCACTGGCCTAATCCTCTCTCTCTCTCTCTCTCTGCAGGTACTAGCTAGCCAAGTGAATACTTCTGGTAACTTCCTTTTTTTTCTCGTTTGAGTATTTTTTACTTGCAATCTCTGTTCAGTCCATCAATGCTTCTGACTTCTTTCTGACTTGCTACTTCAACTCCTCCAGCAATGGGCTCACCTCTCTTTGTGTAAAATGGCACAAAGTTAGACACAAGTATCTTCATTTTGGCTATACCCTCAATTATTGACTCACTGCATAAGATCCTTATGATAATTGAGGATGTTTCAGTGACTGCAGGAAGATAAGATGGATGGACATTTGTGATGTGTTCTGTGAAATACAGGAAGTGGCAATGGCTGGAGTGAGCATGGGTTTTTCTATTGTGGTAAATCCATCATATTAAACTTGCCTTTTCATTCTTAGTTTCAAAATACAGAATATTTGCTGATTTTATTCTCATTTCCTACTTTATTTCACTTTTGATAAATGTATCCCTTTCCTTCACAACTTCCACAAATCAAATGCTCTTTTATCCTTTCAGCATTTAAAAATAACAACTTCTTATCTCATCCAACAGCTTCACTTAAGTTATTAACCTGCATCCCTCGGATATTGCTTTGTCTATTTATCCTTTCCTCTCATTTTTCTCACTATTGCTTTTCCAACTTCACCAAATCAATAGACAGTTCTTGTTCTTGGGTCCAGTGATCTAACACACTGTTTTTTTTCCCCTCAGGTGCTTTTATTTACGTTTTTGAAATCAAAAATTGATCATTGAACTGAAGGATCATAGAAAGTTGGGTTTGTAATTGACAGGACAAAAAAGGCAGAATTAATGAATGTGTAAAGTTATAGTATATATTCTGAAATATAATAAAATGTACAGCATGAAACAATGCAGCACAGGAACAGACCCTCTGGCCTGCAATGTCTTTGTTGAATATAATGAAAAATTAAGTGAATCCCTTCTGCCTGCACATGATCCATATTCCTCCAGTCTCTACATAATCATATGCTATCTGAAAGCATCTCAAGCACATCTATTGTATCTGCTTCCTCCAGTATCTTTGGCAGTGGACTCCAAGCACTTAACGCTCTCAGTGTAAAAAAAATCATGCATTGCCTTTCTTCTTTAAAAAGTTTCCCTTCTCACTTGAAATTATATCCTTTAGTATTCGACTTTTCTCTCCTGAGAGAAAAAAATCTCTGACTAGTGACCCTAACTGTGCCTCAACTCATTTTATAAACTTATAAACTGATCTATAAAAAGAGAGAACTACTTTACAGCTCCCATAAAGTAACTAGTTTTACTTCAGATAAACAAATTTGGAATATGATCCTTGGAACACTGGCATAAATCCCATGCCATGAGAGCAGAATATATCAACAAGATTAGTCATTGTCCCCCTCCTGTGATGCCGGATTGAAGATTAGAAGCCTGAGGCTTTGGTATTTCATTGAAGAACTTAGTGCAAATTAGATGGTTTTGCTGTCTTGCACCACTTAATAGGATTTCAAAGGGCTTTGATAGTGAAATTAAACATTCATCATTGAACTGCAGCCAACTCTCTTATCACTAATCATGAATAACCTTTCGGTAATGCCTAATTATCATATGTGTTACAAAACAAGAAAAAATGTCATCATTAATATGCTGTTAGGTAGAATCATTTGCAAAACTAGCAAAACTTTGGGCTTTCTCTTTGTAAATGTAAACTAAAAGAATGTGCAGTTTCATTTACATCTGTTTATAAAAATGCATAGTGCTGCTTAATAAAATAGATTATCAGATTAACGTTAGACTGAACAATTCAATTTATTGCTGAATTACATCAATTATACCTGTAATAATGATATAATCCTTTGAATATACCAGTAGAGACAAAAGGTTATTTTACATCAGATGCTGAGAATTATCATTGAGACTCAAACATTTTTGTTTAAATAACACATTTAACACATTAAGCTCCATTATACGACCACCAGGGGTTTCAAATGGTGCACTTGATGCTTGTTCGTCACTGGGTCATTCTACAGTGCAGAATTATTTCTGCCCATTAAACACAGCAGTGACAAATCTCACTAATGAACACATTATGAAGTTCTCTGCTGTTGTAAAAAGCAACTTCCCTGCATATGCGAAGCAATTTTGTGTTTTTCACAACACATGCTAGAAACATTAATACAGAGTTTAACACAGCCCTTATGCAATTAGATAATTATCTCTCTGTTGAAATTAATGACTAGAAAATCAGATAGGCAGCAAAATGGATACCGTGCCTCTGAACCTAATGCTTGGTGCTCTGCTCGGGTATAAAAACATAAAAACTTACATAGTGTTTTAGTATTCTTACGTTGCATATCTTATCAACGCATCTCTTAGTGTTTCTCCCAATTACATTATTTCCACTTTCATTATTCTGCCTGGTATACCACACTTCTAAGATTTATTTCAGAGACTTCAATGGGAATATAAAAGTGTGTTGTATACTGGGTGAGAAATTTACTCTGACCGTTGGTAGTGAAATTTGCTCCTAATGATCTACTTTGGAGATCCCGTGAGTGCAAACCAGGGATAATCACTAAGATGACACTAATACATAAATTCAATCCACAGATCTGTACTAATACAGAGAAAGCCCATTTAAGTAACTTCAGCTACTTCAATTGACTGGAGAAAGGTTTCTGCAAAAAAAAATTAACTCACACATAATATTACTGTCCATGACCAAACATCAATCATAGAGAATAGAACAATACAGTATAGGAACAGGCCATTTGGCCCACTATGATGTGCTGAATTAATTAAACTAAGCTAATTAATGCTTAACTAAACTAACCCTTTCTGTCTACACAATGTCAATACGCCCCCATTTTTTGTATAATCATGTGCCTTTCTAAGAGCTTCTTGAATGCCCCTGTCTTATTTGCCTCCACCACCCAGGAACTTACCTCTATTTGTGTGTAAAAAAACTTGCCGTTCACATCTCTTTAGAACTTACCCCCTCTCACTTAAAATCCATGTCCTTTGGGATAAGATACTTCCACCCTGGGTAAATGATACTTGCTTTTTACTCTTGTTCTGCCTCTCACAATCTTATAACCTTTATAAAGGTCAGACACAGAGAAATCTGGAGGAACTCAGCGGCTCAGCAAGAAAAGAGTAAACCGTCGACGTTTCGGGCTGAATCCCTTCACGTCGACTGTTTAGTCTTTTTCATAGATACTGCCTGAACTGCTGAGCTCCTCCAGCTTTTTCTGCGTGTTGCTTGAATTTCCAGCATCTGCTGACTTTCTCTTCTTTATAAAGGCTGGTTATTTAAAACTAAATGACTGCAGCAGGCTACTCCACAATCCCTTCCACACAGTATTCACATATTTGCCTTATGAAGAGCTATGTCAAGTTAATATAGAACTTGTTTATCTCTACATAATTGCAATAGATTTAAATCTAAGCATTAACAGTATTAATGCCTTTTCTCTGAGAAGGTAGCTCCAGTTTTATAGTTGCTTTTCTACTCAATTTCTTAATTTTGGTCCATGGGGATTTTCCAAAATCAGTATTTTGTTGATTTTGTACCACCAAAATCAAAGAATTTATATAAAATACTATTCGTAAAGATATCTTATATATGGCCATAGTTCCAGACTGCCATATCTATTTTGACCTAAAAGAAATGGATTTCGGTTGTGGTCCTACTTCTTAATGTAGTTTTGTCTCTGTTGGTAGGCAAAAAAGAGTAATGTTGAGTAGAGGATTAGTAGTGCGGTCTTTCTATTAATTTCATTGCTGTCAGTGATGTTCACAGGTTGGTGAAAGTTAGGTCTGGAGCTAGCTCTCTGGCACAGTTTAGAGAGCTGCTGCCTCACAATGCCAGTAATCTGTGTTCAACCCTGACCTCCAACTCTGTTATGCATTGTCCTTGTCACCATATTGGCTTCCTCCAGGTGCTCTGATATCCACCTACATTCCAAGGTTATGCTGACTGGTACGCAATTGTCCACTGTTTATTGTCCCTAATGTGTAGATGAGCTGAAGAATTTGGGGGTGTTGAGAATAAAATAGGTCTTCATGACTCTGTCTCATTTGCTAAAACCAGATGTAGCAATCATTGTGTCAAATGTGGTTCAGTGTGGAGCATTTCTGCCTTTGATTAAAAGATTGAGAGCAACAGTCCGTCTGTCAGCTTAATTCAGAAGTGTAAGCTAGCTCTCTGGAGATGAATGGTGGGCAGAACAAATGACCTTTGCATGATGGTGGATGGGCTGGGATGTTTGGGATACACTCCTGGCATACCAACAATACGATATTCCCAAACACACAACCACATACTGTATTTAGTGCAAAAAATACAAGTTGAAAGAAGATGCAATTTGTATTTATTTATTTGTTTTTCTTTCACATCTTTCGATGAGAATGACTTTTGAAAGTAATTTCTGAGGGGGCAAATTTCCATTTTGCAGTCTGCCCCTGGAAGCTATATAGTACTGGTATCAGTACAGTCATCAATCTAAGATGTTAAAGTGAGACTCCATCTACTCTTTCAAGATGAAAGAAGAACAAGATTCATATGATTTACTCAATATTTAACCTTCAATAAACTTCAGAAATACAGGTGGCCATGAATGTCATTGCAGAAATTTGCTCAAAGTCGTTTGTTAGATATTAACATGCTTTGTTCTACACTAAGATCCATGAAAGGTGACGGATGAAAATAACCCTTTTCTTCTCTTTGTTGTGATTGCCATTATCACGAACTGTTTTACTCCTTGGTATGATGTCCACTGGTATGCTTTGGCATATATAAAGAGAAGATTGGAATTAGGGAAATTGAGGAGTGGAATATGGCTGGCTTTATTTAGTCCACTGCTTGATGGCAAAATATTGTCACATTGACTGTAACTGGCAAACTTCATTAATATTTCCTGCTGAATTCAACCTGAAGTGAATTGGGAATGCATTGGAAATGGTTGCCTATTTATAAAGTTTCACACAATATGAAGATCAAGGCATAGGTTTCAGTGAGGCACAGATAGACCTCATAGTGTGGATGGGGGATCCAAGAAAAGAACTAGAATTCTTTCTTCAGCAACTTGCAAAGCCAGCTTTACTTTGCACAGCACCATAAAGGGAATAATAAAACAAGTTCCTTCTGCTTATCATGTTGCATTAGCTGTTTGGAAATCAGCAGCAAAACAGTTAATAAAGTCAAAGTTAATATTGCAACCAGGACCTAATAATCTTAATGGATCTCAATCTGTATCTTCAATCTCTATCTGGTGTATTTTCCACCAGAGTCAGGTACGTGCCTTCTCCTCTTGCTCACGAATGTCATTTACAACTGAAGACAACATCACTTGGTGGAAATCTGCAGATAATTCAGTCAAGGAATTCAAACCTGTTTCTCAGCTGATTCTCTTTGAGAGGTAAGGATTACAATCCATGTTTTTTTCTTTCTTGTTTTCTAAGCTGATGATTAATGTATACATTTTCTCCTCTTGACAACACAATTGGAAAATTAAACCCGTACTGAAGTGAAACAAAATTTGCTTTAAGTATCCTGGGAGTATGTACAATAAAAGGTAGATCAATGTTTTTGCTATCAAAACAATGTTTTGTTCATCATCACACTGAAAAGACTTGTTTCTGATTAAATATTCATTAATTTTCCACCTGCGTATTCACAGGTGCTAGGACTATTTTTATTTACAATTCCCTACATTAATATTTTTTGATTTTTTAAAAAAAATTGTTCTCAGTCTGGCTGGGTTGATAAGTGAAAATGCTACAGCGAGTAGGTAAAGCAAATATGATAACAGTGTGCGAACACATTCAGTTTGGTGATTGCTTTTACATGACGGTAGTTAGTGACTAAATAGGATCCACCCCTCTCAGCTGAAATGGAATGTGTGGTGTCTAACAACTGGATGCAGTGCACGATCAAACCAGAAGAAAGAAGAAAATCAATAAATGAATGACCGTCCAATCCAGCTCTGTGGGAACAAATGTATTTGTCTGCAGTTGAAACGTCAGTGAGAAGAACAAAGTGTGACTAAATTGTTTCTAAATCTAGGTCTTGAAAGCCTTTGTAATCTGTACCTTAAGCAATTCTAATTGCTTATCAATGTATGACTTTCTGTCTATTAAGAATGAAAGAACCAATCAAGCAGGCAAATGTCAGGGAAGTACACATTTACTGAAATTGAATAAAGGAGACAGGAAGAGTTTAAAATTTGAATAAGCTATTAAATTGCTTCACAAGCTAGATCATGCGAAATTCTACAGCTTGCACCTTAATTCATTCTAATTCCTGTGTAAAAGTTAGGTTTGTGTTCATAGATTGTCATTGTCTCCTAAAGTAAAAAAAAATGAATTTATACTGCACCTTTTGTGTCTCCTTTGAGATGCCTCAAAATGAAGAAATATGGATATTTGTAATGAATGTTATAATGTAGGACACATGGTAGTCAACTTGTGTGCTGAATGCTCCCATAAGTAGCAATATGACATCGACCAATGAATAAAAGTTTTGCACAGGACAGCAACTAAAGGTTACTTCTGCTTCTTTCAAATATTGTATTTACTTTTTTAACTGAAACACATGGAATGGACTCATCCTCATTTTAACTTTACATCTGAAAAATATCACTTTAAATTGTGCAGCGGCACCTCAGTATTGCTATAGATCACTACTATTGGTTTTATTCTTCAAGACCCAAGTATAGGATTTTAACCCAGTCCTTTAGACTCAATGGCAATGATTTACCAAGTAAGCCATCGCCAGCAGAGCTTAGTGACACGGTACAAGGAAAGCCCACCAACTCCCCTGCCGTGATGGATACTCATTTCTTGTTTTTTTGCTAACCTTGCTTCCTAAACCCAGGATTTGTGAATTGTAAGATCAAAAACAAACATAAGTATACTTCTAACAGTTTTTTTTTAGTTTTTGGTCATAGAAGGAAGTCAGTGTACAGTTCTTAAAATATAATTAGAAAGCAATAATCAAATTGAAGTTAAAAACACTCTATAGAACAGCTCTGCATTTTGCAGACACTCTGTGTGAAAGCAGATGCTTGGATAATTTCAGTTGTTTGAAACAGACAAGCTGACTCTTAAGTTGTAGGAAGCTTGCAGAACAGATGGATAATTTAATTTAGCATCTCAATAACTGATGTGTTTTAGTTGGGTAATATAACATTACCAGTTATGTTTTCAGCTATTGAGTTCCAGATCACTGGAATTCCTCCTCTGAATTTTTCCACTTCTCTCTCCATCTCATTGTGATCTTTGCTAATATTTCATTATGGGGTTTGTGCCAAATTTAGTCTAGCAATTCTTATGGATCACCATGGGAAATGTTTATGAGATCAATATTCGAATACAAGGTGCACCTAATTGCAGAAGAACACATATAAATATGATCCCTTGGTCTTCCAATATTTGGAAGAAAATAGAGAAATATTGTATTGAAAAATGTTCAAATAAACAAACTTTAATCAGAAATAATGAACTTGTTTACTATTCCCAATAACATGTCCATTTGACTTTTTTCCAGCATTTCTTTATTTATTTAAGATTCCCAGAATCTAAATTACTTTTTTTTTGTTTAAGGAAATAACTCTTTGTATCTACTTACTCATTTGACAATGTAATATTATCAAATAAGTACCCATGAGTTCTTTTCTAGGAACATAATGATAATGTGAATACTATGATGATTAAGGTGGAAGGAGGATGTACAAGAAGAGTAACAATTGGGGGGAGGCACAAGCTTTCAATGTTACTAGCAAAATTCATACAGTATAGCTGTCAGATTCCTGATGACTTCCCTAATTCATGCTCTATAAAAAGTATTTGTTGGCTTTCTCTTGAATGTTCACGAACCTGAAACATTAACCTTTCTGATCTCTGGTATTTGGTGAGCTTGGTAATTGCTGTATGAAACTTCATGTGTCATGATCATTTGACACCTTGTGTCTTGCATGTGTGCATACTGGCAAGTTACAAATGAGCAGTGAGATATTGGGGTCCATCTCCAATTGAAAAGTCACCAGAGAGGAGTACTGGTAGGTATGAAGCTATCTCTTTATTCGACAAAGTGAAACACAACAGGCATCATATTGTGACCCCTTTCAGAGCAAGAGGATTGCTTGACCCAGTGCTACACCATATATTGTCCTAAAGATCCAAGGACAATTTCATATTTACAATGCTCCCACAATACTTCCTTTGAATTACACACAACCTTCGCACTTCCTACTTTGTATGCTCAAGACAAACACCCAATTGAATTTTAATCACCATTGTCTGGTCGTCCCATTAACTGCGATTCACAGCTCTTAGGAACTTAACATTCAGAGCTGCATTTTAAATTTAATTTACAGTCCATTTCCAGAGTTGAAGATTGGTGTCTGAAGTTAGTTACTGACATTATTTGCTAGATGTGCTAACCTCAAAGATGCACTCAATAAATAGACAAATTCTGAGTAAATCTTGCAAAATCATATAAACAATGCTGATGACTTGCTATGTGAGCATTTTAGAGCAGCTGTTATTTTGCTTTGTTGATCCTCTCTGGAACTCCGTACTTTATCTATTGTGGTGCCCAGCGCTTAAATGGAGTGTGGTCAAATTTAAAAGGCATGTGGAGACTCCAATATAAAAAAGCACTTTGAATACTTTTTATACTTATTTTGATAAGTCTTCGAATTTACACTACATTCAATGTCAGGGGGAATTGTCACAATAATTGTAAATACATTTTATGGTCGTCAGTCTTCAAGCTAAAAAGGAATTGCAATACTATTAAATTAAGGAAGCTGGTCTGTCAAGGCAATATTGACTTGAAATTTTAGTCTATCTGAGTCTTTCTTACGATGCTTTTTGACCCGTTAATTAGTTCACCAATTTTTATCGCTATTTCTGATTTCTTGCACCTGTGGTATTTTCAGAAGTTTGGGAAAAATTCACATTCAGACTGAATAGAAATACCTCAACATGATGACTGCAGGGTTATCTGTTCTCTGCTTATATGAACTAAGAATATTAGGCACATCCCTATTGCAACATTACCAGTTAAAACCGTGAAAGTGAAATTAAAGATTTGTTAAGATCTCACTTCTAGTGATTCAAACACCGGCATTATAAGGTACCGTAATTGTAATTTGAATTTTGGATTTTGTTTATAATACTGCAGTAGTGTTCTTTGAGATTGGGGAACTGTGTGTGAATATTGTCAGTTTTGGATATTGCAAGTATTAATATTCTGGGAAACATAAATGATAATTTAAGTGTGCAAGCTCAGACCAGATACAGGTTTATTATCATTGATTTTTATGGCATGAAATTTGTTGCTACAGTGCAGTGCAAAAACATAAAAATCACTATAACTTTCAAAAACAAATAGATAGTGCAAATCAAAGGAATAATGGTGTTTTGCTCACGGATTCATGGACTGTTCAGAAATCTGATGGCGGAGGGGCAGAAGCCATTTCTAAATCATTGATTGTGGGTCTTCAGGCTCCTGTACCTCCTCCCAAATGGCAGTCTTGTGTGGGGGAGTGGGGAGGAGCTGTTGATATTTCACCAGCTGAGAGTGAGTGGGAGGTAAAGCCGGCAATAACATTCAGTGAGCCAAGACTCTAATGTGATACTGCCTGCTTCCAGGTTTAACAAGGCCATGATTTGTTATGTTTTGAAAACCACTATAAGAGAAGTGTATTGGTAAGTTAAGTATCTTAATCATTCTTTAGGAGCCAATTTTATAGAAGTCTTAAGTTTGAATTTATGGCTTTTATTTCTCCTAAGTTTCTTCAAATTTGCCAGGCAACCAAGCAGAGCAGCATTGAATGGAGACTGGAAAGCTTTCAATGTAATCACAATAAATAATGCATCTTCACAGCCCCTCCCTTTAGTGCCTCTATGAAAGACTTTCTTCACAAGAGCTATGGTGTTTATTTCTGCAGCAAATTGGATAAAGTTTAGAGGGAAATTCTTCAGTCTTGTTTTCATGTCTTTTGAATTTACATAATAAGTCATAGCCGCTTTGAGGTTTCCAACAGGATTTGAAGATGGGTGCTGTGTGCAGCATCACTGTAGCATCCCAGAGGATGGACAGACTGAGCGGCCAGAGGAAGCATCCGAACAGAAGCAGCCTGCTCCTGATCTTCATGTAGCTGTCCATCAGAGACAGAGGCTCATGACAGAGGTGTAGCTTGTGGGAGGCCACATCCTGCACACAGATGATGCAAGAAGAGGTTCACTTTCTTTGATGCATCAGACCAGAAGTACTTCAGCAATCTTGGGCTAACACGTCAGTTGCTGAGAGATCTCTGCATGTTTCTTGAACAAAATCTGCTTTCTGTTGGTGTACATGTCCTGCCTGAGCTTGTCAATTTCACCACAACCCTCACTTCCTCGGCTTCACAATCATTCCAGTGATGAAGACATCTGTGGGATTTCTGTTTGCTGGATTCAAGTGCATAAGCATTGATTGGCCTTATCTGTCACATCCAATGCCTCCTGGATATGGCCTGCTGGAATAAAAGAGTACTTGGGCACACTTTTCTGGCTGGATTCCTGCAAATACAGGTTGATTAACTGCACTTATGTAGCCATCAGAGTAATGGATGAATGGGGACCAATGTGACACCTCAGAGACTGTACTAAAAGAAAGGATTCCACTCCAATCATCTTTAGTGGTTCACGGCCATGGAGATTGTTTCACAGGGGAGTGCAGGAATCTGGGCAGCTGCCATGATCCCTCCATTCCATGACAACCCGCATCCTTGATCTGCTCAAGTCCCCAAGAATGCTTGAGGCCCTGCGTACTACGTATCAAAGATTGTCATCAAAGAACCTAAACTTTTCCATTATGTTTTGTTTTTGTTCCCAAGACTTGCCTCATCTGCAGCTGTTAGTGGAATGATCAGCAGAGGACATCTTTAGTTCTTTGCCTTCTTCTGGTGCTCTTTGCTCTACAAGTTGGGAAAGTATGGATTTGTGGATGAGCATCTATTGAAGGTGTCTCTGTGGTGGGAGAATGGCATTAAACAAAATAACGGTTAAGTATCAGCACTGGCTGTACAGATGTATCTGATAGGAATGTGTAGATGGAGAGGAATAAGCATAGTTTCTGGATAGTTGAAGGGAGTAGTGTCAATAGGGCAAAGTGAGGGTGCTTGATAATGTACATGCCCATGATAAATGAGTGTGGTGCTATGTCTATTTTTCCTGATCTGATAAGGCCTTTGGTGTCATATCCAGGAACAATGGGTAACTATCCTGTTGCTGGTTTCAGGCAAGTCCAACCATGGATATTTGACACTGGTTGTGTGCAGCTTCTTCCAGTCAGCATTGACATTGATCACAATGCCTGTTTGACATGATGTCCAATCAGGTGTCTATGACCCTTAGGCCATTTTTGATCTATTTGTGTTTCAATACCTCGTCGCAGTGGGGACAAATGCAGAAGATACCTTACTCTGCTGATATCCCATGAGCTCCATCTGCTGAAATTATCCTGTCCAGTGTATCAGCTCTTTCCAATTTGTCATGGAAACCGTGAACATATGTGTGAATGGAGCATCTAAATTAAAGGCACTCTTGTGAAACATGTGGGAATTGTAATCGGGTCTCCCGCCACATCAAGCATGCACCCTTGCTTCCAACACATTCAGAACTTGAAATCTCACCAAGAAGTGAGTTGATGGTTATGTAAATTATTCCAATTAAATTTATTCCAGCAGAATAATTTAGAAGTGTAGGAGTGCGCTGATTTTTCAATGTCTTTAGGACTATTTTATTGATTTTTGTTGCTCATCTGAGCAAATAAAAGGAGAAGGCTGCAACATGTGAATGTTTTTCTTAGAACCAGTTATTAATGTGAATGTTATAAACACAGAGGATGGGATCCGTGAAACCAGGCACAGCACATTTTTCAGATCAAGGAATAAATAGGTGCAGAAAAAGAAAAGGAAATAAATCATTTCTGTCCTTGTTAAGCGAAAATATGCTGAGTCTGTTTTCTGTAGGATGATGGCAGTTTTAAGATAGCATTACAACGTACAAATCTAAAGGAAGTTAAAAATAAATGGGCAATTTCTCTTCACATGCCAGATTGGAAATTTTAAATATTGTACACCACTCTTGCATTTCACAAACATTAGTTAATTCTTAAATGGTAACAAGTGTTTTGGTTGTGGATTAAATTAAATGCAGAGAAGTTTTTCTTCAATTTATATGTAATTGAAAAACTCATTGTAGAAAGGATTAATTTTCTGAAGATTCTTAACATGTTCAAGAAATTGGTGCCTGATGAATAAGGAAGCACTTGTGAGTTATTCAAAACATTCAATTACTCTGTAATCACCAGCTTACATTTACATAAAGGTTGTAATGTAGCAAAAGTTAGAGAATATTGACTCGCAAGCAGTACGTGTCTTAATGTGCAAAGCAATAGCTTTTGCCTCAAAACTGATTGCTGAAAGTGGCTGAAAATGCTTGTAGGTGTGGCACTCTTTGGGAAATTATAGCATTGCATTATGTGTGCGACAGGCTTACTCCTTAAGGACACTGTACACTCTGCCCCCTGAACTCAGTCCCACACCATGCTTCTGACTCTTCACCAATCACCCTCAAGCTTTTACCTCAACTGGACATGCCTTTTGTGACTCAGCTGAATTGAGGGCTGGGTATCAAGGGTGATCTTTGAAGCAGAGGTAACAGAGAGCGGTGCTAGATCCCAGGAGGCAGATCTTGAAGCACTTTCCACAATCACCTGGACAGCTTCTTGACAGGTTGCTGATGCTAATCAGAGACTTTGAAACAAATCTTAATGGAATTAAACGTTTTCTTTAAATTCCAAGCAATACATTAACTTATCAGAAAATATATAAAGTAATGAAAAAAGTAAATCATTCTCCTCCATTTATATATTTTAGTTAATGGGGCATCATCTTTGAAAGGAATGTCGCTTTGCTATTGAACTTTGAACAACCAAAAGTAAAGTGCAGATGCAAGACTGCAAATGCTGGAATATGCAACACATACAAAGGTCTGGAGGAACTTAATGGTTCAGGCATTTCTGGGGAGCGAAATGGACAATCAATATTGTGCATCCAGACCCATCATCTCGTGTATCTGGTACTTAGTTTGGGATGTCTATTTTGACACTGGAACAATGGTGAAACAAGGAATTTGACAGGAAGTCATGTATACCCACAGGCTGACTCAGAGTTCCACATTACAACCTACAGATACAGAAGTCAAGGAAAAATGTATTCACAGTGAGGAAATCAAGGAAATCAGAGGTAAGTATGTTACAAAAGGGCAGTGGTGATTGCTAAGGTACATCTATATTTTAGATGGGATCACTAATCCAGATGAGGTAAAAATTATTTGATAAATGTTTTAAACATAAAAAGCTATTTAATAGTTATAGCATAACAGTTGTAAACAAGCAACTGAATACATCAGCAACACAGCAAATGAGCTATGAATAGCACTGGTTGAAGCAAAGTACAAGGATCAAGATGCAGTATTATACTATTAGGAATTTGCTACCCTGCTGAGATTGGATTTCTTTGACTTCTTTGTCGTAGATCACTATCAAGAGTGAATCTCAAATCATCACACACTTGATAGCATCCATTCAGGTCCGGAGATTTAAGTAAGTTCTGGGTAATACATCTAAGGGAATGGTACAGGAAACACTGGAAGTAAACATTAAATCATGAAAACAGGTACTAAAATAGAAAAGTGTTGTGGGACCTGATGCCAATTTATCAAGATACTGTTCACACAAGAAATCTGTGTGCAGACCGTGTGCAAAAACTTATTTGCTATGCAACCCCTATCACAGTCTATTTCACACCAAGGCCAAGTATTAGGTAGTGATGTTAGGGTTCTTATAATCCGGCTCACTGACATCATATTTACACTTCTGAAAAGTGTGTGCTTACTGTGTAGAATCACACTGGAAATCATTGTTAAGCATGGAGAGCAAAGGGATGGTCTTTGCACTAGGCACCCTACTTTTCACCCATTTCCTGGAATTTATAGCCAAGTATGTGGCCCAAAAGAGGGAATTCTTACACACTTGGCGTTGTAATAAGCTATCCATAATGGGAAGAAGATGCTCCTAGGACCCGGTTCAACAATAAGAAAAACAAAAAAAACATCTAATATCCAATATATTTCATCAAGGCTATGGCACATAAAATCAAATCTACGTCAATACTTGCACTACCACATACAGAAACTTATCTGTAGTCTAACATTCACTCAGCTGATGGAGACATTTTTGGGATCCGGGAGTCACTGGCGATAGCATCATCATTACTCAACCCTAATTTCCCTTGAGAAGGTGATGGTGAATTACCTTCTTAAACTGCTACAGTCCTGGGGAAGTTGCTTCAACTGTCTGCTGGGTAAGGAGTTTCAGAATTGAAACCCAGCAACTATTAAGGATGGGGATTTATTTTCAAATCAGAACGACATGCAACATGGAGGGGAACCGGCAGGTGGTGATGTTTCATGTGCTGTTCTTGGCAGAAGGGATCACAGGTTGGCAGGATGCTGTCGGTGGAGCTTTGGTGAGTAACTGCAGAGCATTTGTAGATGTTATGTACTGCCGTCACCATGCAGCTTGACGAGAGATTGAATTATTGAGCTGGTCGATGGGGTGACTGCCAGGTAGGCTGCTTCACCTTGGAGACCTCCTTTAGATGAGAAGTTAAACAGCAGCCTCACCTGCTCTCCTAGGCAAACACTATTTTAGCATTAGCAGGTGCCGTAGCCAATGTTTATCGCTCATACAAATTACAAAAATGAAATAGTTATTTGGTTATCTCATACAGCTGCTCATGGGGGCTGATGCATGCCAGTTGGCCACAGAAATTCATACACTATAATAACACCTGCACTTCAATATTAATTCATTGTCAATATGCATTTTATAGTTTTGAAGAGGAACACAAAAGAATATATAAATTTAATGATCCACACATGATTTACCTGCAGTGACTGAGATGATCAGTAGCAAAGTGATGGCAAAATGAGAACTTGTCACCATTGACATCATGTGGGGAAAGCAAAATGGAGCTGCCATTTCAGGTCAGTGACCGTACGTCGGAAAAGTCAATGACTTGAAGTAATAATTATGTTTCTGCCTCCAAGAGTGCTGCCTTTCATGCTATTTCCAACACAATTTGCTTCTTATTTTAGGATTTTCAGTGTTTTTGTGTTAAGTGTTGATGTGTGATTTAGAGTTTCTGTTTATTCAAACCAACCCACAGAAGGTGAGCATCACTGGGAAATCAGTTTGTAATGAGCATTCCTAATTAAAACTGAGGAGGCCAAAGAGCTGCCTTCCCGATATCCTATGTACCCACATTACCGCACTGTGAGAGTTGTCCACATTACTGCAGAAAAGGAAGTAGCACAGAAAACACTGAATATTTTTGAAATAATTCTTCACTTATAGACAATAGGTGCAGAAGTAGACCATTTGGCCCCTCGAGTCTGCACCGCCATTCTGAGATCATGGCTGATCATTCACTATCAATACCCAGTCCCTGCCTTGTCCCCATATCCCTTGATTCCCCTATCCATCAGATATCTATCTAGCTCCTTCTTGAAAGCATCCAGAGAATTGGCCTCCACCATCTTCTGAGGCAGTGCATTCCACACCTCCACAACTCTCTGGGAGAAGAAGCTCTTCCTCAACTCTATTTTAAATAACTGACCTCTTATTCTCAATCCATGCCCTCTGGTACTGGACTCTCCCAACATCTGGAACATATTTCCTGCCTCAATCCTATCAAATCCTTTAATTATCTTAAATGTTTCAATCAGATCCCCTCTCAATCTCCTCAATTCCAGCGTGTACAAGCCCAATCTCTCCAATCTCTCTGCGTAAGACAGCCCTGCCATCCCAGGAATCAACCTAGTGAATCTACACTGCACTTCCTCAATTGCCAGGATGTCCTTCCTTAAACCTGGAGACCAAAACTGTACACAATATTCCAGGTGTGGTCTCACCAGGGCCCTGTACAAATGCAAAAGAACATCCTTGCTCTTGTACTCAATTCCCCTTGTAATAAAGGCCAACATTCCATTTGCCCTCTTCACTGCCTGTTGCACTTGCTCATTCACCTTCATTGACTGATGAACTAGGACTCCTAGGTCTCTTTGCATTTCTCCCTTACCTAACTCTACACCGTTCAGACAATACTCTGCCCTCTTGTTCCTGCTTCCAAAGTGGATAACTTCACATTTATATTATAGGATTCCTATATTACCAGCAAAGTCTGCATTTGTTGTCTATCTATAATTTCTCTTGCACAGGTGATGAGCATGATGAGGCGGCAGTTAACGTAACACTTTATGCTGCCAACTGTTAGATAGGGGTTCAATTCCCACCATTGTCTGCAAAGAGTTCATACACTCTCCCTGTGACCATGTGGGTTTCCTCCAGATGATCCAGTTTTCTCCCACATCCCAAATACATTCCTTTCGAGTTAGGATCCGTAAATTGTGGTGCCAGAAGCATGGCGGCACTGGCACTTCTCAAACTGCGTTGGTTGTTGACACAAAAAATGCATTTCACTGTATGTTTTGATGTTTCTACATACGTGTGACAAATAAATCTAATCTAAGATAAGGTTATCTTCTAGGACCTTTGCAATCCTTCCAGAGAAGGTTCTCCTACAAGCAGAGTGTTAGAGATCAGGCCAAAGGAAAGCTGCTTTGAAATACAGAGGGGAATTTAGGGGTGGTAGGTTTCCAAATATGCAAACTACCCTTGTGTTCTAGTCTGTGATGTTGAGATTTGTTTGGTAACTGCAGTGAATTTTGTCAATGATGCAGCCCACCACAAAACTACACATGAACAACAGTCAACCAATGATATCCCAGAGAACAGCTGTGAAACTATGGCCTTGCATTAATTCAACAATTTCAGGTGAAATGGAAGAGGGAGAAAATAAAAAAAGGATAGCAAATTTATGTGATTAAATTGAGTGTGAACAAACAAGCACCTGCAACTGGAAAATTATTTTGATGGAAAGTCAAATAAATCCACTAGAACGTCACAGCTGCAATTCTCCCAACATCATAAAAAAATGTTATTGGCGCTAACAAGTTAGAATAGTTTTCCAGTTTCCTGATAGTTTTCTTGGCATACTTTTTCAATACATTTAACTGTATGTGTGTGGATGTAAGAAGCAAGCTTTTTCAAAGTACACTATTTAATGATGCAAAGTACTTATATTTTGAATGTATTTTATTTACCAATGAGCTAGTAAGTTATCAGATGATCCTGCCTATCTACTTGCAACTTTTAAATGTTGACTAGTGCAGTCTATTGCATAATACACCATATATTCTCAAGTTCTATCAGTTGTAGTTTACAGTCGGAAAGGTACAGCATAGAAACAAACCCTTTGGCCCATTGACAGATACATTAGGAACAATTTACAATGGAAATTAACATCATCAAGATGCCTTTAGAATATGGGAGGAAGTAAGCACGGCTGAGGAAATCTACTTGGGTGCAGGGAGAACATGTGCTCCACACTGACCGTACCTATGCTGTGCGCTACTAATGTTATGAGGCAGTGGATCTATTACTGCTGGATTCTGCATTATTACATCATAGAACATAGAAATTTACAGCACATTACAGGCCCTTCGGCCCACAATGTTGTGCCAATCATGTAACCCACTCTAGAAACTGCCTAGAGTTTCCCTAGCGTATAGCCCTCTATTTTTCTAAGTTCCATGTACCTACCTAAGAGGCTCTTAAAAGACTCCATTGAATCCACTTCCACCACCAGCACCAGTGCATTCCACATACCCACCGCTCTCCCTGTGAAAAACTAAACCCTGACATCCCCTTGGTACCTATTTCCAAGCACCTTAAAACTATGTTCCCTTGTGTTAGCCATTTCAGCCCTGGGAAAAAGCCTCTGGCTATCCACATGATCAATGCCCCTCATCATCTTATACATGCCTATCAGGTCACCTCTCATCCTCTGTTGCTCCAAGGAGAAAAGGCCAAGTACACTCAACCTATTCTCATAAGGCACACTCTGCAAACCAGGCAACATCCTTGTAAACCTCCTCTGCACTCTCTCTATAATATTCACATCCATCCCTCTAGGATTTCCCTGTACTTTTCTGCATTTATTAAACCCTCTACCTTCACAAGCCTTCGAGGGCCTGCTGCAGAGAAGCATCCCGACAGCACGATGCAGCCCCCACCGTGCTTCACGGTGGGGATGGTGTGCTTTTGATGATGTGCAGTGTTTGATTTATGCCAAGCATGGCATTTAGTTTGATGGCCAAAAAGATGAGCTTTGGTTTCATTACATCATAGAACCTTCTTCCAGCTGACTTCACAGTCATGCGCATGCCTTCTGGCAAAGCCTAGCTGCGATTTCATGTGAGTCTTTTTTCCAGCAGTGGCTTTCTCTTTGCCACTCTCCCATAAAGCGGTGACAGGTGAAGCACCCGGGCAACAGTTGTATGTGCAGCATGTCCCATTAAGCTGGTGAACTTCCTGAGTTACTCAGTTTCAGATTCATTCACATTTATTTACCACTGCTACATCCAGACATACAGGGAAATGCATTATTTGCATGCACAAGCAACATACCCAAGGATGAGCTGGGGCAGCCTGCAAGAGTCATCACACAGTCCAATGCCAACAAAGCATATCCACAACGTTCAGCAGAATAGCACAAGCAGCAACAACAAAACAAAGACTGGCAAGATTCACCAGCTCTTCATTTTGTACCTTAAATTTACATATGACTTGAAATTACTGTTGATATTTACTTTAATGACCTTGTGCAATATATGTTGTCTATTATCACGGCAGAAAAATACATATTAATGGATGAGACTATGTGTTCATTGGCAAGCTATCAAATCATCAAGTAATGTCAGCACTTTGAACACTTATTAACATTCAGAACTTTGTGATGTGAGACCCTATCTGCATTCTGATATTACAGAGATTGCAGATTCCACAATATCAGTCCCCTATTGCTTTAGGCTGTATCATCTTACATGTTCTCAAAGCAGTTCCTTGTACGGATCATTGGCTTAGATCTCAGTTATTCCTGGAATCTCCAGCCTGCAGCTTGGGTCACCCCTGAATCTTGACGCTTGGCCTCTCAATCTCACCCCACAGCACTTCCTGCTCCCGCATCAGACCTGACTGAAGTAAAGCATTCCATAGGTATCATTTATCGGTATGACTTAAATGTTTTAAAATGCAAAGAAAGTGATTTTATAGTTTAAGGTGTCCACACCCCAGTAACAAATACAGCTACTGGTTTCTAAATATATAATTTATTTATTGAAGTAAATCTTACTTTTCCACACATTGAACATTCTCATTTAAATTCAATTGCAATACCAAGAAGTTCATCCCACAATTTAGGGAGGGTCTCTATAAATTGCTTTCCAAGAGACTAAAAACTGTAAAATTAGAATCAGAATCTTGTTTATTTTCACTGACGTGTCATGAAATTTATTGTTCTGCACCCGCAGTGCAGTGCAGGACATAAAAAACTGCACAAGTCATAAAAATAAATAGTGCAGAAGATGATTAACAAGGTATGTTCACTGGTTCATGGACCATTCATAAATCTGATGGGAGAAGGGAAGAAGTTGTTCTTAAACCATTGATGTGGGCTTCAGGCTTCTGCGCCTCCTTCTTGATGGTAGTAACAAGAAGAGGGCATGTCCTGGATGGCTAGGGTCTTTAATGATTAAACAAAATTTAATGATGAAATAATGATAAAGCAATATTGAAATTAAATAACACAAACTAAAACACTGATGGTTACCTAAATATATGTAAATAGTCACGAACAATTAAAAAAAGACATTTTAAATAATCTAAAGGTTACTCCATCCCTTCAATCCGTTCCTTAGATTGAAGCTAATGGAGAAGTTTTCTTTGAAGCATGTCTAACCAAGTGCAGATTTCCATGTTGATTCAGTTGTGCAGGTGTTAGACTAAATACTACCTTTGAAAATCACAAAATTATAGATATTTGTGCAGGGGCAAGAGCCATGGAGATATATTTCAGATCTCAGATCTGAAATGATAATACTATTTTCATAGATGTTCCTTGACTTACTGAGTTTTTACAGTATTTTCAGTTTTCCTTTCAGATTTCCAGCATCTGCAGTATTCTTTTCTATTTTCATACTATATAGAGCCCTGCAGTCACTACATTTCCATGTTTTAATTTAAATACATTCCCTCCCATCCCCACATATTCATTTTCTCCACAGTGTTATAAATATACTTGGACAAGGTGAAAGGGGGAATGCAAGAAGTTAGGTCTTACTAGATAGATCTTTCAAAGAGCCAGCATGCCACAATGTGCCTGGATGTCTGCTGTATTATTCAATTATTTTAAATCCAGCTGGTTCAACTTTTCTCGATCTGGAGTTGTTCACTCAATCAATCTCTGTCAAATAATTGGCAATGATCACATTCATGAGGCAAATTAAGCCTCCAGAGTGGGAAGGGTGTGGAATCAAAGCTCTAAAACTACCTGTTCATTCCTGGCACGTTACAATTAACACCTCAGTCTGAAATTACTCATATACTGTATCACTGAAAGAAATATCATTTGTATTTGGATGAATCAAATAGTTTTATGTTTATCCTTCTTTTGAGGATGGACAGCATCAATTGTTTTCATGACTCTGATGTAATGAAACAGTCTGTCATAATCCAGTCTGCTTACTTTCTTAAAAGTAAATTTCCTTCTACCTTTAAACTTCCCAGTGAGAACATCCTTAGTTTAACATAATCAATGCATTCTCCTGCAATCCACAGTCTTTCATGTCCCTTTCAACTGCATTCTTTCAAAGCATTAAAATGACAGAATGCTATGCCAGTTACACCTTGTTGTGCATCAGCATTTTTTGAAAAGAATGTTGCAACCTAGATTGGATGGATTAATGGAAGTGTTTCAGGCGAATCGAACAATGGTGTGTCATGAAGGGATGCAAGGAAGATTTGTTATTCTGTGCTCTGCATTAGATAGTAACAGTGATTAATAATATGGAAGCCCATGGCACTGGTAGAGACCAGTGGAGAGGTTAGGATTCCCAAGCATGATAGTAAATAACCCCGAAAGAATTAAAAAACACCAGTAAATCTTGGCTTGGCTTCAGATCATCAACAGAATTAAATATTAAATGTCTTAAGTAAGTTATTACTGTCACCATCTGAAAAGTCCATTTTTCAACATATTTAATTGAGTTAGAAAGAAAGAAAATCATGTTCCTCTGCACTACGTATTGATATTAGATTTACTAGAATGTTTCCTGGGTTTCAGCACCTAAGTTACAGGGAAAGGCTGAATGAGTTAGGTCTTTATTCTTGGAGCTTAGAAGGTTGAGGGGGGACTTGATAGAGGTATTTAAAATTATGAGGGGGATAGATAGAGTTGACATGGATAGGCTTTTTCCATTGAGAGTAGGGGAGATTCAAACAAGAGGACATGATTTGAGAGTTAGGGGGCAAAAGTTTAAAGGTAACATGAGGGGGAATTTCTTTACTCAGAGAGTGGTAGCTGTGTGGAATGAGCTTCCAGTAGAAGTGGTACAGGCAGGTTTGGTATTGTCATTTAAAGTAAAATTGGATAAATATATGGACAGGAAAGGAACAGAGGGTTATGGGCTGAGTGTGGGCCAGTGGGACTAGGTGTAAGCGTTGACACGGACTAGAAGGGCCGAGATGGCCTGTTTCCGTGCTGTAATTGTTACATGGTTATAATGCAATGTCTGACACAGAGTTAACTTTTATGAGTCTTGGTTAATCTGTACTCAATCAGGTTGGTTGGGAGTATTCTATCACACTCCCGGTTTGAGCTTTATATGTGGTGGACAAGTTTAGTTGTGTTAGGACAGGCATGGGCAAGTTACGGCCCGCGGGCCATATGCGGCCTGTTAAGCTTTTTAAACTGGCCCGCAGAACTTGATGAAATTATGTTAATAAACCTTGTTAACGTCTTTTCTCCGCAATTCTAGCGTTTTCCCAATAGATGACACACTCTATATACATTGACCTTTGTTGAGGTGCAGCGTATTACTCTTTGTTCAGCGTCATGAACATCAACAAAGCCAGCCACAGATCAAAGTTAACTGACCAACACTTCAGATCCATCCTGAGAATCGCCACAACAAAACTAAATCCAGACTTTGATGCGCTGGCTAAAAAGGGAGACCAACAACACTGTTCCCACTGAAATTGAAAATAAGTTTCTGCGCTGTCACTGTTCTCTCCTTGTGCTGGTCGTTGTTGAGTTTTGGCACAGGGGACAATTGAATAAGAAGGAGCAGGACAAGTAGACCTGCATCTCCTACCGTTTTTGAAATAAAGACAGTCAGGAGGAGAGTGATGATGATAATATCTTGAAGGATAACAGAATTTTCAGTGCTTTAAAATAATAACTGTTACTATTAAAACAAGCTGTATTTTATTCATTTAATTTTCAGTGTTTTAAAAGTCATTTCAATAAATAGCTAAATACCATGGGACATCAAAGACAGATATTTTGTTGTAATGCATTTGTTCATTTTCAATTGAAATTAAAGCACATGTTTTCTACATATCCCGTGATATTTTATTTTCTCTTATGAGGTGTATTACCAAAACACTCCGTCCATCTACTCCTGGTCCGGCCCCCCTGTCAAATTTTAGAACCCTTTGTGGCCCACAAGTCAAAAAGTTTGCCCACCCCTGTAATAGGAGATGGGTTGCTTGCCACAGGATTTCAAATCTCCGACCTGCTTTCGTAATAACATTTTTAAGCCTACTCAGTTCTGTGTCTGGTCAATGGTAACTGCCAGGATATTGACAGAGGGGCATTCTGTGGTCGTAATGCCATTGAATGGTAGTGGGTGATGGCTGGACTTCCTCTTTTTAGATCCTTTTCTTAGGTAGGGAAAGCAAAACTGAACAGAATGTTCCAGAGGATGAGTCACTAAATTCCCTCGCAAGTGCAGTAAGACTTTGTAATCCTATACTCAGATTCTCTTGCAGTAAGGACTAACATGCCATTGCTTCCTGAGCATCCTGATGTATGCATCTTTGCTATCCAGATGTTCCACGATTGACAGAAGAACCAATTAAATGGCATCTACTGTAGATCCGTTGTGGGAGTAGGCAAACTGGAATGGATACAAGTCACTTGTTAGGCAGGAGCTGATATGTTTTATGACCAACTTTTGAAAGCTCTTTATTACAATGGATTTAAGTGCTATAGGACGATAAATATTGAAGCAGGTTACCATATTCTTCTTAGGCACTAGCATAGTTGATGTCTGCTTGAAGCAGGTGTCTACCTCAGACTTCTGATGCAAGAGGTTAAAGATATTGGGGAATACTTCAGCCAGTTGATCAGCACAACTTTTTAGTATTTGGCCAGATACTTTCTATAGCTTCGCCCTCAGGAAAGATGCTCTCATGTTGGCCTGAGAGACTGAAATCACAGTGCCATTGGTGCAGTGGGAGTTTGTGACATTCAAAGCAAACTTAGAAGCATTAAGCACATCCAGGAGTGAAGACTTATTGTCACCTATGTCATTTGTACTCTTTTCTTTTCTGTACTGTTCCCAATTTAGTGACACTTTCTTCTATCACAAGGTGATCAAAACTTTACACAGTACTCCAATGACTTACACACCTGCAACATAATGCCCAAACTCCTATAATCAATGCCCTGACTGAAGTCCAGTGAATTAAATGCCTTTTTAGCACCTTGTGGCCCTGTGGTCTGACTGTCAATGAACAATGCACGTCTTCCTCAGTCCTTCAATTCCATTTGACTCCTTCATGACTTACACTATGAACGGTAGAACATATGCTGGTTTTCTTTCCAAATGCATCACTTCAAAATTAACCTTATTTACATCAACTTGCTACTCCTTGGCTCACTTTCCTAACTGATCAAGATCCCCTGTAATCTACGATAACTTTCTTCACTATCAACAACACTTCCAGTATTCATGTTATTCACAAACTTACTGATCAAGCCTAGTACATTTGTATCCATATAATATATATAAAAAAAGGAATTACAATCGTTCAAACATCAACCCGTGGTATACCACTTGTCACTGTCCTCTATTCAAAGAAACAACCTTCAATTACCTTTTGCTTCCAACTACTGACCCAATTTTGAATCATTCTGTATAGCACTTCTGAGGTACCATGAGACCTAACATTCCAGACAAACCTGCAAGGCAGGACTTAGAAAAGTCCTTGTGAAAGTCCACATAGAAAACAGTAACAGCCCTACCCTCATTTGTGATGAAATGCTTTGAGAGACTGGTCATGAAACATATCAACTTCTGAGGAGTGAGTCAGATTGATTCTAATTCCAAATCACAGTACTGTCTACCTAGCCCCCTGCTCTATGTGGTTTATACTTATGGCTGTAAAGCTAACTACAGCTGTACAGCTCCAGTGTCATATTTAAGTTTGTTGATATTGGCCAAATCAAAGGTGGTGACTAATCAGCACATAGGAGGGAGACTGAAAATCTGATTGGATAGTGATATAGCAAAAACCTCTCATTCAATGCCAGCAAAACTAAAAGCTGATTACTGACTACTGGAGGGGAAATAGGAGGTCTATGAGCTACTTCTCATTAGAAGATCAGAAATAGAGAAGGTTAGTAACTTTAAGTTTCTTGGTGCTATCATGTCAAAGGATTTGTCTTGGGATCAGCTTGTAGTGCCATTACATAGAAGGCATGGTAGTGCCTCTACTTTTTAGAAGTTTGTATAGATTTGGCATGTCATCTAAAATTTTGACAATCTTCTATAGATACACAGTGGAGAGAATGCTGAACAGTTGCATCATTCATTATTACTATTATTATTAGTAGTAGTAGAATTTGTGCAGTTTGACTTCTTTGACATATTGGTTGTTTGTCAGTCTGTGCATAGATTTCACTGATTCTATTATACTTCTTTGTTCTACTGTGAAGGCCCGCAAGAACTGAATTTCAGGATGGTATATGAAGACGTATACAGAAGCACTTAGATTACAGTTCAAAGTAAATTTATTATCAATCTGTTTTGTTACTTCTTCAGAATCTCTAAATAGTTTGGCAAACATGACTGTTCATGCATAAACCATTCTGACTCATTCTAATCCATCCATCTGAATGCTGATCGTTAACTCTTTTAAACGACTTGAACAAACTTTGTCTTTAGGAACTTTACTAATGGCTAATGATGAAGCAAGCATCTCCACACTGGCCTCCATAATTTCCTCTGTAGCCTCCCACCAAGTTCCTTGATGCACTCAGTCAAGCACTAGGGATTTAAGCAGCTGCAAGGCTTCAAATATCTCCTCCCTGGTAACATGTCCACTTGTTCTCCTTATCTTCTGAAGAACTGTGATTTCTTTTTCCTAAGTACAAAGAATAATTATTTTTAAAGCTCATGTCCATTTCTTGTGGCTCCTGCTGGTCTCTAAGGGGACCTATCCTCCACTTTACTCCTAACATAACTGTAGAACCACTTAACTTTCCCTGCCAGATCCATCTCGTACCCTCTCTTTGCCCTCCTGATTTCCCTCTATTTATCATCATCAGCAGATTCACTCGATCCTGACATCCTAAACCCAATATGTGCTTTCCTCTTGTATTTGACCATCAAACCTCAGTATCTCTAAATTCCCCAAATCTGCCAAATTTACACTTCATGCTAGTTAAAACATGCTGCTCCTGGACACTTCATATGCTCTTAAAAGCCTGTCATTCATTGCTTCCCCTTCAAGCAGAGTCATCCAATTGACCTCAACTAGATCCTGAATAATTCACCTAAAGTCAGCCCATAGCCCACTTAGGGCTACAATTTGTGGAACTGACCTCTCCTTTTCCATAATGGTCATGGTCACTAAGGCCAAGGTGCTCCCTGACTGCCACTTCAGTTGTTTTCCATGCCTCATTCCCTTAGAGGAGGTTTAGTTTTGCACCATTCTGAGTTATATATATCATATCTCCTGCTGACAACTGGGTGTGGGGGTTGGGGGGGGGGGGGTGGGGAGAGTGTCTGGCGTGACCCTTCCCTCCTTTTTTAAAAAAGTTATATCCTTATGGTCTCATTAGACGATCCTCTAAGAATGTCATCTTCCATACCACAGTTGCATTTCCCTTTTCAAAAAGTCTACACCAGTTCCTCACCTACAGTACCTCCACCTCTGTCATGCCTGTAGCATCTCTTTCCTGGAATACTGAGCTGTCAGTCTTGCCCTTCTCTCAGTCATCTTTCTGTTATAGCCATAAACCCTAGTTCTCAGAGTTAATTCACACACTGAGTCACCTGCTTGACCGTTAAATGACCACTGAAATAAATGTAGCTTAACTAGGTAAGCTTCTCCTGCAGTTACCATTTCCTTGTCTATTATGATCGCCAGACTTACTCTTGCCAGCTAATATATCTCAGGACATGCTTTGGCTCAGAGTCTCACCTCTCTGCCAATCTAGTTTCAACTGTCCTGTATTGTATCAACAAATTCCCTTGCAAGGATATTGGTCCCTCCCTGGTTCAAGTCCAACCCATCTCTCTTGTACAGTTTGCCTCTGACAGAAGAGATCTGGTCCATATTTTTATACATTATTATCCAGATCTTTGATATAGATGTTAAACAACAATGAAACCAGCACTGATCCCTGGGGCACACCATTAGTCACAGGCCTTCTGTCAGAGAGGCAACTATCTATTACCACTCTCTGGCTTCTCCCAGGAAGCCAAAGTTGAATCTAATTTACTGCCTCATCCTGAATGCAAAGTGACTGAAACTTCTTGACCACTTCGCCGTGCAGGGCCTTGTCAAAGGCCTTGCTAAAGTTTATGTAGACAGCCTACTGCCTTTCCTCGTAACTTTCTCAAAAAACTCGAAGATTGCCAAGACATAACCTACCATGCACAAAACCAAGTTGACTATCCCAAATCAATTTGTGTCTTTCTAGGCATGTACATATCGAATCCCTTGGAATACCTTCAACAATTTGCACAGAACTGATCTCATGGCCACTAACATATAATTTCATGGCTTATTTTTAAGAGCCTTTCTTAAACAGTGGAATGTTAGCTATCCCACAATTCTCTGTCACCTCACCCATGGGTAAGGACCTTTCTAATATTTCTGCTAGGCCCCCTGCAATTTCTGCCCTGGCTTTCCACAGTTTCTCTGGGAATGCCTCGTCAGGCCCTGAGAGTTTACCTACCCTAATTTGCCTCAAGACAGAAAACTACTCCTTGTCTGTAATATGTATACAGTCCTTGACCTCACTGCTGCTTTTCCTCACTACTATTGACTGTGTCCATTCCTTGAGTAAATAGAGATGCAAAAACTCATTTTAGATCTTCCCCATTTCTTTTGGCTCCATGCATAGATAACTCACTCTGATCTTCAAGAGGACCAATTTTGGCCCTCGTTATCCTTTTGTTCTTGATGTTCTCTGGAAGTTCTTTATGTGCTCCTTCTCCTTGTCTGCTAGAGCAACCTTCTTTTATTCCTCCTGTTTTATTTTTCTGAAATGTTCTTGTTTTTCTTGTACTCCTCAAGTACTTCATTTGATCCTTCCTTCCAGTACCTGCTATGTACCTCCTTTCTGGTGTATACCTCTTAGTAAGCAAAATGGACACAGATGATCACTTCTCTGCATTGAATTAATTTGCCATTTTTCTTGTCAAGTCTAGTATAACCAATTGATTTGAAATTTCCAAGCAAATCTCTGAAATAAGTGACTCACAACAGTATTGGCAAGTATTAACTCAAAAATAAACCCATGTTTTTATTTGAGGTGCTCTCATATTTGTGCAAAAGCTGTTTGCGTGCTCCAACAGAATATGGATTGGCATCAGGGTTTACAGAAAGTAGCACATGCTCAACTGCAGAAGTAATTGCACAATTATAGCAAGAAGAATAGCACCAATCTGTGTTATTGTTGTTCAATAAGTCATTTAAATTGAATACAAAATCATCCTGAAGAAACAAGAAAATCACATTCAAATCTTTGAGAACATCTGTTAGTTACACAAAGTTATCAAGCAATAGAAAAAGCCAAAGGCAAAATCATGTAGATATTAGAAATCTGGAATTAATGCAGAAATACTCCAAGAATCTGTTAGAATAATTTAGACTAACATGGTTTTCTTCTCGTTCAGCTATATTTCCCAAACTTTACACTGTGGTAAATGAAGGAGCCAGGATGCTATTGGGGTTTGAATTCTCTTTGAAGAATTCATCTGTATCTGAAAATAAATATTTCATTATTTCTGTAAAAGACATAGATATGACACATTATTCTTTGCATAATGTACTTTTACATCACAGGAGCATCATTGTGCCACTAGCATTAATTTTACACTTTTGCAGCTATTTTTCCTGCAAGTAATGAATCATACCTTCATCAAGAATTTTTCATATTTCAAAAAAAATTAAGGTCACCAGCTGCAGCTGTGAAACATTTGGAAAGCTTACAGTTGTGCCTCAGAACAACGACCCTAAGGAACTGCTGAATATTCCAAGGTTGCTGCACATTTTGTCCAAATATTAAACAAAAATATTGTCTTCCTTCATTTCTTCCACCTGCAACAACCCTCATTACCTGTCTATCAGCTCCTTCTTGTTGCCCACCTCCTTCCCCATTTTCCATAGTCCATTGTCCTCTCCTATCAGATTCCTTCTGCTTTAGCCCTATTACTTCATCCATCTATCACCCAGCCTCCCACATTATCCCTTCTCCCACCACATCTGGTCTCACTTATCAGCTGCCAGCTTGTACATCTCCCAATCTCCCCACGTTCTTATTCTATCTTTCCTTTCCAATCCTGATAAAAGTCTCAGCCTGAAATGTTGAATGTTGTTTTCTCTCCATAAATGCTACCCGACCCGTTGAGTTCCTCTAGCATTTTGTGTATCTTGCCCAATATTGCTCAATGCTGACAATTTCACTTTATTTTTCAGTCCACTGAAACGCAGAGAAAAATTATCAACAGTGAAAGGTTGCCTGCTGTTTCAGAGAGAGAAGCCAGAAAAGGCTTATAAACTGGAATGATTTCCATCTAATTGGAAAGGACCTCAATTTGAAAATTCTGTGGAGCCTTAATGAATTTTGTACATTAGTTAGCAACATTACCAAGAAAGGCAAATAATCCAGAATCCTCCATCACATTCCTAGCCCTTCCAATTCTCATTGTATATTAATTTTGTGCTAATGTACAACTATACACATAACTCTTAATAAACAGTTTTGCCTATGGAAGCAGGTATTACCTTTTTGAATTCTATATCATATACAATTATGGGGTAACACCCAAGCAGTTCTTCCTATGCCGAAAGTAATTCGAGGCAAAGCAACCCCCCATTTCTAATTCCCATTTTAATAGTTCAGCCTAAAAATAAGTACAAGTGTACACAAAAGACTTGGATAACTCATTTAATTGTATATTCTGTCCAGTTACCTTTTTCGAACTTATTTTATTGTTCATGTTGTGTTTGTGCAACTACATATCAATTAAATAAAAGTACACGTGTGAGAAGGCTTTAACTAGGGAGAGAGAAGGACGAGTGAGAGGGAGAAGAGAGAGGAGAGAAAGCAGGAGATAGGGAGGGAGGAGAGAGGGCGAGAGATGGGGGAGAGAAGGAAAGAGAGGAGAGTGAGAGAATCAATATACATGTAGACAAGAGATCAATGCACATGTGAGTCATTGCATTAGAAGAAATAGATTTATACATTAACCTAAAGGGGAAGGAAGTGTAACACAAGATCATAATTAGGCCATCCAGCCCAGCCCATTGAGTCTGCTCTACCATTCTATCATGGCAGATTTCGGATCCCACTCAACCCCATACACTTGCCTTCTTGCCAAATCCTTTGATGCCCTGACTAATCAGGAAACTATCAACTTCCACCTTAAAAATGCAGATAGACTTGGCTTCCACTGCAGTCTGTGGTAGAGCATTCCACACGTGGCAGCAGATTGACTACATTCTGGCCAAAAAAAATCCTACTTACCTCCCTTCTGAAAGGTTGCCCCTCAATTTTGAGGATGTGCCCTCTAGTTTTGAATACCCCCACCATAGGAAACATCCTCTTCACATCCAGCTTATCAAGTCCTTTCAACATTCAGTAGGTTTCAATGAGTTCCCCATACATTCTTTTAAATTCCACTAAGTACAGGCCCAAAGTTGCCAAATGCCCCTTCATTCCTGGAATCAGCCTTCTGAACCTCCTCTGGACTCTCTCCAATGACAGCACATCCCTTCTGATCCTTTTGAGATAAGGGGCCCAAAATTTTTGACAATACTCCAAGTGCAGCCCGACAGGTGTCTTATAAAGCCTCAGCATTATCTCCTTGCTTTTATAGCCTACTCCCCTTGAAATAAATGCCAACATTGCATTTGCCTTCTTTATCACAGACTCAACCTGTAAATTAACATTCTGTGAGTCTTACACGAGGACACCCAAGTCCATCTGCAACTCTGATGTTTGAACCTTCTCCCCATTGAGATAATAATAATCCACATTGCCTAGTGTCCATCTGACATATTTTGCTCATTTTTTCAATTTTTCTAAGTCCTACTACAATCACATTGCTTCCTCAGCAATACCTACCCCTTCACCTATCTTTGTATCATCCGCAAACTTTGCCACAAAGCCATCAACATAAAACTGAACTTTTTGGCATCCCAAACAGCTTTTGGTCAAGCCTTCAATCTGTCTATTTACACACAGCTCCAGGCAAGACTCTACAACTTGACTGTACCCAGGTGTCCTTTATGCAGATTCTTGAACGCCTCATTAGCATTAAGCAGCTGTGACAGTCTCTGGTTAGTTTTAGGCTGCAGTTGTCTATTGATGACTCATTGAGAGCTTTGATAACGTGCCAGTCTAGTTTGATTTTTCTTAACCATTTATATCCAAAAAGTGCTGGCCCTCAAATTTTCAACACAATCTCTAATTGCTGTGTCTGGCCTCCATATGTCATGTTCACTTTGTTTGCCTTTGGGAGATACTTTTTCCCCCTTGTAGGTCTTTAATATCACTGAGGTCTTTTCTAATGGTAGCTAAGACAGCCTCTGAAATTATAGAGGCAGCTGACCCTATATCCAGCTCCATGTTCAGTTTTATACCAGGCACATCTATTGTGATCTATTAAACTTCAGTAATTCTATGCAGTTTTAGGCATGACCTCTCACCTTTGTCAGACTCTGCATTATCTGATTTTGTTTCACATTTGGTCACTTTATTCATATGCTTAGTTTTATATTTGAAGCTTTTCACTCACTGTGGGTTTTTCCTTATTGCATGTGCTCTTTGTCTGACATGTACTCTCTCTCCCGCTCTCTCTCTCACACACACACACACACACACACACACTCTGTGACCTTGTCTGTGAAACTTTTTGCAAACTTTTTTTGAACCAAGAGTCATTTGCATCATGGGAGGATTTGTTACGTCAATAACATTTTTGGCTTTCTGTACCATTCAGGGACATTCTACACATTTTGCATTCTAACCTCTTTCTGTGGTTCTTCTGCATCCTTTGCTGCATTCTCTAATGATATTACAATGGTCAATGCCCGTTCTAAGGTTAGATCTCTTTCTGACAACCTCTTTTGAATTCTTTGACTATGTATGAAACATACAAGCCCATCTCTTAATGCAACAGGAAGTCCATCTATTATGTCACAGTACTGGGTAAGTTCTGCAATGTATTCAGAAATGCTTTCATTCTTTGACTGGTTCCTTTTGTGAAATCCAAATCTCTCAGCTATTACCAGAGGTTACCAGGGGCTCAAGTGATTTTGCAAAATTGCAACAATTTCACTGAATGTCTTGCTTGCTGTCATCAAGTTGTGCAAGAGCTTCTATGTTTCAGCATCCACTAAGCAAAGTAGTGTTGTGGCTTTCTTTTGTTTTGAGGATCAATAATCATTGGTAATTTATCAGTCCCTATGTAGTGCTATGGGGAGTCATTGTTCTAAAAGGAATAGATCCATACAATACAGTTCAAAAGAGCTTTGAATTAACTTGAGTTCAAATGAAAATAAATTAAGTGACACTAAAGGAAAGATTAACTGAAATAATTAAACAAGTCAGAAATCAAAGAGTTGCACCATTTTGCTTGCTCACCAATACTTTCAAATAGTTTTCAATGCAATATAAAGACCTAAAATTCTGCTATTCACTTCAAGAAACAAGTTTCATGCTCATGTCAAGAAACTACACAGAAAAGACCATTTTCTGGTACATACAACAGTATGCAGAATGAAAGTACTTTTGTGTATGCCCATGATCAAGTTGAGGCTAAAAGAAGATTCTTTAACAGATTCCATCACAATTAATAAAAAAGTTTTTGGAATACACTCAAAGTCTGACACCATGTGTAAAGCTTCCCGATTTAATTTTCATAATTTAATCAAGGCAACATTCCCATACTTCACCACAATGTTGATGCTGATGAAGAAGCCAGTATAAAATATATCTGTCTGGGCAGCAGACAAGTGATAGCTCAAGGGATCAATGGAAATTATTTCCATTTATTGGATAAATTTGGCATCCATTAATATTTGTTATAATTGACTGCCAAGCCTGCACATTCAAGCTCCACAGTCACCATCCTGTTAATAGGAGTCACCTGCCATTCATTTCTAACTAATCACCTACAGTCCATTTATACCCAGTTCTTATTGACAGTCATTGTTCATCTTTTTGAAACATCTAGTCTCAACCAGTTGCTCCGAACCTTCAGTTACTTTGTTGTGTTAAGTATTTGTTCTCTTTAGCTGGTTTCCCCTTGTGACTTTTTTTTTTGCAGTTTATTATAAATCTTACTGTTCACTGTTTAATAGCCTCTGCTGCTGTGTTTGGGCAAGCCTTCTCTACATTTCTTGATATTGACAAGTAACTGAACAATAAATTACATATCATCTCTGCTAAAATCTTAATCAGAAAATAATCTATATACTAGCCAAGAGGATAGTGCCCTCCAAACTCTACATGTTTAAACAAACCAAAAGGAGGAAAATATTCTTATTACAATGGTAATAAAGTTTACACATTCATTTAAAAATGTGTAACATTTGCTTCTCCTCAGATTTCAGAATATGAAGGAAATACATCTGCAATTCATAATACTGGACCAAGATGCCGGAGAATAGCTGAGCCTTCCCTCAGGAAATGGAGAGACATCCCATGGAGCTGGAAATGACAAAATGTCATTGGATCAGAGAAGCACCTGCATATAAACCGATGGAGTTAGCTCCAAGATAAACTGAAAAAGAGCCAGTTTAATTATGATCAAAGGGTAGTTTGGTAAATGTCTGTGAAGGGCTAACAATCAGTGCCTGCTCATTTGTTTCCAGGCGCCAAGTTGTAGGCAGCTGCCAAAGTAATGTCTCACCTGTCAAATTAATTAGATGGTTGGAAGTGAACAAAGAGTACATCAATTGTGGACCAAGTCAATTCATACAACATGGCTTCAGAAGATCAATAGAATGCAAATATTGATGTTTAGACACAAGAAATATTAGATTCTTGAGTGACACAAACTTACATTTTTCAATCCCTTTCTTGGATCAGCAAGTTGCTCTATGTCAAATTTATTCCTCCTCTAGGATTTTCCTGTTTGTAGAAAGTTATCTGAACTAAAGAGAAGTTATGAGAAAATCTGCAGATGCTAGAAATCCAAAGCAATGCACACAAAATTCTGAAGGAAATCAGCAGGCCAGGTGCATTTCAGCCGGAGATGTCAACTGTTTACTCTTTTCCACAGCTGCTGCCTGGTCTACTGAGTTCCTTCAGTATTCTGAATGCATTGCCTTGTCTTTTTTTTAATAAATTTTTTCCCCCTAGTTTCAGCTATCTTCCACATAATATGGACTTCCTAACGTTTTGAAGTATGTGCTATTCAATTAATGATCTAAGCAACCTATCCTTTTCTAAAAAAAAGTCCTCTCTTCGTATATTCTGTCCAATTCTTCTGGTGACTGAATTGTTTGACCTTCTGAAGTTTCATTTAGAAACTATAGAATTCAATCTTAATTCTTAAAGCTCAACAAGGACATCTTTTCTCAAGTAGGTTATCGATGATGATCAATCAGGTTGTGTATCCATTCCCATGGTGTTCCCTGCAAGGCATTTGACAACAAAATGGATATACAGTACAACCAGCATGTTTTAATTATGAGATTTGTAATAGCCTCCAATTATTGTTTGGAAATAATTTTCTGTGCTTGTAATCTTTGAATAGAGCACTACAACACTACTCACAGAAATTAATAATATTATAGCATTCAAATAAGTCAAAATGTACAGTAAGCATCTGAAGCTTAGTTTTGGGAGGGCAAAGCTAAGAGTATATTCATCTTATTCCTACAAATGTCACGAGAAGGAGCGATAGTTACAAATTACATTGACATTCTAAGAGCTCATTGGTGACTATCTCTGATGTAATCTGAATGACTGAACTGTCGTGCCAAGCTACTGTCAGACATTCACAAGCTGAGTGAACTTTGTCATTTACTTGTTCCACACCATCAGTACCATTAACTGAACTAAACTCATTGTTCACCTTAAATACTTGTTCATTCATGTCAGGACAACCTGATCAGGGGCTTTGTGTTCCTCAGAGAGAGCTTTTCTTCTGGTACTGTGTGTAGATTGGTGCAATCCCGAAGGAGGCACATTGGCAACTCTGCTCTATTGGGACTCTGAGCAGATTCAGTACTTTACCAATAATTCTTACTCATTTCTGCATTTTGATGGTCAGAATTCAGACTGGTTGCATCACAGCCTGACATGGAGGCTACAACACACATCGTCACAGGCTACACAGCATCGTAGACTTGGACAGCTTCATCTTGGCCACAGACCTTCCCACAATCGAGGACATCTCCAAAGGGCAATAGCTTACAAAGGTACAAATCATCACTAAGGATCCTTACAATATGGGACCTGCCCTCTTTTCATTACTAATATTGGGGAGGGGTACAGGGGCCTGAAAAACCACACTCAATGCTTCAGAAACAGCTTCTTCCCCTCCATCATTAGATTTCTGAATCATCCATGAATCACTTAATGCAATTGCACGATTCCTTATTTTAATATTATTTAATTTTTATAATCTATAGTAATTTTGCACTGTACTGTTGTGGTAGAGCAACAAAATTCATATCATAGAAGTCAGTGTTAAATCGGTTTCCGACTCACATAATGCAAAGGCAAGTATTCCATTAGCCTTTCTGATTATTTTCTCTATCTGATATGCCATTTTAATGATCTATTTCCTTTAGAACTTCTCATGTTTTCATTTTTCACTTTTAGAATGTGCTTTCTTCTACTTCAGTCCAAAATTAATTACCATGTGTTTTCTATTGTTGAAATCCATTTGTCACATTTTTCCCTTTCTTTGAACCCATTAATATTTCTTTGCAATTTAATATTAAACACACACACACACAGGTTATAATGCTACTTTATATTATCTAATCAGAAGACTTTGGTGAGTAGAAAATCATAGGGAGTCTCTTGGTGTCAAGGTCTTAAGAATCTTGCTTACTTGGATAACACACAAAAGTTCCGATGCCATGCAAAATGTGACAGGACACCGAAAAGATTTCATGAACAGACATATCTGAAGAGAATTGTCATATTCAGCAGATTAAATATCAAGGCTTTTGGTGATCTGCTCTTTCTACACAAACACACTGTTTTGTATTTAATATAGCAGTAGTATTTGTAATAATGTAAATACTGTATATTGTTTAAGCATTCTTGTCTGTTCAAATAATGAATTATTGTTTATACAACAAAATATGTGAAATGCATGATGCTACCGCATGGTGCATGGTGCCTTGCTTTAAACTAAAAACTAAAGTTAAACTCACATTTCAGACTCTGACTCTTTTTTCTTTAAATTAGTTCCATGTTTTGGATTTATACAACTTTATTGTGGTGATGAGCAAGTTTTGAAATGAACCCAAGATGACCATCTAACTGTTGAAGAGCAATGAGACATTTAAGTTTTAAAAAAAGTGTAGTACATGCATCTTTGTTAAAGATGCAGTTAAAAAGAAAAACAAAATGGACAAATTCATGGGTCATAAACAATGAGCACAAGGTGATAATAATCATTAAAGAGCAGAAATGTTTCACAACAGCAGAAAGACTGACACATTTGATTATTTAACAAATAACTAGCTTGTGTATACCAAGTTAATCAAGCAGTATTTTGAAGAAAATGAAATAGCCAATGACAGGTGAATGCCAGTTTTGCTGACTGCATTGGGTTTAAAGGCATACTGTTTACTTACAAATTTAACTGCTACAACCAAACTATCTGAAATGAACTTGGCTGATATTGTGAAAATAATGCTAGAACCCAACCCATTGTTGATTGCAGAATGCTCTAGGCTTCACAAGCAGCCTCAACAGGAGGGGGAGTGCATTTCTGGCTATATTGCCTGAGTATTGCTAGTTGATAAAGGACATAATGATACACAGAGATAATTTAGTCTGTGGAACCTTACAAGAAAGCATTCAAAAATATTTCCCAACTGAAGCACAACTTACATTTAAAAGAGCAGTAGAAATGGCTGTATCAATAGAAACAGCATTAGGAGACATCGAGTGGCAGGCAGGAACAAAAGTGAGTGTAAACAACGTAGCAATGCCTAATCTAAACACCACCTGGCCAAACAAATTGTGTTACCTTTGTGGCAGGGGCTCACATACACCAGAACAATGCAGAGCTAAAAGTGAAACTTGCAGAAGAATGTGACAAAGTAGAATACCAACAAAGAGCATATCCAGCACTTCAAAGTAAATGGACTACACATTTTCAAAAAGAGAACTAATCTGCATCCTATTGATGAAAAGTCTGATACTTGAGAATGACACCAGACTTGGTAGACTTCAGATTTACAATGTGAAAACTGACAAGAGACAAGCAAAATGGCTTATACTAGAAGTCAACGGCAAATTAATTAAAACAGAATTGGACACTATTTCAGTCATTCCAGAAAATTAGTCTGAATGGAATTTCAAAGACCTTGAACTGATATCCAACTAAGAACCTCTACTGGAGAAAAGATCACTCCAGTGGGAATGACATTTGCAACAGTGAACTACAACAACCAACAGACCACATTGGGCTTGCACGTGGTTAAAAAAAAAGAAGGGCAATAATGATAGAGAATGAAAGTGGCTGAGACAATTACAGTTTGTTTGGTGGTCCATCTACAATTTGCCACATCCCCTGAAATAGAGTCAATTTAAGTTGAATTATGAAAAGATACTGGCTGATGCCACAACTGTGTTCAAGGATGGTATAAGAAAACTCAGAAAAGTTATCAAGGGTAAAGTAGTGATAAATGAAAAAGTCACACCCAAGTTTTACAAATCCTGTCCAGTTCCTTATACTATCTCTGATAAAGACCACAAGACAAAGGAAGCAGAAGTCAGCGATTCAGCACACAGTCTGCTCCACCATTTTATCATGAGCTGATCTATTCTTCCATTTGGTCCCATTCCCCCACCTTTTCACCATAACCTTTGATTCCCTGGCTATTCAGATACCTATTAATCTCTACCTTATATACACCCAATGACTTGACATCCACTGCTGCCCATGGCAACAAATTCCACAGATTCACCACCCTCTGGATAAAAAAAAAATCTTTGCAACTCTGTTCTGAATGGGCACCCTGCAATCCTCAAGTCATGTTCTCTCATACTAGACTCCCCCACCATGGGAAACAACTTTTCAACATCCACTCTGAACATGCCTTTCAATATTCAATATGAGGTCCCCCCTCATTCTTCTAAACTCCAAGGAACACAGTCCAAGAGTGGGCAAACATTCCTCATATGTTAACCCTCTCATTCCCAGAATTATTCTCTGAACCCTCTCCAATGTCAGCACATCCTTTCTTAAATAAGGAGCCCAAAACTAAACACAGTATTCGAAGTGAGATCTTACTAGAGCCTCAACATCACATCCCTGCTCCTATACTCTATTCCTCTAGAAATGAATGCTAACATTGCATTTACCTTCTTCACTGCTGACTCAACCTTAACCTTAAGGGTCAACAGGACTCCCAAGTTCTGAGATGCAACAGGACTTTGAATTTTCTCCCTATTTAAATAATAGTTTATTTCTTCTACCAAAGTGCATGACCATACACTTTCCAACATTATAATTCATTTGCCACTTCAATGCCCATTCCCCCAATCTATCCAAGTCTCTCTGCAGCCTGTTTCCTCAGCACTACTGGCCCCTTTGCCTACCTTTTTATCATCAGCAAACTTAGCCACAAAGTCATCTATTCCATAATCCAAATTGTTGATATACAACATAAAAAGAAGTGGCCCCAACATGGACCCCTGTGGAACACCACTGGTAACCAGAGACCAAACGGAATGGGATCCCTTTATTCCCACTCTGTTTCCTGTCAATCAGCCAATGCTCTATCCACGTATGTAACTTTCCCATAATTCCATGGGCTCTTATCTTGTTCGGCAGCCTCATGTGTGGCACCTTGTCAAAGGTCTCCTGAAAATCCAAATACACAACATCCACTGCATTGTCCTTATCTAGCCTACTTGTAATTTCCTCAAAAAAATTGCACTGGGTTTGTCAGGCAGGATTTTCCTTTAAGAAATCATGCTGAGTTCTGCCCATCTTGTCATATGCCTCCAGTTACTCCGTAACTTCATCCTTGTAAATCGACTCCAACAACTTCCCAACCACCGATGTCAAGGTAACAGGTCAGTAATTTCCTTTTTGCTTCCTTTCCCCCTCCTTAAATAACAGAGTGACATTTGCAATCTTCCAGTCCTCCGGAACCAGGCCAGAATCAATCAACTTTTGAAAGATCATTGCTAATGCCTCTGCAATCTCCACTGCCACCTCCTTCAGAACATGAGGGTGCATTTCATCTGGTCCAGGAGATTTATCTACGCTTAGACTATCTATTCAACTTCCTGAGTACTTTCTGTCATAATTGTGACTATGCACACTTCTCTTACCTGACACCCTGATGTCTTCCTCAGTGAAGACTGATGCAAAATACTTGTTCAGTTCCTCTGCCATTTCTTTATCTTCCATTACCACTTCTCTAGCATCATTTTCTATCGGTCCTATATCTACTCTCACCTGTCTTTTACTCTTAATACATTTGAAAAAGCTTTTAGTATCCTCTGATATTATTTGCCAGCTTCCTTTCATAGTTCATCTTTTCCCTCTTAATGTCCTTAGTTTCCTTTTGTAAGCTTTTAAAAAACTTCCCATCCTCTGTCTTCCCACTAATTTTTGCTTCCTTGTTTGCCCTTTGCTTTGCCTTTACTTTGGCTTTGACTTCTCTTGTCAGCCACGGTTGCATCCCTTTTCCATTTGAAAACTACTTCTTTTTGGAATATATCTGTCTTGCACCTTCCTCACTTCTCACATAAACTCCAGCCACTGCTGCTCTGCCGTCCTTCCCACTAGTGTCCCTTTCCAGTCAACCTTGGCCAGTTCCTCTCTCATGCCACTATAATTTCCTTTACTCCACTGAAATACTGACACGTTGGATTTTGACTTCTCTTTCTCAAATTTCACAGTGAACTCGATCATGTTGTGATCACTGCCTCCTAAGGGTTCCTTCACTTCCATCTCTCTAGTCACCTCTGGTTCATTACACAATACCCAATCCAGTACAGCCGATCCCCTAGTGGGCTCAACAACAAGCTGTTCTAAAAAGCCATCTCGTAGACATTCTACAAATTCTCTCCCGAGATCCAATGCCGACCTAATTTTCCCAATCCACTCGCATGTTAAAATCCCCTACAATTATCATAACACTGCCCTTCTGGCAAGCCTTTTCTATTTCCTGTTGTAATTTGTAGTCCACATCACTGCAGCTGTTTGGAGTCCTGTATATAACTGCCATCAGGGTCCTTTTACCCCTGCGATTTCGTAATTCAACCCATAAAGATTCTGCACCTTCCGATTCTATGTCACCTCTTTCTAATGATTTAATATCATTTCTTACCATTAAAGCCACACCACTCCCTCTACCTACCTGCCTATCCTTCCCATACACTGTGTATCATTGGACGTTCAGCTCCCAGAGACATGCATCCTTTAGCCACGTCTCAGTGATGGTCACATACCTGCCAATCTGTAGCTGTGCAGCAAGATCATCCACCTTATTCCTTATGCTGTATGCATTTAAGTATAACACCTTAAGTCTAGTATTTGGTACTTTTTGATTTGATTGCACTGCAACTCATCCCAATGGCTGAAAATTTGCCCCATCATCTGCATCTTTACTGCTCACCATCTTAGATTTATTTCTGTTCTCCCCCTCCTCTGCTCTATCATTCCAGTTCCCATCCCCTGCCAAATTAGTTTAAACCCTCCCTAACAGCTCTATTAAATATTCCCACCAGGATATTGGTCCCCCTTCTGATTCAGGTGTAACCCTTCCTTTTTGAACAGGTCATACTTCCCCCAGAAGAGATCCCAATGATCCAAGAATCTGAAGCCCTGCCCCCTGCACCAGTCTCTCAGCCACACATTCTTCTGCCAGATCCTACTATTCTTCCCCTCACTAACACATGGCAGAGGTAGCAACCCTGAGATTACTACCCTGGAGGTCCTGCTTCTTGGCTTCCTTCCGGACCCCTGGAAATCTCTCTTCAGGACCTCCTCCCTTTTCCTGTCTATGTCATTGGTACAACATGTACCAAGACAGCTGGCTACTCGCCCTTTCCCTTCAGAATATTCTGGACCCAATCTGAGACATCCCATACCCTGGCACCTGGGAGGCAACACACCATGCGGGTATCTTTATCAGGCTCAAAGAACCTCCTGTCTGTTCCCCTGACTATGGAATTGCCTATGACTACCGTATTCCTCTTCTCCCTCCTTCCTTTCTGCACAACAGCACCAGGTCAAGTGCCAGAGACCCAGTCACTGTGGCCATCCCCCTCAACAGTATCCAAAACAATCTATTTGTTGGTGAGGGGGGCAGCCACAGGGGTGCTCTCCACTATCCGGGCATTTCCCTTCCCTCTCCTGACAGTCACCCAGTTTTCTGACCCCTGTAGCCTAGGGATGGCTACCTCCCTGTAGCACCTGTTCACTTTCCCCAATAAGCAATAGGTCATCAAACTGCAGCTCCAGATCCCCAACACCATCTCTGAGGAGCTGCACCTGGTGCAGATGTTGCCATCAGGCAGGCTGGAGGTCTCCCAGGATTCCCACATCTGACACCCTGAACAAAGCACTAACCCTGCAGACATGCTACCCAATTCCACAGGAATGAAGCAGACAGTGAGGCTGAGTGGAGCACATGGGCAACACCAATGTTCCCAGTAGCCAAGGAGAATGGATCTGTTGGGATCTGTCAGGATTTTAATGTTACAATCAATTCAGAACAGAAAGTAGGTTAATATCCTGTGTACTGGGCAGAGGGTATCTTCACAAACCATTCAGGAGGAAAATACTTCCACAAAGTGGACTTAGCTGAAATCTACCTACAGATGAGTCCAAAGTCTTTTTCATTATAAGCACTCAAAAGGTTCTTTATCATTATAATAGGCTGATATTTGGAGAAGCATCTACACCAACACTGTCAGAAAGCTATGGACTAGGTGCGGTCCAGGGACTCAGTGTTACCGGGATAACATCATTGTTATTGGCAAGGATGATAAGGAACATCTCCAAAATCTCAAGGCAGTATCAAAAAGGTTAAACATTCTAGGCTCAGAGCATAATGAGGAGACTGAGGTCCTTTAACATCTGTTGGACGATGCTGAGGATGTTCTATGAGTCTGTGGTGGCCAGTGCTATCATGTTTGCTGTTGTGTGCTGGGGCAGCAGGCTGAGGGTAGCAGACACCAACAGAATCAACAAACTCATCCGTAAGGCCAGCGATGTTGTGGGGGTGGAACTGGACTCTCTGTGGGTGGTGTCTGAAAAGAGGATGCTGTCCAACTTGCATGCCATCTTGGACAATGACTCCCATCCACTCCATAGTGTACTGGTTAGGCACAGGAGTACATTCAGCCAGAGACTCATTCCACCGAGATGCAACACTGAACGTCATAGGAAGTCATTCCTGCCTGTGGCCATCAGACTTTACAACTCCTCCCTCGGAGTGTCAGACACCTTGAGCAAATAGGCTGGTCCTGGACTTGGCATAATTTACTTATTATTACTTAATTATTTATGGTTTTATATTGCTATATTTCTACACTATCCTTGGTTGGTGCAACTAAGGAAACCCAATTTCCCTCGGGATCAATAAAGTCTGTCTGTAATGTAACACATCTGAATTCTTTAAAACAAACGTCAGATAGTGTAGTCACAGTAGTAGTGCACAAGGGAAAATTCAAGCAGTAGTGAATGACCCAAGGCCAAAATATTTGTCACAGTTGTGGTCCTTTTTTGGATTTGTCAATTACTGTAAAAGGTTCCTGCCAAACCAAGCTACTGTGTTCCATCTCCTGAATTCTTTACGACAGGTCAGGAAGATATGGCATTGGACAAAGCAGCGTGAGGTGGATTTCAAAAAGGCAAAGGAAATTGTGATCTCGGATTTAATGACGCACATTGCCCAGTGAAGTTTGCCCGTGTTGCCTCACCTTATGGTGCAGGTACAGTCAAATGTCACATGTTGTGGTAGTCATGGGAGATTTTAAACATGCAGGTCAATTGGGAAAATCATGTTGGTAATGTGTCTCAAGAGGGTGAGTTTATTGAATGACTAAGAGATAGCTTTTTAGAGCAGTTTGTTGTTGAGCCTACTTGGGGTGGGGGGGGGGGGGATCAGCTGCACTGGATTGGGTGTTACGTAATGAACCAGAGGCAATGAGAGAGCTCAAGGTAAAAGAACCCTTAGGAACCAGTGATCACAATATAATTGTGTTCAACTTGATATTTGATAGGGAGAAAGTAAAGTCTGATTTAGCAGTATTCAGTTGAGTAAGGGAAATTAAAGTGTTACAAGAGAGAAGTTGGCCAAAGTAAATTGGAATGAGCTGCTGGTAGGGATGTCAGCAGAGCAGCAATGTCATGCGTTCCTGGGAAGAATGAGAAAGCTGAAGAACATGTGCATTCCAAAAATGAAGAAATACTCAAATGGTAAAAATAGTACAACCATGGCAGGCAACAGAAGTCACACTATTGATGGGCTGGGAACCTTCTTCTCAAGGACTGGTGTTCCAGAACACTTAGCAGTAACTATGGACCACAGTTTGTCATGGAACAGTTTTAGTCATTCCTGAAAATGAATGGAATTGGATATTACATCTGCACTGCATACGGCTTGGCGGGAAGTTCCCCCCTTCCCCGAGTCCAAAGAACACACGGAGAGCAATATCAGCAGAACATACTACACTGACACTGAATCTGAGGCTCTCCAATTTCCTCCTTGCATATTGAAATATAGTACAATCCACAACAAACAAATCACTAGCTATGCTGTTACTCAGTGGTCCCTTGCGCTCATACTTGCATCTCCTCAAACCCAATTTCAGAAGGACCATGCAGGACAAACAGTTGAGACAAATTGACGGCTGCTGAAACAAGGAGGTTTAATGCTTTACTCCTGGACAAGCAGTTTTGGCAAGGAACTACAGAGGTGACCAAAAGTGGTAGTCAGAAAGATTAAGGACAGAACTATACCACTCTCCTACACACTGGAGATCGCTTCTGATGTTATCTAGAGATGGGACATCGATGAGCTGAGGATGGTAGTGTCAATTGTTAGGAAAGAAAGATGTCCAGAGCTGTCGGAACCACTTCCGGCAGACCCAGAGTCAACTCCTACAACCACCACAGAGGAAGCCCCAGAACCTGAGATTGTTTCACAGCCACAAGACTCACCTGCCAAGCAGAGTGATCCCCCTTGTCAGGAAAGACATTATCCCACGAGAGTAAGAAAGCCTCCACAGCAATTAAGTCATCAGGCCTGAAAAGGACAATTTAAAATTTTCTATAGTCTGTGTGTCTATAAAAATAATAGTCCATGTCTAAAAACAAATGTATTCTATAAGGAGTTGGATTTTATAGCCAAGCAGGCAGAGTATTGTGTATTTAATATATCAGTGGTATTGGAGTAACTTGGTGAATATATTGTTTGATTATGCAATATTTAACCAAACAAGAATGCTTATTGGGTTATACGGATGTAAAAATACATGAATTGCGCAAGTCATCACACATCATACATGTGCACAGCTTGCTTAAGGTAAAAGCCAAGTTAGATTCACATTTCAGACTCTGTCTTTTCCTTTAAATTAACTTTATGTTTTGGAGTTACAAAACACAATTCTCACTAAAAGAGTCTTTTCCACGAGTTCTTGTTGTTGCTGCTGTGGAGGAGGAATATGGTACTGTAATGCAGTCTATATCCACCTCTGGCAGTTTTCCACTGTTGCTGCTGACTATTTAACACATTTATTTCCTGAGAGAAAAGTGTCTGTGAGTGTTGGTTGACTGATGCTTCTAATGTTATAACATTGAGAGGATGCTGTGGAACATAGGAGTGGTAATTATGAAACCAGCTCTTCAGAGATTGTTTGCGGTCATCAGTGACGTGTTGCATTGTCCAGAGTGTGGGGTTAGAGGTGCAGGGTACTTGCACGAGCAAGTAGCATAATCTTGTTTGTGTTATTATCAGTGGCAGCAGATTTGTGAATGCTGCACCAATTTAGTTTCTTAAATCTTCAGCCTGATGTGAGATTGCATTTGGTAACTTATAGCCTGTATACAAATGAGATTATTGTAAAACAGAGAAGATCATTGGATAAAAATCAGTTGCACCACCAATGCCTTTTTGGAAGTGACTTACTACAGCTACATGGCTAGATACATAAATGATTATGGTTGCATGCAAAGTGGATGACTTTTAATGTCCTCTAGTTAATCAAGGACAGGCACAGTGTATGTACTGCCTCATCACTGTCTTATATTTGAAGGACAAATAAATATAATAGCTTAAAAATAGGAGTAGGAAGGTGTTATGTGTGCATAATGCAATGTATAATCAAGTTGCCAATAGTAACTTGTCTTTATCTCTTCTTTAATATAAAAACAGCTTGAAATTTATGTGTCCCTCTCTTGGCTCAGTGTGTTGATTAAATTTAAATTGGTCTAAAGGGATAGAGATGAATCCTAGTGAGCTTCAATTACTTGTATTTTGAAAAGACTTCCGAAGCCAGTCCTGTCACTAATCCATCCCTCAGTCCTCCGTGTCCTCACTGTATTACATCCTGCTGATCTTGTGGGACATTCTAATGAGCTTCTAAAAGCAGAAAATAAACTAGAATAATGCCTCAACCTTTCTGAACAGAATTCTATCAATCATCTATATTCAGGAACTACATCTGAAGTAAGCAGAAGCCAATTCTGCCAGAGTTGGCTTCTATTTGCATATCTATTTCATACCTACAGATGCTTCATATAAAAAAGTCACGTGAATTTGATTGCTAATGAACTGAATTATGGAATAGTAATATCCCAATTCACATCAAGATATTATACAACGGGTGCCTGATTGTGGCAAAGTTGTAAAATAGAGGTGGATTGGAATGGATATGAAAGAGAAAACAAGTCTCCAACACAGGTTCTGATATAAGGTGACCATGGGAGAAATGTGGGGCAGGGTTACTCTAAATTCACAGCTGCAGAATTCTTTAAAACCTTTTCAGAAATAAAAAAAATTAAAATGAGGATGAATTCAACCTGTTCATCACGTACCCAAAGAGCAAAGCCAGAGACCGTTCCAGGAGGCCTTTACATCTTACCTTGATATCCCAGCCCCGGTTTTGCCTCGAGGGTGGGATTTTCATCATATTTGGTTCCAATAGTACTTAGGTAAATTCTGAGGGGTGGCGGGTTGGACTGAGCAGATTTTGAGAATATGAAGTTGAACAAACCCTACATCTTGGACAGAGGAAGCTTAGTACCCAAGGCTATCTAGACTATTGTTTCTGCACTGTTTGTAAAAGAATGCCCCAAACTAATCTGGTCTTCGAGTGCTTCACCCTATAGTTCACTGTATTTCAAGTACATATCCATGTAATTTATAAATGCATCTGCTTCTGCTATCATGTTGAGCAATGAGCTCCAGATGAAAAAAGTTTTCATTTCCTCTCTAGTCCTTCTGTCATCTACAATAAACCATTTCCCCTCATCTCAATATGAACATTCCTATTTACTTGGGCTCACCTATTATTCATGTTATATTGCTCAATGAAGTCTCCCTTCAGCTTCCTCTGTTCCAAAGTAAGCAGCCACAGCCTAGCAAATATTTGGAAATTGTTATGATTTTTGCAGATCTTTTCTGCTTTCTTTCCTGTAAGTGAGGACCTTTCCCTTAATATCAGGTCCAAGAGTATTGATAATGATCAAGCTAGCCTTGCATAGCATCTGAAAGAAACCTCCATGTTGTATACTCTATGGCTTAGCTAATCAAGGAAGACATCCTAGTTAATACAGACAAAATGCTGGAGGAACACAACAGGTCTGGCAGCATCAGTGGAAATGAATAAATAATTGACATTTTGGGCCAAGACTGTTCTTCAGGACTTAAAGGAATGGGAAAGATGCCAGGATAAAAAAAATGTGGGGATAGCTAGTTGGTGATAGGTGAAGCCAGCTGGCTGGGGAATATAAAGCACAAAGCTGTGCTGAACATTTCCTTACCTTAGAAATTACTAGGCTTATCCATAGCCCTCTATTTTTCTGAGCTCCTTGTACCTGTCCAGGAGTCTCTGAAAAGACCTATCATATCCACTTCTACAACTTGTTGGCAGCCCATTCCACGCACTCACCACTCTCTGCATAAAAAACTTACCCCCGACATCTCCTCTGTACCTACTTCCAAGCACCTTAAAACTGTGCCCTCTTGTGGCAACCATTTCAGCCCTGGAAAAAAGCCTCCGACTGTCCACATAATCAATGCCTCTCATCATACTTATACACCTCTCGTCCTCCTTCGCTCCAAAGAAAAAAGGCTGAATTGACTCAATCTATTCTCACAAGGCATACTCCCCAATCCAGGCAACATCCTTGCAAATCTCCTCTGCACCCTTTCTATGGTTTCCATATCCTTCCTGTAATGAGGTGACCAGAACTGAGCACAGTACTCCAAGTGGGGTCTGAGCAGGGTCCTACATATCTGCAACATTACCTCTCGGCTCCTAAACTCAATCCCACAATTGATGAAGGCCAATGCACCTTATGCCTTCTTAAACACAGAGTCAACATTTATAGCAGTTTTGAGTGTCCTATGGACTCGGACCCCAAGATCCCTCCGATTCTCCACATTCCACAAGAATCTTACCAGTAATAATATATTCTGCCATCATATTTGATATACCAAAATGAACCACCTCACACTTATTTGGGTTGAACTCCATCTGCCACTTCTCAGCCCAGTTTTGCTTCCTATCAATTTCCCATTGTAACCTCTGACAGCCCTCCACACTATCCACAACACCCCCAACCTTTGTGTCATCAGCACATTTACAGAAACCATCCCTCCACTTCCTCATCCATTACTTTATAAAAATCACAAAGAGTATGGGTCCCAGAACAGATCCCTGAAGCATACCACTGGTCACTGACAGCCATGCAGAATATGACCCATCTACAACCACTCTTTGCCTTCTGTGGGCAAGCCAGCTCAGGATCCACAAAGTAATGTTCCCTTGGATCCCACGCCTCCTTACTTTCTCAACAAGCCTTGCATGGGGTACCTGATGAAATCCATATACACTACATCTACTGCTCTTCCTTCATCAATGTGTTTAGTCACATCCTCAAAAAATTCAATCAGAAGCATAGGGCATGACCTGCCCCTGACAAAGCCATGCTGACTATTCCCAATCATATTAGGCCTCTCCAAATGTTCATAAATCCTGCCTCTCAGGATCTTCTCCATCAACTTACCAACCACTGAAGTAAGACCCACTGCTCTATAAATCCCTGCTCTATCTCTACTCCCTTTCTTGAATAAAGGAACAACATTCACAATGCTCCAATCTTCCAAAACCTCTCCCATCCCCATTACTAATGCAAAGATCATCGCCAGAGGCTCAGCAATCTCCTTCCACAGTAGCCTGGGGCACATCTCATCTGATCCCAGTGACTTATCCAACTTGATGCTTTCCAAAAACTCCAGCACATCCTCTTTCTTAATATCTACATGCTCAAGCTTTACAGTCCACTGTAAGTCATCCCAACAATTTCCAAGATCCTTTTCCACAGTAAATGCTGAAGCAAGGTACTCATTAAGTACTTCTGTTATCTCCTCTGGTTCCGTATACACTTTTCCACTGTCACACTTGATTGGTCCTATTCTCTCACATATTTTCCTCTTGCTCTTCACATACTTGTAGAATGCCTTGGGGTTTTCCTTAATCTTGTCCACCATGGCCTTCTCATGGCCCCTCCTGGGTCTAATTTCTTTCTTATGCTCCTTCCTGCTAGCTTTATAATCTTCTAGATCCGTCATTACATAGTTTTTTTTTTGAACCTTTAAGCTCTTCTTTTCTGCTTGACTAAATTTAAAACAGCCTTCGTAAACCATGGTTCCTGCACCCTACCATCCTTTCCCTGTGTCATTGGAACATACCTATGCAGAACTCCATGTCATTGGTACCAATATGTACCATGACCTCTGGCTGTTCTCTTCCCCATTTCAGGATACAATGGACATGATCAGAAAAATCCTGGACCCTGACACCTGGGAGGCAAACTACCATCCGTGCTTCTTTCCTGCATCCACAGAGTCGCCTGTCTGACCCCCTAATTCCAGAGTCCTCTATCACTGCTGCCATCCTCTTCCTTTCCCTACCCTTCTGAGCCACAGGGCCAGACTGTGAAATAAGTGTGGCCGTTGTTGCTTCCCCCAAGTAGGCTGTCCCCCCCAAACAGTACTCAAGCAGGAGTACTTATTGTCAAGGGGTACAGCCACAAGGGTGCCCTCTAGCATCTGACTCTTGCCCTTCCCTCTCCTGACTGATACCCACTTATCTGTCTTGTGAGGCCCCGGTGTGACTACCTGCCTTTAGCTCCCATCACCTCCTCACTCTCCCTGACCAGATGAAGGTCATCGAGCTGCATCTCCAGTTCCCTAACGCAGTCTTCAAGGAAGTGCTGCTCAATGCACCGGGTGCAGATGTGGCCGTCCTGGAGGCTGGGAGTCTCCCAGATGTCCCACAGAACATCAGCCTCAAACACATTCTTCCTGACTGTATTCTACACAGAAAACCTACCTCGCCTTGACCCGTTATCGGCAAAGCCCTGCTACTTTGACTCCCTCTACTCTGTCACCCACTCCTCCTGTGCCTGTTTTATAAACCTATTAAACTCTTCTTGCTGTTCTAACTGGCTGATGTCCACACACTTGTGCAGTCATGCCCCAATCAAACTGCTGAAGAAATAACCGCTGATAACAGAGGAGAGTGGACCAGAGGAGAAAGGGAAGGAGGGGACCCATGGGGAGGTGATAGGCAGGTAAGAAGAGATTAAAAGGCTCATGGGGATTAGAAGAGGGGAGGGCAGAAGGAATTTTTTTTTAAACCAGAAGGACAAACTGATAGTCATGCCATCGGATTTCAGACTACCCAGACAGAATACAAGATGCTGCTCCTCCACTCTTATCTTGGTACAAGAAAAAGACATGTAGGAATGGGGATTACAATGTTTGGCCACCAAGAAGGTCTGCTTTTCGTGAATGGAGCAGAGATGCTCGACGGAGCAGTCCCCCAATTTACAATAAGTCCTACCAATATAGAGGAGGCTGCACAAGAAAAATTGGACACAATAGATGACTCCAGGAGATTCGCAGGTGAAGTGTTGCCTCTTCTAGAAGGACTGTTTGAGGCCTTGAAAGGAGGTGAATGGGCAAATGTAGTACATAGGCTGCTTGCAGGGTTAAGTGCTTTTAGAGAGATTAGTGGGGAGGGACAAATAGACAAGGGAATCATGGAGGGTTTGATCCCTGCAGAGAGCAGGGGCAGGTTTGGGAAGTAAACACAAAATGCTGGTAGAACACAGCAGGCTAGGCAGCATCTATAGGGAGAAGCGATGTCGACATTTCGGGCCGAGACCCTTCGTCAGGACTAACCGAAAGGAAAGATAGTAAGAGATTTGAAAGTAGAGGGGGGAGGGGGAAATGCAAAATGATAGGAGTAGACCGGAAGGGGTGGGATGAAGCTAAGAGCTGGAAAGGTGATTGGCAAAAGTGATACAGAGCTGGAGAAGGGAAAGGATCATGGGACGGGAGGCCTCAGGAGAAGATGGTGGGGGCGGGGGGGGGGGGGAAGCACCAGAAGGAGATGGAGAACAGGCCAACAACTAAATATGTCGGATGGGGTAAGAAGGGGAGGAGGGGCATTAACGGAAGTTAGAGAAGTCAATGTTCATCAGGTTGGAGGCTACCCAGCTGGTATATAAGGTGTTGTTCCTCCAACCCGAGTTTGGATTCATTTTGACAATAGAGGAGGCTATGGATAGACATATCAGAATGGGAATGGGATGTGGAATTAAAATATGTGGCCATTGGGAGATCCTGCTTTTTCTGGCAGACCGAGCATAGGTGTTCCACGAAACGGTCTCCCAGTCTGTGTTGAGTCTCGCCAATATATAAAATGCCACACCAGGAGCACCGGATGAAGTATTTCATGCAAAGTACATGTATCCCACCATATACAACCCTGAGAATCATTTTCTTATGGGCATGCTAAATAAATCCAATAACCATAATAGAATCAATGAGAGTGACAATCACTGTGTAAAGGACTACAAATTGTGCAACTACAAAAAGAAAGAGGAAAACAGAACTAAAAATAAGCAATAAATATTGGGAACATGAGATGAAGAGTCACAACTTTCAAGGTTGTGGGAACAGTTCAGTGATGGGGCAAGTGATGTTACTGAGTGAAGTTATCCCCATCATTTCTGGCTCAGCCGATTTTAGATACAGTTTGCCAATTTCTCTTTGATCCCATGTACTTTTTGACTTGCATGCCATGTGGCAAAGCTTTAACAAGCTTTACCTCGTTAAAGCTTTGCTAAACCCCATTTAGGCTCCTTCTGACACACTATCTTTATTAACCTTCTTGTTACTTCCACAAAAGCTCTATCAAGTTAGCCAGATGTGACCTATTCAGCAACAAATTTACACTGAGTGTTCTAATTAATATGTATTTTTCTAAATGAAGGTTAATACTGGCCTTTCAGCATGATTAAAATAACATGTCCACCAAAGAAATTAACTGTCTTGTGATTACTTGAATTAATCCCTTGTTAAACAGTACAACTTCAACAGCTGTGTAATTCTCCACATTACACCTGTAACCAGAGATGATTAAAATGGTCAGATCTTCTGCAATTTCCTTCATTGCTTCTCTTAACAACTTGAGAAATATTTCATCAATCATCAGGGATTTATCCTCTTGATAATGCAGCTTTTCATACACAATGTTGCACAGACTTCTTCCTTACCTTTTGCATTGTTTCCCACTTTTTGAATTATTAAGTTCACTATAGCCAAACGCTGTAGCTACTTTTGAAGAAAGATCCTTTGACAGTCACTTGGCTCCCAAGTGATATGTTATTCATTCACCAAGGAGGCTTTAAATAGGATCGCAAAGTTGTAATGCATCTTGGGAATTATCCACCTTAATTAAACTGATTAGACCAAATTCAAATTAAATTAAAGAAATCAAATTAAAGTTAAAGAAATGTTGTTACAATGTGGTTTAAGATAACAGAATAAAGAGAATGACAAAATTTTGGGGAATTTAGCAAGTCATATTGATGTAATCTCAGACAATAAAACTGAAAGGCACAAATTCAGGTGCCATCCATTGATTAGGATTATATCCATTTAAAATATTCATTTTATCCACTGGTTCTTATGATGAACTTCTAAAACGTGAACTTTACTGTCTGTTCTAAACAGAACGAAGCGTATAAAGATTCAGTTAGAGTGAACAAATAAATTGCAGATGATAAATTCAGCATTTGGATTTATGAAACAAAGGTACAAAACAGCATTTATGTGATGGCAGTAATGACAGATCAGTTGACTTAAATAGAGCAAGTGAACAACTGTGCCAAAAGCTGGAAAGATTTACTGAGGTTTATTTCCATCTCTCCCTCCCCCACTCTCCAATCCCACAGCTAATAAACTAAGAAGCTGTATAACACTTGAGCAGAATAATAACTCCTGTGTAAGACAAAAAGTAAGAGGAGAGATCTTACAAAAGTGCTTAGCATATAAACAATGATGCCACTGATTATCTACAGAAAGTCTGATAGTTAGCAGATCAAGTATAGTCCAATAACATTTAATCCACCTTGCTTAAAATTGAAACTTCCCAGCAATGCAGCTTTAAGGAAAGTTGAAGAATATTTTGTGTAGTTTGGTGCAATCTACTGGGATGCAGGAAGTGGGTCAGCAAATAGCACCATCAGCAGTTTCCATACATATCCTAATCTAGCCGCCTCAGGAAAAAAAAGATTATGTCTTCAACGACATTATACAACAGAGTGTAGTATTAAATGGCATTTGTTCAATTTATCTCTGACATTGCAGGTATTTTTGAAAAGCTTTGTAATTTGCATCCTAATATTCAGGGTATACTGAAGGACCTATTTGGCCGTGGGCACTGCACCATTGATTGACCTTGTACTTGTCGGCACTCTGCTTAAATTCCTACTTTTTTTAATCACAAGAAATTGAGAACTGTAACGGAGTGGTTAACTATTTTATATTTATATAACATTATATTCAGATGGCACAAGTAGCAAGATGCTATCACCCACATTTTCACTCAAAGTGAACCATTCAGGTGATTCAAAAGTGAACTTTAGGACAATGTCTTTTGGTGATATAAAATATATTTACAGGGCTACATGAAGCAGGGTTTGAACCCCACTCAGCCATATCAGCTGCAGTACCCACCAACCTACATGACCGGTAATGGATGTGAAGAGTCAGCTGAGCTATCCAGCTACTGCAGGCGGATGTCTAGGAGGGGCACGATTGAGGATATCGGCTTGACCATAGAAGACAGAGGGTAGTGTATATGGAATGAGCTGCCAAAGGAAGTGGTTGAGGCAGGAATAATAAAAACATTTAAAATACATTTGGAAAAGTATATAAATAGGAGGGATTTATAGCATGGGCCAAATATAAGCAAATGCAACTGTCTCGGTGGCATAATAGTCAACATGGATGAGTTTGGCCCAAAGAGCCTGTTATCAAGCTGTTTTGCTCTATGACACTATGATATAGGAGAGCTTATCAAAACAAATCAGAGTGGTAAAAATGGGCCTGACATGCTCTTACTAATTAGGGTTAATAAGAAATCTAATAATATTTTTATGCATATTGGAATCAAGAGGGTAGATGAGGAATGAGTAGTTTCCTCAGAGAATAAATAGGTAAACTATGGATGAATCCAGGTGATTTGGTATGGTTCTAAAAGAACAATGGTGGGAGTGGTGGATGATGGTTCCTCTGACTGAAGTACTGTGGTCAGTGGTGTTTGGTAATGATCAGTGCTGGGACCTCTATTGTTGGTGATACATTTATAGGAGCAGGACGACTTTGATGAGACCCGGTGTAAATTGGGGGACAGCTTAGTCGAACACCTCTGCTCCAGCTGCCTAAAACAGAATTTCTCAGTGGCCAACTATTTTAATTCCTATTGCATTTCCACTCAGATACGATGCTCCATGGCCTCCTCTTTTGCCACAATGAGGCCACTCTCAGGGTGGAGGAGTAACACTTCATTTTCCGTCTGGACAGCCTCCAATCTGATGGCATGAATACTGGATTCTCCTTCCATCAATTTACTTTCCTTCCACCTTCCCTCTTTTTCTGTTCCCACTCTGGCCTCTTCCCTCTCCCTTGACTTGATTATCACTTCTCCCCACCCTCTTCCTTTTCTCCCCTGGTCCACTCTCCAAACCTAACAGATTCCTTCTTCTCCAGCCCATTACTTTTTCCATCTATCTGGCTTCATGATGCTCCTCCTTCTCCTCTCCCATTATTTTTATCTTGGTATCTTTACAGACCTGAAGAAGGGTCTTGGCCTAAAATGTCAACTTTTTAATTCATTTCCATAGACGCTCAGGATGCAAATCAGTTAGAGGTTTGGGCAGAGAAACAGGAAATGGAATAAACGTGATTCCTCTTAGGAAGCCAAGAACAAGAGGAAAGGATACAATAAATAACGGGACCCTTAGGAATATTGCTTTACAGAGATATTTTGGGGTGCAAGTCCCAGAATGTAGCAACATGATTAGATAGGGTGGTAAAGAAGTCATTAGGCATGCTTGCATTGAAGCTAAACGTTGGCAAGTCGTCTTGCAACTGTATAAGATGGTTGTTAGGCCACATTTGGAGTATAGTGTGCATTTCAGCTGACCACATCATGGGCCAGATGCAAAGATTTTAGAAAGGATGCAAAGGAGTCTTACGAGGACATTGCCTAGAATGGAGTTTGTATGCTTCAAGGAAGGAAAGGACAGACTTGGATTATTTTTCAGGGCTGTAGCAGGCTGAAGAAATATGTAAAAAATCGATGTAGATAAGAATGTCTGATAGAATATATAAAATATTGAGAGGTTTGGGTCAGGTAGATTATAGGGTCTCTATTTAAGGTAAGAAGGATAAAGTTTAAGGGAGATGTGTGAGGCAATTTTTTTTTTTCCACAGAGAGTAGTTTGTGCCTAGAATGCATTGCTGGGTAGGTGGTAAGAGGCATTTAGACAGACACATGAAGAGGATGTGAGTAGAGAGATAAGGACTATATGCAGACAGATGAGATTAGTATGGATTGGCATTATTGTCAGCCAGACATTATAGGTCAAAGGGCCTGTTCCTCCATTATACTATTTTATGCTTGTTCTAAAATAAAGCTAAATAAATTGAAAACAACTATTTTCCTCCTATGGCAGGGAATCCCCATATGTATAATATATAATATATATTCATTTGAGGTCTGGGCATCACCAGTAAGAGCTATATTAATTTCCCATTACAAACTGCTATTGATGAGATGTTAAGCTTCCCTCTGGGAGTCCTGCAGTGATTTTTGGAAAGATATTTCATTGAGATTTTGGTGGGGAGTTTCAGTATTCAGACCCAGCATGATTTGGAGAGGGACCAGTACATAGCAGTGTTCCTATGCACCTGATGCTTTGTCCTTTCTAGCTGCAGAGGTTTGAGGTTTGGGAAAGTTCTGTTGGAGTAAACCAGGTGAGCAACTGCAGTGTATTTTCACTGTAGGCACTGTGCAGTGGTAAAGGAGGGAATGGATGTTTATAGTGGTTAATGGAGTGCCAGTCAAATGGATTCCTTTGTCCTGAATAAGGTTAAGCTTTATGAGAGAGTTCATCCAAGTAAATGGAGAGTATTCCATAACCCACTTGATCTATCCTTTGTTGGTGGTGGGAAGGCACAGGATACCATGGCTTTGACCTTTTATTTTGAAGCCAGAGTATTTATGTGGCTGCTTCATTTGAATTTTTGTTCTACAGTGATTTCTGGGATAATGATGATGAGGAGCTCAGCAATGAAAATGCCATCAATCATCTGGAGTAGGTAATTAACTTTATTTATTTGTAAATGGCCATAGACTAGCAATTCCATGGCATAGATGTTACTTGTTATTTATGAGCCCATAGCTGAAGATTGTCTGGATCTTGCTTCATGCAGGCATGGACTGCTTTATTTGCTAAGAAGTTTCAAATAGATCTGAATATTTTACAAACATGAGAAACTCTACAGATGCTGAAAATCTAAACAAACAGGTACAACATGCTAGAGGAATTCAGCAGGTAAGGCAGCATCTATGGAAATGAATAAACAGTCGACATTTCAGGCCAGGACCTTTCTTCAAGACTGGAAAGGAAGGGGGAAGACACCAGAATTAAAAAAATTGGGGAGGAAGGAATCTGTAGGAGAGGAGAGTGGACCATAGGAGAAAGAGAAGGAGGACAGGATCCTGAGGAAGGTGATAAGTAGGTGAGAAGAAGTAAGAGGCCAGAGTGGGGAATGGAAGAAGGAGGGAAGGAGCTAGAATTTTTTTTAACCAGAAGGAGAAATTGATATTCTTGCCACCAGATTTGAGGCTGCTCAGATGAAGTATAAGGCGTTGCTCCTTCACTCTTTAAGTGGCCTCATTGTCACACAAGAGGAGGCCATGGACCGTCAAGTTGGAACAGGAATGGGAATTGAAATTAAAATGTTTGGCACTGGTAAGTTCTGTTTTTGATGGATGGAGTGAAGGTGTTTGATGAAGTGGTCCCCCAATTTACAATGGGTTTCACCAATATAGAGGATGGGATTACCGAACACAATAGATGATCTCAGTAGATTCATAGGAGATGTGTTGCCTCACCTGGGAGGACTTTTTAATGCCATGAATGGAGGGAAAGAAGATGTAGCACTTTGACTGCCTTCAGCATTAAATGCCGAGATGGAGATTAATGGGGAGGGACAAATGAACATGGGAATCATGGAGGAAGTGATTCCAGGGGATTTGGGGAGGTAAAGATATGTTTGGTATCCCTTTGGAGATGGTAGAAGTTGGAGAGAATGATGTGTTGAATGTAAAGACTTCATCTATTACTCTTAAGGTGGCAGATGTTTGGAAAATGGAGGAAATGTGGATAATGACAGCATCAATGGTGGAGGAAGGGAACTCCTATTCTTTAAAGGAGAAGGACATCTCTAATGTCCTGTTCTGGAAAGGAAAGACTCATCCTGTGAACAGGTGTGGTGGAGATGAAGGAACTGAGAAAAGGCAATAGCAGTTTTACAGGAGACAGGTGGGAAGGGGTAGAGTCAAGATAACTGTGGGAATCAGTATTTGATAAAAGATGTCAGTCAATGGAGACAGAGGGATCAAGAAAAGGGAAGGAGATGTCAGAAGACCAAGTGAATCTGAGAGCAAGATGGAAGTTGTAGTCAAAACGAATGAAATGGATGAGCTCAGCATGGGTACATGAAGCAGCACCAATGCAGTCATCAATGTAGTGGAGGGAGAGTTGGGAACATTATCAGAAAAGGCTTGGAACATGGACTGCTTTCTGTAGCTGATGAAAAGGCAGGCATAGCTGGGGCCTATGTGGGTGCCCATGGCTACCCCTTGAATCTGAACAAAGTGAGTGGAGCTGAAGGAAAGATTGTTGAAAGTGAGGACCATTTGTGGATGGTGGTAGAGGGAGACTGGTTGGTTCTTTTATTGAGAAAAAGGCAGAGAGTTTCCAGGCTTTCTTGAAAAGGAACAGAAGTGTGCAGGGACAGGACATGCTTGGTGAAACTCCCCATTAATTTTTTGCTCTATTATATACCCTTATGCACCCTCTCCTTGGCTTTTATGTTGGCTTTGACTTCTCCTGTTAGCCGCCGATGTATCATCTTTCCTTTGGAATACTTCTTCCTGTTAGGGATGTATATATCCTATGCTTTCCAAATTGTTTCTAGAAATTCCAGCCTTGCTGCTCTGCTGTCATCCTTGCCAGTGTTTCCTGCCAATTAATTTTGTTCAACTCCTCTCTCATGTGGCTGTAATTCGCTGTAATACTGATAGATCAGACTTTAACTTCTCCTTCTCATATTCAAGCATATTATGATCACTTCCCTTTGGAGAATTGGGAAACTTTTAAAAACCAACAGAAGGGAACTAAAAAATCATAGGGAAGGAAAAAATGGAATATGAAAATAAGCTGGCCAATAATATTAATGAGGATACCAGAAGTTTCTTCAGATATTTAAGGTGTAAAAGAGAGGCGAAAGTGGATATGAGAATGCTGGAAAGTGACATTGGAGAGGTAGTAATGGGGGACAAGGAAATGGCAGACAAACTGACTGAGCAATTTGCATCTGTCTGCACTGTGGAAGACGTTAGAAGTATGGCGGAAGATTGAGAATGTCAAGGGGCAGAAGTGATTGAAGTTGCAATTACTAGGGAGAAGTTTCTCAGGAAACTGGAAGGTCCAGATGGTCTGACAGAGGTGGCTGAGGAGATTATGAATGCATTAGTAATGATCTTTCAAGAATCAATAGATTGTGACATAATTCCAGAGGACTTGAAAATTGCAAATTTCAGTAGTACTCCAGAAGAGAGACATGCAGAAGAAAGGAGATTATAGGCCAGTTAATCTCACCTCAATGGTTGGGAAGATGTTGGACTCAATTAATAAGGATGTGTTTTCATGGTACTTGGAGGCACATGATAAAACAGGCCAAGATCAGCATGATTTCCTCAAGGGAAAATCTTGTCTCATAAATCTGTTGGAATTCTTTGAAGAAATAACAAGCAGAATAGACAAAGGTGAATCAATGTTGTGTACTTGGCTTTTCAGAAGGCCTTTGACAAGCTGCTACACACGAGGCTGCTTAACAAGTTAAGAGCCCATGGTATTTCAGGAAAGATAAAACAATGACTGATTGGCAGGAGGCCAAGAGTGGGACCAAAGGGAGCTTTTTCTGGTTGCCTGCCGGTGATCAGTAGTGTTCCACATAAGTCTGTGTTGGGACCCTTTCTTTTTATGTTATATGTCAATGACTACAATGACAGAATTGATGGCTTTGTTACAAAGTTTACGGATGACACAAAGATAGGAGGAGGGCAGGTAGCTTTAAGGAAGTAGAGAGGATACAGAAGGACTTAGACAGATTAGGAGAATGGGCAAAGAAGTGACAGATGGAATAGTGTGTCGGGAAGTGTATGGTCATGCACTTTGGTTGATGAAATAAAAGGGTACACTATTTTCTAAATGGAGTGAAAATTCAAAAATATGACGTGCAAGGGGACTTATTGGGTCAATGTTTCAATGATTCATTGGTTCCATTTAATATCAAAGAACGTATACAATAAACAACCTGAAATTCTTACTCTTTGCAGACATCCATGGAAACAAATGAGACCCCCAAAGAAGGATTGAGAAGAACTTTAGAACCTCAAGGCACCCCTCTCTAACCCTCCACAAGCACAAGCAGCAGCAAAGCTTCAACAATCCTCCCTCCTCCATTTATTTCAGCATCAAGCATCAGTGCTCACCCCCACCAAACCAGCAATAGCAAACCCCCAAGGAGAGACAATGATTTGCAGTCCAGCAAAAACTAATACTCACCCGACAGTTCAACATGTCATGGTCCCTCTCTCTCACTCACATTAACAAGGGATAGAGAGATGTCACCCTTTCACAGCGTGAAGAGAGACCAACAATACAGCTTCCTGTTTATGATGTTAGAGTCTGTCATGATGCTTTTTCCCAAGTTTCTCCAACTCCTGAATCAGCAGCAAACTTTCCCACACCATTGAGAGAGAGAGATTTCCTTATTTCAGGGGCCTCTGACACCCTCATCCGCTGCCACAATGCAATGTTCCGTTTACCTGTGGTGTCTCAGTCAGTGACACTGACATGGAATTGATTCATCCACTGGCCTTAGGGCCTCACTTTGAAGATGCACATCTTCCAGGCCACATCCTGGAGATGTGGAAAACATCCGGTTGCTGAGCTCTGGAAGCAGAAACCATTGCCATGAAGTACTGCAGTTTGAGTGCAGCCCTAGAGCATAGACTCCAACAGAACCACATCCATCTTGAAAAGGAAAAAAATAGACATTAAAGATGAGAAATTAAGTTGTTTTGCAGAAGAGCTTGAAGATGCTGATGTCTGGCAACATTTTAGGTCTGCCTCCTCAGGACATGGGAGTCTTTGTGCAGGATTCCCTAAAGGTTAATTTGAGTCAGTAGTGAGGAAAGCAAATGCAATGTTAGCATTTATTTCAAGAGGGCAAGAATATAAGAGCAAAGATGCAATGTTGTGGTTTTATAAAACACCGGCGAAGCCTCACTTGGAGAATTGTGAGCAGCTTTGGGGATATTATCTTAGAAAGTATGTGCTGACATTGTAAAGGTTTCAAAGCAGGTTCAAGAAAATGATTCCAGGATTGAACTCTTGTCAGATGAAGAGTATTTGATAGCTCTGGGCCTGTATTCACTAGAATTCAGAAGAATTAGGGGTGACCTTATTGAAATCTACTGAATCGTGAATTGATAGAATGGATGTGGAGAGAATGTTTTCTATGTCGGGAGAGACTAGGACCAAAGGACATGGTCTCAGAACAGAGTAGCATTCTTTTAGAGAAGCAAGTAGGAGGAATTCCTTTGGCAAGCATGGTGATTCTGAGGAATTCATTGCCACATATAGCTTTGTAGGTCGAGAGTGGATGTATGTTTAAGGCAGAGGTGAATAGATTTTTGAATGGTCAGGGAGTGAAGGGATATGGGGAGAAGGTAGTAGATTGGGCTGCGAGAAAAATGGATCAATCTTGATGGAATGGCAGAGTAGACTCAATGGGCCAAATGGCCTGATTATCCTCCTTTATCTTATTGTCTTATGGTCTTTTTTGTCTTCTCAAAATACATCATTTCACACTTGGTAGGATTAAACTCCACCTACCAACATTCCATCTAATGTAGATCTTATTGTAAGCTAAGACAACCTACAAGGCTATCCATAACACCAGCAATGTCCATTTACAGACTTACTAATCATTCTCCTTACTTTCACATTCAAGTCATTGTGATGTATTAAAGAGACCATTATGTGCCTCTGACTGTATGGTGGCTTTTCTTTGAGGTTGTATTAAACTTTCCTTGTAATTGTAATGGAAGGGCTAAAGAGGAGTTGAGAAATGTTATACTTACATTTTGTAAATTAACTCAAATGCATGGAGATTTGAGTTAACACAAGAGATTCTGCAGATGCTGGAAATCTGACGTGTGTGTTACTCTGGAAATTTAGCTTCATGCCTTTCTAAAACACTTGATGCAGTGTGGTGTGGAACTTCATTTCTGAGGTTCCTAGAGCAGTGTTGTCAGGATTCCATGTATCAAGATGCTTTGAAATTGATATTGCAACATAGTGCAGTAATCCCTGTTGAGGTATGACAGATCTTACAGTTGTCAGTGATTTACCCACAGCTCTCGGAGCAGCTCTTGAAGGGTTTATACATCAATTCAGCAACACTCTCCAAGCTACGGGGGAATGGACTAAACCACTGAACCTCAAATGCATCACTGAAGGCCTTTGAGGGAATGGTTCGGTGATATTTCTCTAGATAATTTTTTTGTGGGACATGAGGAGCAAGTGCTATTGCACAAAATACTAGCTCCCATTTAGTTTCTTTAGGCATTGGACTCCCCCTAGCAATGGCCCAGGCAGTAATTACTCAACTGCTCACAACAGCATGGCTGCAACAAGGTTTCATCTTCCACATCTATCTGGGGGGACACTTAGATGAAGATTGATCTCCTAAAGTACTTACGTGTCCTCATGAGGTTTCCTTTCAACTGAAGTCTATCCTGGCTTTCTACCCGCCCACTCACCCCCAAAATGGAGCTGAAAGGAGGGACTAACACACACAGGGACTGCTGGTTATCCAGATATTCTTTAACAGTCTCTGACTTTTTCTCTGAATGTCATTCATAACATTAATGCTACCATCTCACACAGGACGAAGTATTCAAATACTTGAGGCTGTGGGACACATCATCACTTTGGAGATTTCTTAACTTCCAGTTAAACATCAGTCAAAATGAGAATAGATCTGAATCTAGCTATCAGGAAAAATATTTAAAAGAGCAAAAAGCAAATATTTTGAAATTTGATTACAAATGTTAGGGATATATTTGTACTGTTAAGATATGTGAGTTACTTTCATTACTACCTGGGAATTTTTGAATAAGATGGACACCTAGAAAGATTTGCTACTTTCATGGTTACATTCATTGCAAGTACTTATTATCCGGACCGCTGACTGAGACATATGGGTTCAAATCCTCTTCAAGTCAATTGAGGAAGTTAAGTTCAAATGATTAAATAAATCTGGAAATTGTCTTAAATAATAAGTACTTGCAATGAATGTAACATTGAAAGTAGTAAACCTTTCTAGGTGTCCATCTAGTTCAAAAATTCCCAGGTAGTGGTGAAAGGAACTTGCATATCTTACCAGTACAGGTATGTCCCTGTATTGCTGACTTTGCTGACTTAATCCACTTGTATTAAATGGTCACTCTCATACCAGTGACATTGGTTTATTTTCACCTCTGCCTTCAGGGAGGAACGGTACTGTCCTCACTTAGTCTGACCTATTTCTGATTTTACACAAACCAATGTGATTGCTTCTTTTTGCCGCCTTAGTTCAGGAGCAATTAGGGATGAGCAGTAAATATTGACATTGTCAGAAACTTCCACAAAGGAAAGTATTCAGGCTATGATTCTGGAAAGGACTTATTCAGAAATGTATTCCATTTTCTCACAAAGCAATTAGCAATCTGAATCTGGCAATTTCTTAACGGTAAAGTAAACTTGAAAATCCAGGCTGCCCTGTCAAAAGACATGGGTTAGGAAGCACACTCAGCAATTTTCTCCATATTTAAATGTTTTAGCATTCCAACTACATACTGTACATCCACATTGAGCCAAATTATTCCCATTGTTAATCAAACATATCTGTCTGTTTTAGATATTGACCATAACCATTAATATAATAATTCTATTTGCTTGTTAATTAGGCATGGTGTGTAAACACCATTAAAATAGCATTCTGTAGCAAATAAATTATTTATTATGATGTGATTTTATTGTTTAAAAATCTTATTGTACATACTTTGTAAATTATGATGCTTCAACCGCAAAGATCCAGCAGATAATTACCCTAAAGTGTCTGTCAGAAGACCTAGCAATAAGTCATGCCTCAAAGAGGATTCCTTAAAACAAACTATGAGTCTGGATGGAGCTCAGTCAACCACCAACATCAAATCTGTTTTGCCTCACAGGCAGAGAACAGGAAATTATCCAGTAGCTGCTAGAGGTGAGTTGTAACAGGCAAACTAGTAACATGTCTTTTGGGGAGCGTTTTTATGAAAATTAGTTTTTATCATCAAAATTATGAGGCATCAGAGGACTATATTTTCACATGTGATGTACAGTATCTTGAGTGAGAACTCAATTGTGGGAATGATAGGTTATAAACTTTGACTGATTGTAACCGAAAAAAAAGCTTTAAGTCATGTACAGATGTAATAACAATTCCATCAGAGTATTGGATATGCAAGCAAAGCAATTATATTTCACTCTGACTGGGTCAGAACTGTTCTGCAAGGAGGCTGCATACATCCAAGGCGTCAGTAGTAAGATTCTAGTAAATAATGTATACTACGGATTGACGATTTGGGGGTGGGGTTCATAAATCTCTCCTAGAGGCAGTTTGATGGAAGTAGTGGATAAGAGAAGAAGTTTCAAGGGATAATCATTCGACAGCAGAGAAACGTGTGGTGGAGTGTGGATTGGGATAAGTGAAGCAATCCCAACGAGAATGTGTGCTGGCTGACAGCAGTCTTTTGATTTAGTATGGAGAAAATTTTGTGGCAATTTTAGCAACGTAGTCTGAAATAAGAGTTAAGCCCAAATTTTGTACAGACATCTGTCGAAATTCCTGTTTCAATCTGGGACCCTGAATGACCGCAAAATGACACTGAATGCCATTTTGTCAGGATAGTTGAATTTCAAAGCCTTAAGGGGTACGAACTGTTCCATTCAGGTCAGCTAACCTTTTCACCTTCACACCAATCTACTGATCACCCAATATGCTGGCTTTCGTGTCAACTGACTTCATTAATGGTTTTACTCCAATCTTGACTCCTTAAATTCTGCCATCATTACCTCCTCAAATAAGCAATCCTTGACTTCTTCAGTTTTGCCAGTGTGTTACTGGAGAGTCTTGTATATTCTATCCTCTATATCATGAGGTCAGCTAGATATCTTCTATGTGTGTCCTTAATTCTTCCCCAATAAGTCTAATTCATCTATTTGCTTTGACTTGCAGATCTAAAGTGATTAAAGAGCTCTTGGTTTGATAACACTTTTCCTCTTTTTCAAATATCTCAAATGTCAAGGCCATCCTAGTCCTCATAATCTCCTCCAGCCCTATAACCCTCTAAAATATCTGTACTCCTCTGAATGTTTCTTACTTCCATCCACCATTGTGACCATCTATTAGTTCTTTGTGCCCTCAGCATAGACTGAATCTTCCTAGCTGTCTACCTTTTCTTTTTTAGGCCCCCCCCCCACCACCCCTACTGAGGCCCAGGTCACCAACAGCAGCTCACCAGAGTCCTTTGCCCTGGGCCTGTCTTTTGAGTTTTCTCCAGGTGCAGTCCATCTTCCTGGTTATGTTTTTTAGGCAAAAGTACCTCCTCTCTTGTGGATGAGGTCTTTGGGGCTTCTCCTGGTGTTTCTGTAACCCTGGGTTTTTATGGGATGGGGTTGCTAGCCCCATGCCCAACTTCCTCCTTTTGCAGATTCTAACTCCGAAGCAAGCTTTTTTTTCCATTTCTCTTCAGATAACCTTATATTTTTCCATTCCCATAACTTAGCTAAGCAACATCTTGTGTGGGTACTTTGCTGTTTATATATGTAAATTCTGCTCTTTCTGTGGTCTTTATTTATTCAGTTTTGAAGATCTGTAGTGAGCCAAATACATCAATGTGCAGGTTACAGGAATATATTTTTATGGCTGCAATAATTGGTAGAGTTATAACCTGAAAATACTTCTGTGCCTGGATTTGAGCCTGCACTGAATGCCAGATATGATAATTTGAAGCTAATTTCACCGATCAGATCTTCACTGGAATTCTTCTAAGCAATATCTTCAATCTAAACAGCTTTACATTGATCTTTAGAAATAAATTGGATCATCCATAATGGTCAACACCATTCTTAATTCCTCAAGTATTGAAGCAATCCCTGATAGCTTGTGCCTGAAAGGGGACAATATAATGTCTGTGTCTGCAAAGTGGAGGACAGTTTTGGGGTCTCCTTTGTGCCAGGAAGTTTCAACTTCTATAACCTTTACCTTTAGTCCACCACTGATGCTAAAACTAACATTAAAAGACATTTTAGAAGCTCACCAGTGACTAGAAGCTCAACCAGAGTGGCAACATCAATCGCAGCTCTAAGAATGGAAGGCAGTGGCAATTAGTTTATCTCCAGATCCTGAAAGACTCTCCAAAATCTGCAAGGTTCAAAACAAATGGAGGATATTTGGAGCAATTGGGAGGATATTTTTACATAATAAATGGAGCAAATAGGAGGATGTTTTTCACAGGCTGAAGACCTTGGAATTTGGGGCCACAGTTTTAAAATAAGGTACAAGCCATTTAGGGCTAAAATAAAGAAACTTTTCTTTAATCAGCATGTGATAAATCTTTGGGTTTCTGTGCAAAAAGTCTGTGGCTATTCCATCATTGACTGCATTAAAAATTGAGATTTCTAGATATTAGGTAAATAAATAGATACGGCAGGAAAATGTTGCGATAGAAGCTTCAAGAATGTTATTGAATGGTGAAGTAGGCTCAAAGAGCCTTATAACATCTATCTGCTCATATATTTTTTCTTGCCAACCATAAAATAATTTTAAAATGATGGAATATTGAAAATTAGGTTAGAAAATTAAGATAGAAGTAAGACCAAAAGATGAAATAAATATATAAAGAAAAAATGAAAAATCTTACTTTTTTCAAATGTCCATGATTAATTTTCATCTGAGAAAATGACAATCCATAATTGCAAAATTGAACGTTTTAGATTGATGATCTTCCTGCCATAGTTCTCCTATCTCTGCTAATCAGATATAGCCCCAACTCTTCACCATTTTCAGTGGACAATTAATGACCCAGTGCACTTAACTTTATTTGTGTCCAAGCCTTGTCTATCCATGAGGACTGTAACCAATGCATCCTATGGCAACACTTTAATCTCTAATTGAAAATTTAAAACAAATCTATTTGCTGGGGATCTGAAATAAAAAGAAAATGCTGTAAAACAAACTCAGGAAGTCTGGTTTAAGAGAAACATGTAATATTATTAATTAATGAGCTCGTGAAATTCTCTGCCTAGGGAAGCAGTATGGGCTAATCAGTAAACATATTTAAGACACAGTTAGATGATTTTTTGCAAAGTAGGGAAGATTAATTGTTATAGGGAAAAGGCAGAGTCGATGGCCAGATCAGACATGATCTTATTGAATGGCGGAGCAGATGGGCTACTCCTGCCCCTACTTCTTATAGTCTTATATTATGTAAGTCAAGAGTGTCATGGGAATTTGTCACCTACATGGATAGATGCAGCTGCAACAACATTCATGAAGTTCAATGCCATCCAGGTCAGTTCACTTCATCATTATTCCTCAAGAAGTCTCACATTTATGTCACTGCTACATTGCTACCATTCTGCGATCATTACAAATAACAAAAACTATAGTGTTTTAAATGTAGTATCATGCTGAAAGCAGCTTCCCATCTTCTATGTTTATCACACAAAATGTGATTCCAGTGCACAAGGAGGATATTGCAAGAGACTGAAATTAAAAAAAAGAAAATGTTTGAAATATTCAGTAAGTTAGGCAACATTTGCAAAGAAAGGAATGATTAATTTCAAATCTGCTGTTTTTTTTGCATAATTTGGCTGATCTGCTAAATGTTCCCAGTGATATAGCATGTTTATTTCAGATTTCCAGCATCTGCAGTATTTTTCTTTGAAAACAATAAAGTAGGATCTCTGCTTTAAAGCAAGAAAGTGAGGTAGTGAGGCTTAGAGGTGCAGGGAGGGAATTCCAGAGTTTAACATCACAACAGACTGAAGTGTGAACATCAAATGTGCTCAAGAGATCGAACTTGAAAAAGTGAAGATGTTTCAGAAAGTTATTAGTTTAGATGAGATTACCAAGTTACCAACAGCACTGCACACTCTAAATATCTCTATAACCAAGTAGCACCACAGAAAATATGCCAAGGGAACACAATTAGTTTCCTATTTTTCCAAGTCTTGAATCATAGTAACACATTTCACTCTTTCTGTATTATCATACCACAAGCAGTGGGGCTGTTTCATGCCAGTTTTGGAGCAGTTTTACCATGGTGAATACAAAACAAGTTAAGTATCAAGCCCATATGCTGCCTTTAATGGGGTAATATTTGCAGCTTTGCCAGAATTGCTCATTTTTGAGCAAACACAAAAGAATTTAAATTCAAAATCTTCCAAGAATCTCAATTCAATCTGCAAATTTAGTTTCAAGATTCCTTTCCTTGTTTCTGTATTCCTTGTGGTGCAAATATCTTTAAGTGCACATAGATCAACTTAAGACCTGTTTACAATGCAGTCATACATGTAGCTGACTGCCAGCACTCCATTAGACAATGACGAGGACTGATATTTATGAGGGCAAGCCACTCATCTATATTTAGATGGGTCTTACTAAAAGAATTGTGCAGCTGCACTTAAGTATTCTGTATTAGTCAAACACTGGACAGAATTCCAAATGCTTCACATGCTACTTCTCCTGTAAAATCAATACACCTTGCCAATATTTAGAATCTTCATTCCGTAAAAAGGTCATTACCACATATTTCAATTCCTTTTCAAAGCAGGATTGCTATAGCATGTGAGAATTTCCAACTTTTTCTTTTGTGCTTATCCTATTGCTTCTTCTGAAACAGTTTTCAACCAAATTGACAACAGCGCCCTCTGCCCCCCCACCTTCCCCCACCCCCCCACTCCTCACCCTCTCCAGTTACTCCCATTACTTTGCCCCGTGTCTTCCAACTGTTTATTAAGGCGCTATACACACACACACACACACACACACACACACACACGAGTAAAAGAGAGAGAGAAGGATGGAGTTTGCTAGTGTTTTGAAGAAATACAGATTAATCGTTTCCTGTTTTGTGAAAAATAAGAGTTAGATACCATATCTTATCATGAAAAACAAATGATAACCTAAAATACTACCTTAAAAACCAGTTTACTTCTAGGACATCTACCCATGTTTCATCATCGGTATATGCCTGTAATAATTTTTTAAAGGACATAAATATCAGAATACTAATCTTCATTCAGTGCGGCTGCTGACATTCATCTTGCCAGCTGTTGTCAACGTGGTAGCCTTGTTGATTCATCTGCTGACTCTCTGTGATGCTGAATCTGGGTTCTCCACCTGTATGTTAATGCCGCTCCAACCTATCCTCATATCAAGATCAATTGCCTTCCTGCTAGGAATAACTGCAGGCATTAAATAAGGATTTTGCAGATTCAGAAACATTGTCAGAACAAAATAATAAAAATACTTGATGAGAAAATAATATGATCGACTTTTAAGCTTGATGGTTGAAAAACGAATATAGAATTTTTTATATCTTTATTAAGTATTGTATCTGTGATTTTTTTAAAAATTAAAACATCTTTACTTTAAAGCCATGTAATAGCATGCGTTTAAATGATCCAATGGCTCCTTCAGTAAAGCAGCTTAGTTTTTCAAAAAGGTAATGAAGTGTTAGAAGCTGACAGAATATACAAATGCACTGCAATAACTGACTGGACTAATAATCAGACGAGTGATGCTGTCTTTAAGGACAAATTTTCTTCCAGCTTATTCAGAAAAAGGCATTGTAATACTGCATGATATATTGTACTTTGAGTACTTGTCTATGTTCTATAGACTCTTTTCTCTCCACAGTTTTCAGTATTGAAAGATGCATCTTTAACCTTCATTTGACAAACCTGAGAAAATTGGGTCTGCTTGCTACAATGGCACAAGAATGTCCTCATGACTGAACACACTGCACTGAATTCTGAATCTATGCCCAGCTCCTTAATTTTCCCTGAGCTTATTGCACACGAAACACATTTATAATGAAACAGCTTTAAAATGCTAATTGTTGCCAGTAATATAATTCGGTTTGATTGCCACATTTAAAGAAGCAAAGCTCATCCCTTGACTTAAGACACATTTATTTTGACTAAATTTCACAGATGGGACTGCAGATATGAAGAATTGGAGTTTCTATTGCAAGATGGGTATAGAAAAGCAAGAAAATTCTGATATTTCCTGTAATACAAATGATTTGTTAAGAGTCCTTTCAGTTGATTATTGTGGTTTCTCCATTCCGCTGAAATAAATGGATATAAATTATTTCAAACAGGATATTCATATATAAGTGTAGTCTAATCACAAACAAGAGGAAGTCTGCAGTCTCTCTATATGACTCCCTTGCCCATTTGTCCCTCCCCATTGATCTCCCTCTTGGCACTTATCCTTGCAACCAGAACAAATACCTCACCTGCCCCTACACCTCCTCCCTCCCTACCATTCAGGGCTCCAAACAGTCCTTCCAGGTGAGATGACACTTCACCTGTGAGTCTGTTGGGGTCATATACTGTGTTCTGTGCTCTTGGTGTGGCCTCTTGTATATTGGTGAGACCCGCCGTAGATTGGAAGACCACTTCGCCAAGCGTTTACACTCCGTCCACCAGAACAAGTGGGATCTCCTAGTGGCCACCCATTTTAACTCCACTTCCTATTCCCATTCTGATATGTCCATCCATGGCCTCCTCCACTGCTGGGATAAGGCCACACTTCATTTGGAGGAACAACATCTTATATTCCGTTTGGGTATCCTCCAACCTGATGGCATGAACATCAATTTCTCAAACTTCCAGTAATGCCTCCACCCCCCCTCACTGTTTCCCATCCCCATGTCCCTCTCTCATTTTATCTCCTTGCCCACTCATTGCCTCCCTCTAGGGCTCCTCTCCCCTTCTTCTTTCTTCCATGGCCTTCTGTCTCTTTCACCGATCAACTTCCTAGCTCTTTGCTTCATCCCTCCCCTTCAAGTTTCACCTATCATCTGGCGATTCTCTCTCCGCTCCCCCCACCTTTTAAATCTACTCCTCAGCTTCCTTCTCTAGCCCTGCCGAAGGGTTTTGACATGAAACGTCAACCTTACTTTTTTCCATAGGTGCTGCCTGGCCTGCTGAGTTCCTCCAGCATTTTGTGTGTGTAAGTGTAGCCTACCCTGTTGGCTCCTAATAAAGATGGTTAGATATGCAGTAAATTGAAATAGTATTGCTTCTAATATTATCAAGTTATATAGGTTTATACATCTTGGAAACAGCCCTTCTGCCTAACAAGCCTGTGCCAACCATCAAGCACCTATTTACAGGAATTCAATTTTCCCCCTATATTGTCATCAATTCCCCTCAAGTTCGGCCACTATCTACTGCACATGCTACATGCTCATCTACAACTTCGGTATGTGGAATGGAACTGGAGATTCCAGGGAAAGTCCATGCCACAGGGAGAATGCCTTTATATGCAAACCCCATACAGATGCTGATTGCAGGAGTCATGAGGCAGTACCTTCTCCAGCTGTGCCGCTCTCTGACCCATTGTGCGGTCAAAAGAAGCAGATCCTTTTTGAATTCACAGAAGGCTGATCTTTATGCTCTCGCTTATCACCTCGCCTGCGCTCAGGACCTGAACCAAGGTTGGTTCCTTGCTCACAATGGTCCTGAATTTATGTGAAGCTTGTTATTTAAATAACAGAAACATAACTTGGAACAAAATGCTTGCTAATAATCTTCCTCTAGGAGACTATCGCTCTGCAGAGGTTTCCTTGTTGATCTACCATCAAGTGTGTCAGGTTAGGCATTTCACTACACAACTCTTATTAAATTCAAAGTTTGCACTTTATTGTCTCTACACAAATATCAACGTAATTGTGTTGACTCCAGGCCAACAACTTAAGCGATGAATTCATTGTTCTCTCTAAATCCCCAATTTAGAGCACTAAAATAGTGGATCTCCCAATGGCCAAATAATTGATTCTTCTTCTTGAAGCTCCTAGCATAGAGTCACAGAGTCATAGAACACTACAGCACAGAAATGCCCTTCTACCCACCTAATCGGTACCAAACTATTAATCTGCCTGGTTCCATCGATCTGCAACCTTTTATACCCCTCTCATCCATCTACCCATCCAAATTTTTCTTAAATGTTGAAATCAACCCACATCTGCTACTTACACTGCAGCTCATTTCACATTCACAACACCCTCTGAATGAAGAAGTTCCACCCTCCTGTTCCCCTGAAACATTTTACCTTTTACCTTTTAACTTGTGACCTCTAGCTGTAGTCTCTAGCCCAACCTCAGTGGAAAAATACGACTTGCATTTAATCTATCTATGCATATGCACCTCATAATTTTGTATATCTCTATCAAATCTCCTCTCCATATTCTATATTCTAGGAAATAAAGTCCTAACCATTTCAAACTTTTCCTATAGCTCAGGTCAAGTCCTGGCAACATCCTTGTAAATATTACCTGCATTCTTTTAATCTTATTTACATCTTTCCTGTGGGAATCTGACCAAAACTGTGCACAATGCTCCAAGTTAGGCTTCACCAATGTCTTATACAATTTCACCATAACATCCCAAATCCTGTACTCAACACATTAATTTATGAAAGGCAATATGCCAAAATCTTTCCTTTTGACCTTTTCTACCTGTGCCGCCACTTTCAAGGGATTATGGATTTGTACTTCCAGATCTATTTGTTCTACTACACTGCTCAGTGCCCTACTGCTCACCATCTAAGACCTACCCAGACTGGCCCTCCCAAAGTGCAACACTTCACACTTGTCTGCCCTTAATTCCATCTGTTATTTTTCAGCCCATTCTTCCAGCTGGTCCAGATCTCACAGCAAGTTTTGATAGTCTTCCTCACTATCCACAACACTCCCAATCTTGGTGTCATCAGCAAATTTGCTAATCCAGCTAAGCACATTATCATTCAGACTGTTGATATAGATGACAAACAACAACAGACTCAGCACTGATCCCTGTGTCATGCCACAAGTCACAGGCCTCCAGTCATAGAGGCAATCTTCTACTGCCACTCTCTGGCATCTTCCATGAAGCCAATGTCAAATCCAATTCACTACCTCATCTTGAATGCCAAGCAACTGTCCAAGCTCCCATGTGAGACCTTGCCAAATGCCTTACTAAAGTCCATGTAGATAACATCCACCACCTTGTCTTCATCAACTTTCCCGGTAACTTCCTCAAAAAATTCTATAAGGTTGCTAAGATGTGACTTAACACACACAAATCCACGCTGACAATCCCTAATCAGTCCCTGTCTATCCAAATACTTATATACCTTGCCCTTTAGAATACTTTCCAATAACTTTCCGACTACTGATGTAAAGCTCACCAGCCTATAATTTCCTGGTTTATTCTTACAAGCTTTCTTACACAATGGAACAACATTAGCTATCCTCTAATCCTCCAACACCTCATTTCTAGCTGAGGATGTTTTAAATATTTCTGCTAGTACCCCTGCAATTTCTTCACTAGCCTCATACAGGATCCACAGGAACACTTTGTCAGGCCCTGGTGATTTATCCAACTTATTTTACTTCAAGTGAGCATACAGTTCTTCCCCTGTAATCTGTATAGGATCCATGACAATGCTGTTGCATTTACTCATATTTGAAAACTCTGAGTCCATCTCCCAAGTAAATACAGGTGTAAAATATCCATTGAAGGTCTCCACATCTCTGTCCGATCTTCCAGATGACCAATTTTGTCCCTTGCTATCCTTTTGCTCTTAATATATATGTAGAAGCACTTAGCTTTCTCCTTCATGCCTGCTAGAGCAACCTCATGTCATCTTTTAGTCCTCCTGATTTTGTTCTTACATGTTCCCTTTCTTATACACTCAGGTACATTATTTGTTCCCACCTGCCTATACCTGTTATGAACCTCCTTTTTCTTAACCAGGGCCACAATATCTCTTGAAAACCAAGATTCCATAAACCTGTTATCCTTGCCCTTTACTCTGACAGCAACATACAAAACCTGTAGTCTCAAAATTTCACTTTTGAAGGTCTCTAATTTATCAAGTACACCTTTGTCAGAAAATAGCCTGTCCCATTCCACGCTTGTCAGATCCTTTCTGATACCATCAAAATTGGCAGTCCTTCAATTCAGAATCTTAACCTCAGGACCAGACCTATCTTTTTCTATAATTACCTTGAAACAAATGGCATTAGATGCCAAGTATTTCTCTACACAAACTTTTGTCACTTGCCCTGTTTCATTCCCTAATAGCAGATCAAGTGTCATACACTCTCTGATTGACACTTCTATGTACTGATTAAGGAAACTCTGCTGAGCATATTTGTCGAACTCTTTCCTATCCTGCCTTTTTACAGTATGGGTGTCCCAATCAATATGTGGAAAGATAAAAATTACCTACTATCAGAGCTTATGTTCGTTGCAACTGTCTGAGACATCTGTACAAATTTCCTCCACTAAATCCTGTGGACTATGAGGTGGTCTATCATATAATCCCATTATCATAATCATATCTTTCTTATTCCTCAGTTCTATCCATAATGCCTCACTAGATAAGTCCTCCGGTCTGTCCTGACTGAGCACTGCTGTGACAGTTTCCCTGACTAGTAACACCACCCCTACCCCTTTAATCCCTCTTGCTCTGTCACACCTATAACAAAGGAACCCAGATATTGAGTTACCAGTCCTGCCCCACCTGCAACCGTCTAATTAATGTCTACAATGTCATAATTGCATATGTTCATTCATGCCCTTAACCCATTCACCCTTCCTGCAATAATCCTTGCTTTGAAATACACACAGCTCAGAACATTAGTCCCACCATGTTTAACCTTTTAGTTCTTGACCTTGTATGGAGGCTTAGCAACATCTTTTTTTCACATTCACTCTGCTATCTGTTCTAGCACTTTAGTTCCCATCCCCTTTCAACTCTAGTTTAAACACTCCCCCGACAATACAGGTCCGAACTTCACTGGAAGAGAGCCCAGTGATCCAGAAATCTGAAGTCCTCCCTCCTACACCAACTCCTTGGCCATGTGTTAAACTGTATGATCATCCCAGTTCTGGCCTCACTAGCATGTGGCATGGGTAACAATCCTGAGATGACAACCATAGAGGTCCTATACTGTTAATTTTGCTTCTGACTCCCTGAGTTCACTTTGTTGGTCTTGTTATCCATTCTACCCATGTTATTGTGCCAACGTGAACCACAACCTCTGGTTGCTCTCCCTCTCATTTAAGAATGCTGTAGATTTGATCCAAGATACCCCTCACCCTGGCACCTGGAAGACAACAAGCCACCTGGGAATCTCGTCCAAGGAACTCAATTTCTGTTCCTGTAACTAACAGTTCCCCTGTTAGCAGCTTGCCTCTTCTCCCCACTTCACTTCTGAGCCACCAATCTAGACTTGAATTGCCTTATTGATGTGAACAGCCACAGAAATACTCTGCACTGGCTCTCCTGACCATCACCCAGGTTAAGGGTGTCTGCCTCCCTGTAGCTCCTAACTATCACCTCCTTATTTTCCCATAGGAGCCGAAAATCTAGTTCCTTAACACAGACTCTTTAAGGAGGGCAGACTCAGTGCACTTAGTGCAAGTGTAGAAATCCAGGAGACTGGAAGCCTCCTAAAGTTCCCATATCTCACACCGTTTACGCAAGACTAACTCTGAACCCATTTTCAGCACACTCACTATGTACTAACAGGGAGAAAAAAAATTCTGGAAACTTAGAGCCTGCAGCTGTTCTTGTCCAAGCCTGCTCTCCATCCAAGCCTGTTTAGCCAAAGCCAGATCATTCTACACCTCCTTTCTTTTTATTGGCTCAACTGAGACTCACTTCTGACAAGAATTTCAGTTTCGAATTGCTCCTACCCTTCTAGATGTGGCTCTTACTTGCTACTTCAATCAATGACTAATTCCTGACAACACTTGCACTTTTCAATTGACTCCCATCCTGCAAGCTGTTGCTCTCTCATTCACGACATAAAAGCAGTCAGGGGGTCCTTCTTATGACACTTGGTCTTCGATTTTTTCACTGCTTTGCATTTGAAATCTCTCTTTCTCTTTCTTATCTGTGTTGCAATCTTGTTTGATCTGGCCTATCTGAATAATGTGTTACGGCTTTCCATTGGTTCTGGTCCAAGACCACACTAGTTTATTGCCCATCACATTAGTAACAACTTGTAATTAATGCCTCCTTGTTCTGAATCAGAGCAAATTATCCATTTGCTAATCTTGGGGTGCTCAGATCAGCCCTGTTCATAAGCCTACATGTTCTATTTTACCAAAGAACATCTCACAGATAACTTCTTTCTTAGAAATCATCTCTTGTTCAGCAGATTATCAGGAGCCTCCTTGTGCCTACTTTTAAAGTGCTTTAATACAGCTATTTCTGAACAAAACCAGTTCACAAAATGTATTTTGCAGAGCAGTTTCACAAAATTGTGACCTCCATTCCTTCAACCACATGGCAAAGACAATAACATCTGGTTTGTCAGTTTCCACTGTCATTGACTCATTCCAGATGGATATTTTCTTCTGTATTTTAATTCCTTCATGGCCAACACCCTTTTAATAACTGCGGACACAGCAGTCTCTATTTATAAATGTTTTTAGAACATCTAATTTTATAGCATACGTATGACCTTGGAAGATAAATGACTGCACAACTGGTCACAAACCAGTGCAGAAAAACCTGCTCATTGGGGATTGAATGTGGAGGATCATCACCACTCATCTACAGGGCATCACTGAAGAATCAGAAAACATCTTACATGGAAATGGAACAGGCAGGAGTCATAATGCAGATGAACACCGGTGCAATAGACTGCTATAAAGTGAAAGGGAGCTTCAGGAGTTAGCACGGGAATGAAAGAGCAGGACCTCAAAATAATCATCCCTGGATTGCTCCAAGTGAGTATAAGATAAAGGAAGGTAAATGAATGGCTGAAGAAATCATTATGTTGAAAGCATTGCAGATATTGAGGCATTTGCAGTAACTTGGATGCAGGAGGAAACTGTAAGAGGTAAACCATTTTGGCCCAGCAGGATGGGATCAGTAGACCTATATGGCCGTTAACTTGATGAAGAGGCAACTGGTGGAGGAGCACTGAGATAAAGCATTAAAACGAAAACACAAAGAGCCAGCAGGAACCAATAATACTATCAAAAGGTGACTAAACTAAAACGAGGGACCAGATTAACATGCATTTTGAAAACATCTGCATAAATTCATGGAATGCATTAAATAAAAGTTGAGTTATGGCCTCTAGAGATGCAGTTCATTTGGTATGCAGTTAGTTTTGTACGAACATCACTTCCTAAGCTATTTTTTTACATTATTTCCTTTGCAGGTTAATTTGGATTTCAATTTGAAGCACATGGTAGAAAGACATCCATCTCCATCTTCTCTTGATTTGCTTTAGAAAAAGGCAATATCAGCGAGCCTTCAGTTTTGTTAATATTGGAAAACATTTATTTTAAAGAAAGTATTATGTTTATCATTTATTGTGATTAAGTATCATTGCATCATGAGCTAACTCTTCCTTACATAGCATAGTTATGGAGTGCTGTGTGTGTGTATTACCTTGCTTAACAGTGTTTGCAAGATAATCAACAGTATTAGTTATTTTGAGCAACAGTTTGGTATTGAGTTTAATATGTATTTTATTTAACTTTTGACAATTTCACAATAAGATCCCATTTAAAATGCTGAAGAAAGCTTCCGAATCGGGTGACATTTTAGGTATTTAATTTGCTGCATGTCTTTGTATACATGCACATCATCTGTGGGCATATGGATTATGATAAACATGCAATAAGGGGGATTCTACTAAAAATGGTTATTTCATGTTTCTCTATTTATTTAGTTATTTATTAAGCTATTTACAGATGTATCTTTATTTATTTATTTATCTATTTCTATTTATCTATCTATATATTTAATTATTTAGTGATACAGTATGGAGCAGGCCCCTCTGGCCCACTATCTAGCAAACCACTGATTTAACTTGAACCTAATCACAAGATATTTACAATGAACAATTAAACTACTATCTGATATGTCTTTGGAGTGTGTGAGCAAACAGGAGCACCCCAGGGAAACTCACACAAACAGGAAGAACGTACAAACTTTCTTATGGGGGACAGTGGAATTGAACTCTAAACTCTAAACCCCCAAGCTAACTACAATGCTAGTATTCAGAGACTTATTGGTAAATATACATTTGTAGCACATGGAAGGAATGTTGTACTTGTGGCTTAAAGAGATAAACTACTTGGTTAGGATTACACAAACATATGGAGAAGATTAGGCTGATGGACTACAATATTTTGCAATTAAATTAGGGAAGTAGGCATTGGTAACAATGGGTAAAAAATGAAGAATTATTATGAAAACTGTTAATTTATCAATGTGACTCTGATTCAATAAGAATGAAAGGAACATTCAGGATTAGCTTTAGTATCACTGGCATCTGTTGTGAAATCTGACTCTGCTGCAGCAGTACAATGCAATACATAACAATAGAAATAATAACTGTGAGTTGTAACAAGTGCATGTATATATTAAATACTTAAATAAGTAGAGCAAAAATAGAAATAAAAAAGTAGAGAGGTAGTGGTCATGGGTTCAATGTCCATTCAGAAAATGGTTGGCAGAGGGGAAGAAGCTGTTCCTGAATCGTTCATGCTTCAGTACCTCCTTCCTGATGGTAGCAATGAGGACAAGGCATGACCTGGGAGATGGGGGTCCTTAATGATGGATGCCAGCATCTTGAGGCATTGGTCCAAGATGATGTCCTGGATACCTCAGAGGCTAGTGCTTATGATGGAGCTGAATAAGTTTACAACTCATCTTTTATTCCAGTCCCAATGAAAGATCGCAGGGCAAAACATTGACTGTTTAGTATTTTCCATAGATGCTGCCTGACCTGCTGAGTTCCTTCAGCATTTTGTGTGTATTGCTTGGATTTCCAGCAACCACAGATTTTCTCATAATTTTAAAAATTCCCTGCTGTTCACTTTGATCCTGTGCAATAGCCCTCCCACCCCGATATCAGATGGTGATGCAGCCAGTTAGAATGCTCCCCACGGTACATCTGTAGAAATTTGTGAGTGTTTTTAGTGAAATACCAAATCTCAAAATCCTAATGAAATATAGCTGGTGTTGTGCCATCTTTTGTAGCTGCATCAATATGTTGGGTCCAAGTTTGCTCCTCAGAGATATTGACACCCAGGAATTCAAAATTGCTCATTCTTATTACTTCTGATCCCTCTGTGAGGACTGGTGTGTGTTCCCTTGTCTTACCCTTTCTGAAGTTCACAATCAGTTCTTTGATCTTACTGCTGAGTGCAAGGTTTTTGCTATGACACCACTCAAACATCTGATAAATCTTGAGAGAGTATATAAAGAGAATCTGCTTCCCATAATGAAGCTTTGGACGACAGCTGAGTTGGACATAGAATGCTCTTAATTAAGAAGAATAGTTAAGCACATCTGCTTTCTCAAAGTATCGCAGTTTTGGGATTCCATATTGCTAGAAGTCAATGGCACATAGCAAGCATGGACATCTGTGAGCCTTTAATGCTCACCTACTTCTGAAACCGTATTGTCTATATGGGCTACGTTAGATCTGCTACAAACTTTTTTAAAATCTGCACACTTTTTATTCCAGATTGAATATTATAACCAAGGGAAATAAATCATCATAATATGAATACAATGACAACCTGTACAAGGAACTCAAACAGATAAATAAAATTCACCTGTTCATAATTTTTGAAATACAATATGCTTGATTCAGATCAGCCTTCTTTATGAGGATGCAAATGAAAAAAATTTTGTTCACTTCGGACATAATAATATAACTTAAATGACTCTGCTTAAATAATTACCCATTATTAGTATATCTTGTTTTAGCCTCTAGTCTCCACACAAAATTTAAGTATTTTCCATCATTCATTCTCATTTGGGGGGGGGGGGGGGGTGACACCCAACCTCTGTTACCTCTGTTTACAATATGTCACAGAGTTTCAGAGCAAACAAGATTGCTCCAGCAACATACTCCATGACTCACTGGTATTATTGCTAATGGCTGTTGTCTTTTGACAACAGTCAGAATAAAATATTAGACACCATTGGTAGTGCTGCAGAACTCACATGATGCAGTCCTGCTAATCATTTCAAGGTTCAAATTTCAAAAAAATTTATTATCGAAGTATGTATATGTCTGTCACTACATTCAGATATGGCCAAGTGTCGAGCCAGAGACATTGAAGCAGTTCGATAGTTCACAAACTTTGATGCAAACAGTGTTAGAAGGAAAAGAAAACAATAAATACTAGGCCAAACAGGGCCATTAACTAAAACTATTAAATGGAATATGAAGCCAACACCGCAGCTGAAAGGAATAATTAAATATAAAATGAATACTGCTAGTCTTTAGATTCTGTTGCCTCGTCAGTCCAATTTCTCAGGCAAGGCCAAATGCAAGCAGACAGTGAACTATTGCTGTGCTTTGCTCAAGTCACAACAAACACTATGACAAAAAGAATGGAGTTAAATACCATCACAATGAAATAATAATTAGCTGACATGTGCATATTCATGTGTACAATTGCCGTATCTGCTTGGTTGCCAATTCTGTGGTTGTGTCAATGTCACCATACACAACTACATATGAGATTCATTTTCTTGCAGGCATACTTAATAAATCCATAATAGAATAATGACAAATCACTGAAAGACCAACAAGCTAGGGTGTTCAACCAGTGTGCAAAAGACAAAAAAACTGTGCAAGTACAAAAAGAAAGAAATAATAATAAATAAATAAGCAATATGTACCAAGAACATGAGTTGGAGCCAATGAAAGTGAGTCCATACGTTGTGTGAACATATCAATGATGGAGCAGGTGAAGTTGAGTGAAATTATCTCCCCTGGTTCAAGAGACTGGTGGTTGAAGGGTAATAACTGCTTCTAAAACTGGTGGTGTGGGTCCCAATGCTCCTGTACCACCTTCATGATAGCAGCAGCGAGAAGAGACTGTGAACTGGGTGGTGGGGGTCCCTGATGATGGGTGCTGCTTTCCTGTGACAATGCTCTGTGTAGATGTGCTCAATGTGGAGAAGATTTTTACCTGTGATGAATGGGCCATAACCACAACATTTTTTTCCTGATTTTCCATTCAAGAGCATTGTTGTTTCCATACTAAGCTTTTAAGCAGCCAGTCAATATAATCTCCACCACACATCTATAGAAGTTTGTCAAATCTTCACAAGCTTCCAAGGAAGTAGAGGCACTGTCATGGTTTCTTTGTAATTGCTGTACCCAGGACAGTTCTTCCCAAATGATAACACTGAGGAACTTAAAGTTAACCAAATCAAGATCTAGCAATGCTTCAGTTACACTGCACAGACCAGGTGCCATTGCTAAATATTCTTGAATCCAACATATATTCTGCCTATGAATTTTAGAGATAATGGGATCTGTTGCATTAGCCTTTAAGATACCACATTACCTCCTTATACTTGAAAATGTTATAGGTGATACTTTGACAGTGGATCTGCCAATACAATATTTGCCAAGATTTGCATGGAACAGCCTCTAATAATGTCAGTCATTATACAATTCAGATTTTTTAGTGAGTGCTGCACTTTCCAATAGCCAGGCCCAATTTTGAAGAGCCAAACACAGTACTAAATGATTGAAAAAGATCTATTTTATATCAAGAATAAGGCAGTGATCAAAAGTAGGACCTACTGAGGACCAAAGGGGCAATCTGTGCATGGAGCTAAAGGATGTAAATGAGGATTTTTCATCTGTATTCACAAATATGGACATTATTGCTGTGCATTTAATATTTTCAGTAATATTTGAGTAATCTGTGTGTGTGTGTATATATATATATATATATATATAGTTTGATTAAACACTCTTGGTCCTTTAAATAATTCATTACAGATTATGTGTATTAATTCATGAATTGTATATGCCATCACACTACCATGTGATATGTGCTCGATTCACTTAAAGTAAACCCAAAGTTAGACCTGCGTTTCACACTGCTGAGTTTTCCCTTGAACTAATTTAATGTTTTGAAGTTACGAAACATAACAATCATCTTTGAGGAATTCAGGAATGGGGATGGTGAAATTCCTGAACAAGGTACTACTAAAAGAAGAACTATTAAGTCTTAGGGAAATTATAAGAAAATAAAATCAGAGATAAGGTTAATCTATGTTCAGGAAAGGATGGATTAAGTAAATGTCACTGTTGGGAGAGATTCTGCATGATGATTTGGTTGAATTTTTCAGAGGTAACAACATGTAAAGGTGAAGGCAGAGAAATTGATGTCAGCTATGTGGGACTTCATGGTGGAATGGTGCAAAAGATAAGAGTCCATAAATTGCAGGGCCAAGTAGCGAACTGAATTCAAATTTGGCTTGATAATAGGAGGCAGAGGGCAAAGGTGAAGAGTTGCTTATGTGATTACAAGCCTCTGATCAATAGTGCACCACAGGGTTTTGACATCTTCGCTGTTTGTGATGTACATTAGCAGTTTGGATGGGAAAGTTTTCAGTTTAAACAAAGGTGTTTTTTTTTGATAGCATGTTAAGCTTTAGGTCACAGCATGATATTGATTCAGCGGCTAAGATGAGAAGAACAATGGCAGTTGGAACCGAATCCTGTTAACTACAAGGTGATGCAAGTTAGGAGGACGAGATCACATGAAACGAATGGTAAGGCTCTCGGGAATATTGTGAAATGGAGGGATTTAGATATACATTCAATGATCCACGAAGTTAGCAGCACAGAAGGTAGGGTCGTTAAGAGGCATCCAGGATTCTTTATTGGGGGGGGGCATAGAATATAAGACCAGGAAGGTTATGTTACATATCTAGAAAACATTGATTAGGCCATTGCTTGAGTACTGTGTGCTATTCTGGCTACTGCACAATAGGAAGGATGTGATTACATCAGAGAGGAGACAGAGTAGAACTATAATTGAATTGCATGACATTGAGAGCTTCAGGTATGATGAGAGATTGGATAGGCTGATTTTGTTTCCAGGGAACAAGGGAGTTTGAGAAAAGATCTGTGAAGGAATGCAGTAAAAATCTAATAGTCCTCCTTCCAATTCCAATGATTCAGCACCTGATTCACTTGGAGTACAATACATTCCCATAATCCATTTAAATGCACAATGAGCTGTTTTTCACAATCCTTATAAACTCACAGGTGTCCCACTTCCACACTTCTCAAATGCACATCTTGGCTCTGTTAACCATGCTTATAAACTCAATGGGGACCTATTCCCATGTTGCTTTTAAACTCCCCAGAACCCTGTTAATATATTTCCTTTAAACCTCATGGAAAACCTTTGAAAAATGGGTTAACAGTGGGGTTAGAGGATAAATGGGAGGAATATCTAAGAGTCCAAGAAGTTTTGCCAGTCTGGAACCACCAAAGAACTGAGGGTGCTGGATTATCAGAGTTTTTCTGTGCAAAATTATGAGGGCCATACATTAGATAGATAAAGGTAATTTTTTACCTCTATAGCAGAAATGTTAAAAATCAGAGGGCAAGGTAAAGGATAAGGGTTTCTAGAAGAACACTGAGGAAGTTTTGTTATGCCTCATGGCTGGTTGGAAAACAGAATGCACACGGGTGGTAAAGGCAGACTCTCACCACGTTTTCGAAGAATCTAGAGGAGCACTTGAACAAGGCATAGAAGGCTAACGACGAAGTGCTGAACTAATATAGCTGTGTAATTGATGCTTAGGAGGGACATGGTGAGCTGCAGGGACTGTCCCCTGCTGTCTTATTCTCTAATTCTGAACTGGCTTGAGGATGTCCTCCCTCTCCCAATCCAACTACAATTAATATTTCTGTTTAATCAGGTCATGAAATAATTTCAAGTTAGTTGCTGCATCTTTTCTTTCAGCTGTGGGTGCATTTCTGAGCAGTCAATTGCTTTACTTTGTTTGCTGTTGTTTTGAACAGGAAAGGTCTCCCTTGTGCTGAAGTATGCTTTAATTAAACTGAAAGAATTCACTGAAGTATACTGCTTCTGGGCTTTGGTTACATGGTGGCTTTTCTTTTTAGAATTGGCATTACTTAGAGAATGAAGAGAGACTACATGGAGATGAAGAGGAGGGGGGAGGAAGTCTCTCAGCTGGAGTCTATTGATGCAAGGGATGTCCAACCAGCAATACTTTTATCTCAGCTTCAGTGGTGATCAATGCTTGGGTTACTTCTGGTTCTCAAAAATACCATTGAATGAGATGTTCTGATTGCTGCAGCTCATTGCAGGGTAGAGACACCATTGCCTATGGCTGTCAAGCTGATTGTGGTACTTAGTTGCTTTTTCTACTCTCTCATTTTAGGTCCTCTTGCAGATAAAAGCCTCATCTTGAAACTAGGAATAGACTGCCACATAGATGGGACACTGAGGTTCTCTAATCTGAATGAAACAAATTCATTTAATTTCTTTTTGCTCCAGAGTATAAGAGAAAACAATCTTTTCTAAGATACCATTGATTTTACCTGCATTAATCCAATATAAATTCATAGTTGCTCCTAGTTAGCTAAACTGCAAGCGATCTCACTTCTAAATATGCATAGGCAGAGTGGTATAAAATGATGAGGGAACTAGTTCTTCATTTTACCATGGGCTGTGTTTCAACCACCTGGGTAAACCAAAAGTTGGGCTGCTGTTGTGTGCTGTGCAACTTGTCATAATGTGTGTTTAGCCATCAAACATCGAGTCCTGAAGCTGAGAGCAGATTCAAGATTGTTTATTGCCATTTTTCAGAACACCAGTACAAAGGAAAACAGAATGATTGTTACTCTGGATATGATGCAGCCTATAATTATAAAAACACAATAGGCTTTAAAAAGCACAATGAAAGCAATCATAAATCACAGCATATAAGTAACTTGAGTGTGGCTATATATATGATTAGCTGAAATACAGTACATAGACTGATTTATGTACATACGTGACAGTAGGTGCAGCAATATCTGAATATAAGGTGACCTTGATAGGAAATGCTAAAGTGACAAAGTAACTCTTAGCAAAAGGAGCTCTTTGAGGCAGCAGCAGGGCACATGAAAACACTGTCCTTCCTCAGGCAGTGATTCACTCTATTTGTTATAAAAATGGCTGAACACTGGATATAGTAATGGCTATACCATAGTCATAGTCATAGAAAAGTACAGCAGAGAAACAGGGCCTTTGGATCATGTGGACTATGCCTATCCATTTAAGATGCATCTTAAATGGATAGGCATAGTCCACATGAGCCAAAGGCCCTGTTTCTCTGCTTTACCTTTCTATGACTATGCCTAAGTTATTAATCCCATTGTCCAAAACATTGACATACATCGAAAAAAGCAGTTGTCTCAACACCAGCCCCTATGGAACTCTACTGGTAACCAGCAGCCAGCCAGAATAGGATCTCTTTTTTCCCACTCTCTGTTTTCTGGTGGTCAGCCAATGCTAGTAACTTCCCTGTAATTCCATGGGCTCTTACCATACTAAACAGCCTCAAGTGCGGCACCTTGTCAAAGGAACTTCTGAAAATCCAAGTACACTACAGCTACTGCATCACCTTTGTCTACCCTGCTTGTAATTTCCTCAAAGAATTGCAGTAGGTTAGTCAGGCAGGGTTTGACTTTCAGGAAACCATGCTGACTTTGGCCTATCTTGTCATGTGCCTCCAGATATTCTGTAATCTCATCCCTAACACTCGATTCCAACAACTTCCCAACCACTGATGTCAGGCTAACAGGTCTATAGTTTCCTTTCTGCTGCCTCCCACCCTTCTTAAATAACAGAGTAACATTTGCAATTTTCCAGTCACCCAGTACAATGCCAGAATCTACCGATTCTTGAAGGATCAAGTTAATGCCTCTGCAATCTCTTCAGCTACTTCCTTCAGAACCCAAGTTTGCACTCCATCAGGTCCAGGAGATTTATCCACCCTCAGACCATTAAGCTTCCTGAGCACCTTCTCAGTCGTAATTTTCACTGCACATACTTCACTTCTTTGACACTCTTGAATGTTCGATATACTGCAGATGTGTTTCACTGTGAAGACTGATGCAAAATATATGTTCAGTTCCTCTGCCATCTCTGTATCTCTCATTACAATATCTCAAGCGTCATTTTCTATTGGTCCTATATCTACCCTCAGCTCTCTTTTACTCTTTATATATTTGAAAAGAAGCTTTTATATAAAAAGCTTTAATATTAGTTGCTCACTTCCTTTCAGAATTCATCTTTTCCTTCCTAATGACCTTCTTAGTTCCCTTCTGTAAGTTTTTAAAAGCTTCCCAATCCACAATCTTCCCACTAGCTTTGGTTTCCTTGTATGCCCTCTCTTTTGCTTTTACTTTGGCTCTGACTTCTCTTGTCAGCCACGGTAGTACCCTTCTTCCATTTGAAAATTTCTTCTTATTTGGAATATATCTGTCTTGCACTTCCCTCATTTTTCACAGAAACTCCAGCCATTGCTGCCCTGCTGTCCTTCCTACAAATGTCCCTTTCCAGTCAACTTCGGCCAGTTCCCCTCTCATGACGTTGCAATTTCCTTTATTCCACTGAAATACCAACACATTGGAATTTAGTTTTACCTTCTCAAATTTCAAAGTGTACTTGATTATATTGTGATCACTGTTCCCTAAGTGTTCCTAAACCTTAAGCTCTCTTATCATCTCTGGATCATTGCATAACACCCAATCCAGCACAGCTGATCCCATAGTGGGCTCAACCACAAGCTGTTCTAAAAAGCCGTTCTTCAGACATTCTACAAATTCTCTCTCTTGAGGTTCAATACCGGCCTGGTTTTTCCAATCCACCTTCATGTTAAAATCTACAATGATTATCATGACATCGCCCTTCTGACACGCCTTTTCTATGTCTTGAAGTAATTTGTAATCCACATCCCAGCTGCTGTTTGGAGGCCTGTATACAACTCAACTACTACTAGGGTCATTTTCCCCTTACCATTTCTTAACTCAACCCATAGAGACTCTATACATTCTGATCCTATGTCATCCCTTTCTAATAATTTAATGTTATTTCTTATACTCAGAGCCACAGCATCCCCTCTGCCTACTAACCTATACATTGTAAATCCTTGGACGTTCAGTTCCTAATGGCAGCCATCCTTTAGCCAAGTATCAGAGATGGCTACAACATCATAAATGCCAATCTGTAACTGAATTTCAAGATCGTCCGTTTTATTTCTCATGCTGCCTGCATTCAAATATAACACTTTCAGTCCAGTATTTGTTGATTTCTGTTTTAACTGCACCCATGCCTCTATTGCCCTGTAACTCAGCCTGTGATTATGCTTCATTTCTTGTCTGACCTTTCTATCATCTCTGTCACAGGCTATCTTTGATTTATTTCTGATTTCCCCTTCCTCAGCCCTATCACTCCAGTTCCCATCCCTTCTGTCAAATTAGATTAAACCCTCCCTGTAGCTCTATTAAACCTGCCTGCTAGGATATTGGACCCCTTTGGGTTCAGGTGTGACCTGCCTATTTTGTACTGGTCGTACCTCTCCAGAAGAGGTCCCAGTGATCTAGGAATCTGAAGCCCTGCCCCCTACACCAGTCTCTCAGCCACACATTAATAAGCCTGATCATGCTATTCTTGCGCTTGTTAGCACGTGGCGCAGGCAGAAATCCTGAGGTTACTACCCCGGAGGCCTTGCTTTTCAGGTTACTACCTAATTCCCTCTTTCCACCTATGTCATTGGTACCAGTGTGTACCAAGACTTCTGGCTGTTCACCCTCTCCGTTCAGAATACTCTGCACCCGATCTGAGATGTCCCGGACCCTGGCACCTGGGAGGCAATACACCATGTGGGTATCTCTATCAGGCTGACAGAACCTCTTGTCTGTTCCCTTCACTGTTGTATCCCCCATGACTCCCGCCTTCCTCATCTTCCTCTTTCTCTTCTGCACCATGGAACCAGGTTCAGTGCCAGAGACCCGATCACTGTGGTCGGCCTCTGTCAGCTCAACCCCTCAAAAGAATCCAAAATGAGCTATTGATTACTAAGGGGGGTGGCTACAGGGGTGCTCTCTAGTATCTGAACTCTTTCCTTCCCTTTCCTGACAGTCACTCACTTAGCTAACTCCTACATTCTCGGGATGACTAACTCCCTGTAGAACTCTCTATCTCCTGCTCACTTTCCCGAATAAGCTGTAGGTCATCAAGCCACAGCTCCAGATCTCATACACGGCCTCTCAGGAGCTGCACCTGATGCAGATGTGGCCATCTGGGAGGCTTATAATTCAGGACCTCTAGACCTAGCAACATCCTATGGGACCATGTAATAGCCTACCTGTAATACTGAAGAACTGAACTCCAGAACTAGCTGCATTTATACCCAACCTGTTCCAGTCCAGCCACAGTATCATTATTGACCTAAAATTGTGTAAAAAAGCCTGGATGTGTTCAGTTTGCAAACAAAAAACAGACTTAATCCAATCCAACTGATCCTTGTCAAACAGTTTATTGACAAGTATCAGCACAGAGATGGAAAGTATCATCAGAACTATTATCAAGCAACTCCTGCTCAACAATCACCTACGAGTTGGGTTTCAACCAGGACCACTTGGCTCCCGATATAATCATATCCTGAGTGCAAACATGTACCAAAGAGCTGAGCTGAGGTGGGAGTGTCTGGCCTTGTAAACAAGGGAACATTTGACTGAGTCTGGCATCAAAACGTCCTGGTGACAGTAAAGCGAATAGGAATTGAGAAGAATAGTTATTAGAAGCATAGTTTGAACAAAGAAAGATAATTATTAGTGTTATCCCAGCCCCATGACATCACTGAGCTTCAGAATGGGGCTGGAATGTAATGCTCTTTTGTATTTGTAAATCCAATCTCAAGCTTCTATAAACCATAATTTCCTTGGAACTAATCTTAGGAATTTCATCGTCACCTCTTTCTGCTCCTTTTGATTCTTGTTAAAGGCCAAATCTTTGGTAATCTGTCTGAAGCATGTACCTTTGTCTAAGTGTCACATTTAGTCATATCTTTACTTTGATATCGGTCTTTTAAACCCCTTATGATAACATTAGGGGCTCTTCATTAATTTCAATTGATTTTGTTATTTTTATGATGAAATTCATCTTCAGCTGATATTCTTTTAAGACAAAGGTATTCTTCAACCTCAGACTCCAGGCATCAACCACCATCTGAGCATTGTTTAGTTGTTCAGAGTCAAGATCAGGTTATCATGGGAGTAAATTTATTTTATGCTTGGGCAACAAAATAACAATAAAGTCAGTTAATGAATACAGGATCCCATTTAACTTCAAGAAAGTACTATGTGATTCAAACCATTGTAAATAACAAAACAAAATATATCATATTTTGTTAAAATTGGTGTTCTAAATATTCTAGCAAGAAGGTACCATTCTCATCTATGGTGGAATTCTGAAAGATAGCACAATGGTGCATCTGGGAAAGATTCTGCCTAATGTATGAAGGTCTTTCATAGCAGACAAAATTACAAATGACTGCTTGTCTGCTTTTGCGGAAGAAGAGCATGGACATGATAACTGAAATAATTGCTATATTGAACTATCCATATCACTGGCACTCTGAGGAAGGAGCTTTTTTCTTGGACCTTGGTTTCTTCAATATTGGTACTTCTGAAATTTTTTTGCTTACAGAATTGTCTATCATTTCCAATTATTTTACTTTAGTATTTCGCAGAAACATAGAGAACCTATACTACAATACAGGCCCTTTGACCCTCAAAGTTGTTCTGAACATGTCCCTACCTTAGAAATTACTGGGCTTACCCAGAGCCCTCTGTTTTTCTAAGCTCCATGTACCTATCCAAAAGTCTCTTAAAAGACCCTATCATATCCGCCTCTACCACCATTGCTGGCAGCCCATTCCATGCACTCACCACTCTCTGAGTAAAAACTTACCCCTGACATCTCCTCCGTACCTGCTCCCTAGCACCTTAAACCTGTGTAATCTTGCGGCAACCATTTCAGCCCTGGGAAAAAGCCTCTGACTATCCGCATGATCAATGTCTCTCATCACCTTATACACCTCTATCAGATCACCTCTCATCCTTTGTCATTCCAAGGAGAAAAGGCCGAGTTCACTCAACTTCTTTTAATAAGGCATGCTCCCCAATCCAGGCAACATGCTGGTAACTCTCCTCTGCACCCTTTCTATGGCTTCCACATCTTTCCTATAGTGAGGCAACCAGAACTGAGCACAGTACTCTAAGTGGGGTCTGACCAGAGTCCTACAGAGCTGCAACGTTACCTCTTGGCTCTTAAATTCAATTCCATGATGGATGAAGGCCAATACACCACATGCCTTCTTAACCACAGAGTCAACCTGTGCAGCTGCTTTGAGTAAACTATGGACTCGGTCCCCAAGATCCCTCTGATCCTCCACACTGTCAAGAATCTTACCCTTAATACTATATTCTGCCATCATACTTGACCCTCCAAAATGAACCACTTCACACTTATCTGGGTTGAACTCCATCAGCCACTTCTCAGCCCAGTTTTGCATCCTATCAATGACCTGCTGTAACCTCTGATCTCCAACCTTTGTGTCATCAGCAAACTTACTAATCCATCCCTCCACTTCCTCATCCAGGTCATTTATAAAAATCACGTTGTGTAAGGGTCCCAGAACCGAACCCTGAGGTACACCACTAGTGACCAACCTCCATGCGGAATATGACCTGTCTACAACCATTCTTTGCTTTCAGTGGGCAAGCCAGTTCCGGATCTACAACGCAATGTTCCCTTGGATTCCATGCCTCCTTACTTTCTCAATAAGCTTTGCATGGGGTACCTTATCAAATGCCTTGCTGAAATCCATATACACTACATCTACTGCTCTTCCTTCATCAATGTGTTTACTCACATCCTCAAAAAATTGCATCAGGCTTGTAAGGCACAACCTGCCCTAGACAAAGCCATGCTGACCAATCCTAGTCATATTATACCTCTCCAAATGTTTATAAATCCTGCGTCGCAGGATCTTCTCCAACAACTTACCAACCACTGAAGTAAGACCCACAGGTCTATAATTTCCTAGCCTATCTCTACTCCCTTTCTGGAATAAAGGAACAACATCCGCAATCCTCCAGTCCTCCGGAACCTCTCCCGTCCCCAATGATGATTCAAAGGTCATTGCCAGAGGCTCAGCAATCTCCTCCCTCGCCTCCCACAGTAGCCTGGGTACAGCTTGTCGGGTCCTGGCGACTTATCCAACTTGATGCTTTCCGAAAGTTCCAGCACATCCTCTTCCTTAATATTTACATTCTTAAGCTTTTCAGTCTGCTGCAAGTCATCACTACAATCACCAAGATCCTTTTCCATAGTGAATACTGATGTACCTGTGCTATTTCCTCCAGTTCCGTACATATATTACCACTGTCACACTTGGTGGGTCCTATTTTTTCACGTCTTATTCTCTTGCTCTTCACGTACTTGTAGAATGCCTTGGAGTCTTCCTTAATCCTGCCCACCAAGGCCATCTCATGGCCCCTTCTAGCTCTCCTAATTTCTTTTTTAAGCTCCTTCCTGTTTGCCTTATGATCTTCTGGATTTCTAACATTACCTAGCTCTCTGAACCTTTTGTAAACTTCTTTATTTCTTGACTAGATTTATTACAGTCTTTGCACACCACAGATCCTGTATTCTACCATAACTTCCCTGTCTCATTGGAATGTACCTGTACAGAACTCTACACAAATATCCCCTGAATATTTGCCACATTTCTTCTGTGCTTTTCCCTGAGAACATCTGTTTCCAACTTAAGGCTCCAAGTTCCTGCCTGATAGCCTCATAATTCCCCTTACTCCAATTAAACACTTTTCTAACTTATCTGTTCTATCTCTCTCCAATGCTATTGTAAAGGAGATAGAATTATGATCACTATCTGCAAAATGCTGGCCCACTGAGAGATCCGACACCTGACCATGTTCATTTCCCAATACCAAATCAAGTACAATCTCTCCTCTCGTAGGGTTATCTACATATTGTGTCAAGAAACCTTCCTGAACACACCTAACAAACTCTGCCCCATCTAAACCCCTTGCTCTAGGGAGATGTCAATTGATATTTGGGAAATTAAAATCTCCCATCACGACAACTCTGTTATTATTACACCTTTCCAGGATCTGTTTCCCTATCTGCTTCTCAATTTCCCTGTTACAATTGGGCAGCCTACAAAATACACCCAGTAAAAGTTATTGATCGCTTCCTGTTCCTAATATCCATATAACCATATATAACCATATAACAATTACAGCACGGAAACAGGCAATCTTGGCCCTTCTAGTCTGTGCCGAATGCTTACTCTCACCTAGTCCCACTGGCCCACACTCAGCCCATAACCCTCCATTCCTTTCCTATCCATATACCTATCCAAATTTACTTTAAATGACAATACCACACCTGCCTCTACCACTTCTACTGGAAGCTCCACACAGCTGACACTCTCTGAGTAAAGAAACTCCCGCTCATGTAACCCTTAAACTTTTGCCCCCTAACTCTCATGTTCTCTTGTTTGAATCTCCCCTACTCTCAATGAAAAATGCCTATCCACGTCAACTCTATCTATCCCCCTCATAATTTTAAATACCTCTATCAAGTCCCCCCTCAACCTTCTACACTTGTTCAACCTTTCCCTGTAACTTAGGTGCTGAAACCCAGATGACATTCTAGTAAATCTTCTCTGTATTTTGTTGATATTTTTCCTATAACTCGGTGACCAGAACTGTACACAATACTCCAAACTCGGCCTTACCAATGCCTTGTACAATTTTAACATTACATCCCAACTCCTATACTCAATGCTCTGATTTATAAAGGCCAGCATACCAAAAGCGTTCTTCACCACCCTATCCACATGAGATTCCACCTTCAGGGAACTATGCACCGTTATTCCTAGATCACTCTGTTCTACTGCATTATTCAATGCCCTACCATTTACCATGTATATATCCACCCACAGAGTCTCCATAGACAATCCCTCCATGACGTCCACCATTTCTGCAGTTGTAACATTATCTCTGATCAACAGTGCCACACCTCCACCTCTTTTGCCTCCCTCCCTGTCTTTTCTGAAACATCTAAAACTCGACACTTGATGTATCCATTCCTGTCCCTGAGCCATCCAAGTCTCTGTAATGGCCACCACATCATATCTCCAAGTACTGATCCAAACTCTAAGCTCATCTGCTTTGTTCACAATACCCCTTGCTTTAAAATAGACACATCTCAAACTGACGGTCTGAGTGTGTCCCTTCTCTATCTCCTGCCTATCTTCCCTCACTCACTGTCTCCAAGCTTTCTCTATTTGTGAGCCAACCGCCTCTTCCCCAGTCTCTTCAGTTTCGTTCCCACCCCCCAACAATTCTAGTTTAAATTCTCCTCAGTAGCCTTAGCAAACCTCCCCGTCAGGGTATTGGTCCCCCTGGGATTCATGTGCAACCCAACCTTTTTGTAGAGGTCACACCTGCCTCAAAAGAGGTCCCAATGATCCAGAAATCTGAATCCCTGCCCCATGTTCCTATCCCTCAGCCATGCATTTATCCTCCAATTCATTCTATTCCTATTCTTGCTGTCGCGTGGCACAGGCAGTAATCCCGACATTACTACCTATGAGGTCCTGCTTCTCAACTTCCTTCCTAACTCCCTGTCGTCCTCTTTCAGGACCTCTTCCCTTTTCCTACCTATGTCATTGGTACCAATATGTACCACCTTCCCACTTCAGGATATCGTGGACGTGATCTTAAACATCCTGGACCCTGGCACCTGGGAGGCAACCTACCATCTGAGTTTCTTTCCTGTGTCCACAGAATCGCCTGTCTGACCCCCTAACTATAGAGTCCCCTATCACTACTGCCTTCCTCTTCCCTTCCCTACCCTTCTGAGACACAGGGCTGGACTCTATGCCAGAGGCACAGCCACTGCCATTTCCCCCAGGTAGGCTGTCCCCTTCTAACAGTATTCAAGCAGGAGTACTTATTGTCAAGGGGCACAGCCACAGGTGCACTCTCTAGTACCTGACTCTTCCCCTGCCCTCTCCTGACTATTACCCACCTGTTTGTCTCCCATGGCCCTGGTGTGACCACCTGCCTATAACTCCTTTCTATCACCTCCTCGCTCTCCCTGACCAAGCGAAAGTCATCGAGCTGCATCTCCAGTGCCCTAACTTAGTCTCTTAGGAGCTGCAGCTTGATACACCAGGTTCAGATATGGCCGTCTGGGAGGCTGGGAGACTCCAGGACCTCCAAAATCTGACACCGCACACAGAAAACCAGCCTCACACACATACTACATCCTTTCCACAATTAGCATAGTAAACCTACCTCGCCTTGTCCCATTACCACCTAATCCCGTTGAGCCAAAGCCCTATCACTCTGCCACCTCTCACTCCACTGCCTGCTGGATATAGCAGTCTTCTTTTTAAACTTTTCCCACTCTACTGGCTGACATCACGCGCCTGTGCAGTTTTACCTCTTTTTAACCCCAAGTAGTAAAATGCCTTCGCTATGGAAATCCTTTCAGGTATTCCACTCACAGCCTTCTTGCTCCTAAATGAGTGAGAATTGATCTTAACCTTATTTCCACAAGTTTGAATCATTTTATTTGCACTCTGAAAATCCTGTGGTAACCCTCTAATTTTCAAAAAAACGTATGTTGCTATTTGGGGTATCATCCTGTTTCATCCTTTAGGATGGAGGGATTGGATCATATCTAAAGACAAAGTTTTATGCATTTTATGAATTATTAGCTTCACATACCCTATTTGCTTCATTGAAATGAAATCTATTCTTTTTTCTTAGGTAGAAATCTATTGCCACAAGTGTACGATGTAATATTTTTAATTGACGTACATTAGTATATATTAACATAATAAAGTGCCTCAGTGAAACAATATATTTCAATAATACTGACTAATTTTTGATTGGATATATTGAATTTATGGCTGGCAGAGATTTCAACATCTGTTCAACAAAATGCAGAATGCTTCAGCTTGGGTGGTAAGTAAGTGGAAACTGTAAACAGCTCACTGGAGACAGCGCATTTAGACGACTTCATCTGTCAAATGTTGGTCACTGCATCTCTGGAATAACATCAATAACATTTGGAATGATGCAACGAATAGCAATAGGGCTGACTTTCTGCCCCATGTCATTTTTCTCAGGAAGAGAAATGCAAAAATGTTCAAATTATACAGTGAGAAGTGAAGGTGAAATGTTGCGCATCCTCAAGGCAACAAAGAGAATTAATGACATTTAGGCAAGACATCCAGTAACTAATTCCTGTCAGGAAAGAGGGAATTTGCTACCCACTTGTTGCCTGAAGGAAGAGTGAACAGCATTGTAAAAGCAGGTTTGAATACTTGGATTTTCCATCAATGTCAAGGGCTAGCCCAATGAAATTTTTAGATACAAGGAGATTGCTTACCATAAGACCATAAGCCATAGGAGCATAATTAGACTACCTTCCCATCAAGTCTGCTCCACCATTCCACTATAGATGATCTATTATCTCTCTCAACTCCATTACCCTGCCTTTTCCCCATTACGTGAACTCCTTGGCTAAACAAGAATCTATCAACCCCCACTTTAAATATACACAGTGACTTAGCCTGCAGAGCTTTTTGAGGCAAGGAGTTCCACTGATTCGCTATCCTCTGGGTAAAGAAATTCCTCTTCATCTCTGCTCTAAATGGACAATCCTCGATTCTGAAGCATTGCTCTCTGGTCCTAGAATCACCCACTATAGGAAACATTTTCTCCACATCCACTGTATCTAGGCCTTTCAGAATTTGGTTGCACTGTGATCCCCCGCACATTCTTCTAAACTCCAGTGAGTACAGGCCCAGAGCTATCAAACACTCCTCATACACTAACCCTTTCATTCCTTGAATCAATTTTGTGAACCTCTGCTGGACTCACTCCAATCGCAGAACATGATTTTCCAGATAAGAGGCCCAAAATTGCTTACAATACTCCACATTCAGACTGAAAAAAGAACGCCTTATAAAGTCTCAGCATTGCATCCTAGCTCCGATGTTTTAGTCCTGTCAAAATGGATGCTAACATTGTATTTGCCTTCCTTACCATCGGCTCAACTGGGAAGTTAACATTTAGGGGATCTTGCATAAGAACACCCAGGTCCCTTTGCCCCCTAAATTTTCTCCGTTTAGAAAATATTCTACACCTTTGTTCTTTTTGCCACAGTGCATGACTATACATTTCCTGACATTATGTTCCACTTCTTTGCCCATTCTCCCAATCTGTCTAAGTCAGACTGTTTCTTCAACAATATCTGTTCCTCCATCCACCTTCGTATCATTGGCAAAGTTGGCAACAAAGCCATGAATCCTGTTATTCAAATCATTGATGTATAAAATGAAAAGAAGCAAGCCCAACACCGACCCCTGCGGAACACCACTAGTCACACTCCTGCGGAACACCACTAGTCACACTCCTGCGGTATACCACTAGTCACACCCCTGCGGAATACCACTAGTCACACTCCTGCGGAACACCACTAGTCACACCCCTGCGGAATACCACTAGTCACACTCCTGCGGAACACCACTAGACACACCCCTGCGGAATACCACTAGTCACACTCCTGCGGAACACCACTAGACACACCCCTGCGGAATACCACTAGTCACACCCCTGCGGAACACCACTAGACACACCCCTGCGGAATACCACTAGTCACACTTCTGCGGAACACCACTAGTCACACCCCTGCGGAATACCACTAGTCACACCCCTGCGGAACACCACTAGACACACCCCTGCGGAATACCACTAGTCACACTCCTGCGGAACACCACTAGTCACACCCCTGCGGAATACCACTAGTCACACCCCTGCGGAACACCACTAGACACACCCCTGCAGAATACCACTAGTCACACTCCTGCGGAACACCACTAGTCACACCCCTGCGGAACACCACTAGTCACACCCCTGTGGAATACCACTAGTCACACCCCTGCGAAATACCACTAGTCACGAGCAGCCAACCTGAAAAGGTCCCATTTATTCTCACACTTGCCTGCAGCCAGTCAGCCAATCTTCTGTCCATGTTAGTAACTTTCTTGTAATACAATGTACTCCTGTCTTGTTAAGCAGCCTCTTGTGTAGCACTTTATCAAAGTTATTCTGAAAATCCAAGTAAACAACACCCACTGACACTCCTTTGCCTATCCTTTCTGTTACTTTCTCAAAGAATTCCAACAGATTTTCCCTTAAGGTAACTATGCTAACTTTAGCCGACTTTTAAGAACCCCGAAACCTCATCCTTAATAATCGACTCCAACATCTTCCCAAGCATGGAAAACAGACTAACTGGCCTATAATTTCCTTTCTTCTGCACCTCTCCCTTCTGAAAGAGTAGAGGGATATTTGCAATTTTCCAGTCCTCTGGAACTATATCTTATGATCCTTGAACGATCATTAATAGTGCTCCAGAATGTCTTCAGCTACCTGTTTCAGAAACCTGAGGTATAATCTATCTGGTTTGGGTGGCTTATCTACTTTCAGACTTTTTAGCTTCCCAAAAACCTTATCTTATAATAGCAAAACACTCACTTCTGACCCCATAATACCCTTGAATTTCTGGCATACTGCAAGTGTCTTCCATAATGAAGACTGATACAAAAGACTTATTACTTCTGTCCACCATTTTTTGTGCCCCTATTACTACCGCTTCAGTGTAACTTTCCAGTGGTTTGATATCCACTCTCAATTCTCTTTTACTCTTTATACTGTATATCTGAAAAAAAAACTTTTGTTATCATCTTTTATATTATAAAACCATAAGACCATAAGACATAGGAGAAGAATTAGACCATCTGGCCCATGGAGTTGCTCTGCCACTCCATCACGGCTGATCCATTTTCCCTCTCAGCCCAGTCTCCTTCCTTCCCCCCCCATATCCCTTCATATTCTGACCAATCAAAAATCTATTGAATATTATTTAATAATATTATTGGTTACATTACCTTCATATTTCATCTTTTCTCTCCTTAAGGATTTTTAGTTGCCTTCTGATGCTTTTTAAAAGTTTCCCAATCCTCTAACTTCCTACTAATTTTTGCAATATTGTGTGCACTATCTTTTGTTTTACACTGTCTTTGACTTCTCTTGTCAGCCATGGATGCCTCATTTTCCCTTTAGAATACCTCTTCGTCTTTGGGCTGTATCTATCCTGCACCTTCCAAATTTCCCCCTGAATCTCCAGCCTTTGCTGTTTGACCATCATCTTTGCAAGTGTCCCTTTCCAACCAAATCTGGCCACCTCCTCCCTCTTGCCTCTATTCCCTTTACTCCTCTGTAATATTGATACATCTGATTTTATCATCTCCCTCTCAGACTGCTGGTAAATTCTATCACATTATCATCACTGTCTCCTAAAGATTCCTTTACCTTAAGCTCCCAAATCATATATAGTTCTTTATACAATACCCTATCCAGAATTGCCTTTCTCTTAGTGGGCTCAACCAGAAGGTGCTCTAAAAGGACACTTTCTAGGCATTCTACAAATCCTCTCACTTGTGATGCAGCACCAGCCTGATGTTCCCAATCTACCTGCATATCATCTGCAGACGCGTCACCTAAGTCATGTCATCTGCAGAAATTACTGATGCCTCAGCAACAGTGGAGGGATGGGAGGTTGGGAGGACTTTGTTAAATGGTGCAAGCTGAATCATCTGCAGTTCAACATCAGTAAGACAAAGGGGATGCTGAGGAACTTCAGGGAATCTAAACCTGCACCACTCCCTATTACAATTGGTGGTGAGGACGTGGATGTGGTGAGAACCTACAAGTACCTGGGGATGCACCTGGATGACAGACTTGAGTGGAGCACCAACACAGAGGCTGTGTACAAGAAGGGCAAGAGTAGCCTCTCCTTCCTGGGGACTCTGAAGTCTTTCGGAGTATGCAGTCCTCTCCTTCACATGTTCTACCAGTCCGATTTTGCCAGTACAATCTTCTATGTGGTGCTGTGCTGAGCTCAATAAACTGATTCAAAAGCTGGCTCTGTTATAGGAGTCAAACTGGACACACTGGAGACTGTGATAGAACAAAGGACCTTCTGGAAAATTCTGGCAATTCTGGACAATGTTTCTCACCCTCTGCATGCCACCCTGGCTGAACAGGGGAACACTTACAGTAATAGACTAAGACAACTGCACTGCTCCGAAGAGCACTGCATGAGGTCACTCTTACCCTTAGCCATTAGACTCTATAATCAATCAACCTACAGCCGGGGAATTGATGACCCCCCCCCCCCACCCCATTAGACTGTTTGAGGTAAATTATTCTTTTATTCTTTCTTACTTCTCTGCCAATATTTGTATATTTGAATATCTGTGCATTTGTAATGCTACTGTGACACTGTAATTTCCTTTGGGATCAATAGTTTATCTATCTGTCTATAGATAAATTATATCTATCTATATTGAAATTCCCCCATGACTAATGTAACGTTCCTCACAGTCTCGCTGCAGACTTCATCTACTTCTATCTTAACTGTGCTTTGCTCAGCCCTATCACTCTGGTTCCCATACCCCTGCCAAATTAATCTTAGCTCTCCACAGCAGCTGTGGTAAATCTGCCTGCAAAGATATTGCTCCCTCTCAGACTTAGGTGTACAGATCCGACCTTTCCTAGAATGGATTCCAATGATCCAGAAAACAGAAACTCTGCCCCTTGCACCAATCCCTCAGCCACACATTATCTGCCAAATCATTCTATTCTTACCCTCAATGCAACATGGCACAGAGTATAATATATAGATTACTCCCCTGGAGATCCTGCTTTTCAGCTTTTTACCTAACCCCCTTCGTTCTTTCATCAGGACCACCTCCTTTTTCCTATCTATGCCATTGGTACCAATACGTACCATAACTTCTAGCTGCTTACCCTCCCCCTTTAGAATGCTGTGGCCTCAATCCAAGACTGACCTGACCCTGGCACTAAGGAAGCAAAACACCATTCTGGTGTCTCTTTCACATTGCCAGAATTTCCTGTCTGCTCCTCTAACAGTGGAATCCCCTATCGCTAATGCACTCTTCACCATAGAGTCTGACTCAGCTCAGGGATCAGAATGATTAGATTATCAAAGCCCACGTAGAAACTCTGAGATGCATTTTCTCGCATGCATTGATTGTACGTACAAACATGCACAATAGAGTCAATGAAAGACCACACACAAGATGGACAAACAAGTAAATTCCGAAAGAAAAAGTCTTAAGCACATATATATAGCGAGAGTGCCTCGAAGTTTTGCACTGTACTGTATATTGGTTAAAATAGGAAGGTGGTTGAGAAGCAGAGGTAAGGGAATTTAGCTCAGTAGTATTACCTCTTATTTAGTGACTGGAAAGGCATAATGTACAGACTTAGGCACTCTGTCTATATATTTTTATGATTTTTGAAAGAAAACAAGAAAGAAAAATAATTATACTACTAAATAAGCAATAAATATTGAGAATATGAGACTCTTATATGAATGTGAAACCATTGGTAGTTTTCAGTTCAGTGTTGGGGTGAGTGAAATTATACCCTCTGGGTCATGAGGCTAATGGTTGAGGGGTAATTACTGTTCCTGAACCTGTTCCGTACGCTCCTTTACCTCCTTCCTGACAACAGTAGCAAGAAGAGAGCATGCCCTGGATGGTGGAGGTTGTTCTCGATGATGGATACTGCTTTCCGGTGACAGCGATTCATGTAGATGAGTTCAATGGTGTGGCTTTCCCCGATAAGTCGATTCCACCCTCCCACGCACTTCTTAACTCCTGCTGCTGTCTGTAAAGAGTTTATACCTTCTCCTGTGACCTCATGGGCTTCCTCTGGAAGCTTCTCCGATTTGATTTGATACAAATAACGCATTTCACTATATGTTTCAATGTACATGAGACAAATAAAACTGATAGCTAAACTTTAAAAAACTCCTTATAATAATTATGTCTGCTGCCATACTGTACTCTGTTTTCCCAGAGGATTTAGTAACCAGACCACCAGTACATCTTTCATGTCCAAAGTAGTTTAGGAAACTGCTGATCTTCCAGTTTTCTCAAAGCCAACATGCTGCAGAAGAGAGTTAACCCAGCTCACCTAATTTCAAGTTAATCTTTATTGTGTTGTGTGAGTAACTGGACTCTGCAGTTTTGCAAGTATTGGCCAGGCTGAAAAGTGCATATGGCAAAATCCCACATAAGAAAAGCCTTCCTGATGCTGTATGCTTTAATCTATGTAATAAAGTAATCACATTGTGTGTTTAGACCTCTAATTATTTTTCTATTTTTAAAAGTGCTGAGACATGGCCCATATCCAGGAGTATTTCAGAGCTTGACATATTCTTATTAGCTGTGCAAGCAGAGGTCAGACCTGTCACTGTACAAATTTAATGCTCCGCTAAGATTTACTGTAGTTAAAAGTGGTAGCTTCATAGTACCAAGGTAAAATCACATTAAACATTGTAAGAAATGATCTTTCTGACACATTCCTTATAATTTTGTTTTTTTTCCCTGAGATTTAGCAATACTATGAAAATAGTTTTATTCTTTAATGTAATTTATGTAATATTAAAGAACATATTGGGTGATATATCATGTACGGGCCATAAACAGGGCCTTCAGTACACAGTTTATCCTGTTGCTTTTGGTCTCTCTGAGTTTCCTGTATCTTATCTTATCCAAATCTGTAAGTACAATCCACTTGGGAAGATCTTGCTGATGTTCATTATCTGTTCATTAATGAATTGCCAGCAATTACAGTATGTCTGTAAACAATAGCAAATTGAGTCTTCATGGACATCCAGAGAATTTCAAAAAATTCAAGATTCCTGCCAGTGAATGTGTTCCTGCAACCTTGAATGAATGTGCAGAAATTGCAGCACTCTAGCACCCAGGGAATCTACAGGGGCATTACTCCAGCTCGACCCAGTGCAGGTTATTCAAGTTCATTCATTTTAGTGGCAATATTAGATGGTGAGGAAGAAGAGCAAACTATGCTTTCTGTTGGAGGAACTCAGCAGATCAGGGAGCATCTTTGGAAAGGATATCTGACCTGTTGGGTTCCTCCAGTATTTTGTGTGTGTTGCTTTGTATTAACAGCATCCGAAGAATTTTTCATGTTTATGCTATGCTATACGTATTTATGTTTAAGAACTTAGGAGATATCCTAATGCGATTTTAAATACTTTAATAGCTTTAATTTTTAATTAGTAATTTTATTTGGAATAATTGAGTAGGTTTCTCAGGGAATCCAGAAACACAAATAATTGATGCATTGATAAACAGCAAAGCTACAGGCATAGCTGAGTTATCTGCCAACGGCTTTCTTATCAATTTTGTGACAGGGGTTTGTAATTGCTCATACACTCAACTGCTGTACATTGTACCAGGCCCTGGCACCATGCGGTGTCTCATTGATTGGTCTGATAGGTCCGAACTAAGTGAGTGCAGAGTAATGAAGAACCTGTGCAGCAAGAATAGGTCTTGAACACTATGAAATAATTGCAACATACTTGTCTCTGGCTGGGCAGTTTCTCAACTCCGGTCAATTACTTATGGCCAGATTCTTATGCTGAACTGGGAGATGCAATGTATGAATCAGCACCTACTTTGTACAACACAGAAACACAGATTCCAGGAGAATTTTATATCATACTGAGCAGATCTTTTTTAATATTTTCCACTGTCCACCAGTTAGAATCTTCTCAAGACAAAGCTTGAAGCAGAGTCCACTAATTCCTCCAGCTTAACTGGAAGTGTTGTAATGTGAGTATTATTAAAAGTAAGTTAATACTAATCGGGAAGCTGTTGGTAGCAAGAGGCGGGATCTGGGGTTGGCAGGGTCTTTACTTCCGCTCTTTTTACTCCCAGTATGCATTGTTTATTGTTCCTCCACCCAGGCCGCACGAGGTACCTGGAAGCCTCTGTATTGTAAATATCATTTGCCGTCCCAGATAAAGATGCTCTTTTGACCATCAAGTTGTCGAGTGGTCTTTTTGTAAAGTAGAAGTTACCGCAGGAAGGGTAGGCCAACATCACCAAAACTGATGCCCCAGTTACACACTTTCACAGGCATCTTGTCTGCATGCCTGATGCCAGATTCCAAAACAGACAAACCAAGCTTATACTGTGATGAACTGCCATATCCAAAACAGATATGAATGTGAATGTGGCAATCAATTTTCAATAAAAGCTAATGATGGTAGGCAACTTGACCTTTTTACATCTAATTAATATTAATATTTAAATTGATTTATGTAAATTGATAATAATATGTTTTTTATTAACTTTCATTGTTTTCTGTATATCTCCAATAACTAAAGGACAAGTTGTCAGTAGTCTATCTTGACTGTTCAGTGGGCAAAATCATAGTCTCCACTGTCAGTGGCCAAGTTGCCCATCATAGACCACTTTGCCTTACAGGATGATTAAAACAGTAAGTTTAGCAGGATATGTTGACATTGCAGGGCTGCAAATGGTAAGCAGAGTGTTATTCTATATTTATTAGTTACTTATCTTATCTCTTTCCTCACCTCCCTTCCAGTTCTAGTAGTCCGTAGGCAACACCTATCAGTTCGAACTCATTCTCTTTAACTCTTGTCTATCTTCAATAAGAGTTCATTCTCAGCTTTACTCAATACTAGATTTTTTCTCTCTGTTGTCAATATACTATTGCTAATATGTAGGTCAGTCTATGTTCCATTTCTATTTACAGTAAGCCCTGCGATATTAAATTCTTATTCTTGATTTTTTTGCTCTGTCACTTTAATTCATCATAACCTACTATTCTGTTTAATTATTTATTAAGTATCATTCTTCTTATTTTAATTTCAGCCATACGTTGGAGAACAGTTTAAGCAAGTAAATATACAAATGAATGAATGAAGGCAGTAGTGATAGGGGACTCTATAATTAGGGGGTCAGACAGGCGATTCTGTGGATGCAGGAAAGAAACTCGGATGGCAGTTTGCGTCCCAGGTGCCAGGGCCCAGGATGTTTCTGATCGCATCCATGATATCCTGAAGTGGGAAGGTGAACAGCCAGAAGTTGTGGTACATATTGGTACCAACAACATAGGTAGGAAAAGGAAGGAGGTCCTGAAAACAGACTACAGGGAGTTAGGAAGGAAGTTGAGGAGCAGGACCTCAAGGGTAGTAATGTCGGGATTACTGCTTGTGCCATGCAACAGTGTGTATAAGAATCGAGTAAGGTAAAGAATAAGTGAGTGGCTGAAGGCTTGGAGCAGGAGGCAGGGATTCAGATTTCTGGATCATTGGGATCGCTTTTGGGACAGACCTGACCCAAAAAAGGAATGGTTGCATTTGAATCTGAGGGGGGACCAATATCCTGGCAGGGAGGTTTGCTAAGGCTATTGAGGAGAGTTTAAACTAGGATTGCTGGGAACCGAACTGAAGAGACGGAAGAAGGGGAGGTTGGCTCACAAATAGAGTAAGCTTGGAAACAGTGTGAGAGGGAAGATAGGCAGGTGATAAGAGCAGAAGAACATAAGAAATAGGAGCAGGAGTAGGTTTTCCGGCCCATTGAGCCCACCCCGCCATTCAATAAGATCAGGGCTGATCTGTCTGTAAACTCAGCACCATCTCCCTGCCTTTTCCCAATAACTCTTAATTCTCCTACTAAAATATATCTAAGATACAGTTAGATAGTAAAAATCTAACTGTATCTTAAATATATTTAGTGAAGAAGCCTCAACTACTTGCCTGGGCAGAGAATTCCACCGATTTACCACTCTCTGGGAAAAACAGTTTAGAAACATAAAAAACATACAGCACAATACAGACCCTTCAGTCCACAAAGCTGTGCCGAACATGTCTCTACCTTCAAACTACTTAGGCTTTACCCATTGCCCTCTATTTTTCTAAGCTCCTTGTAGCCATTCAGGAGTCTCTTAAAAAACTCTATTGTATCTGCCTCCACCATTTGTCAGCAGCCGGCAGCTCATTCCACGCACTCACCACTCTCTGCGTAAAAGACTTACACCTGACATCTCTTCTGTACCTACTTCAAAGCACCTTAAAACTGTGCCCTCTCATGATACCCTGAGCCCTGAGAAAAAGCCTCTGACTATCCACATGATCAATGCTTCTCCTCATCTTATAGTCCTCTATCAGGTCAGTGGCCACTCCAGAACTGATTATCTGTTATTTGTGAAGTGGGGTGCCGTACGCAATCATAATCGATTGAAAATGGATGTGGAAGCACGGAAAAACATCGGGAATTTCCAGGAAGACCTTCTTTGTTGCTGCTGCTGCTGTGAGGCCCGGGACTCTGCTGAGAAGAACAGGCCCTAGTCCTCGGGGTCGCGTTGCCGATGGCCGTTGGCGGGGCCGTCTTAATATGCTTGGCAGAGGATGGTGCTCGGAGAAGCTGTGCCGAAGGGGATGGTCGTCAGCTCGGAGGTTCGACGGACTTGGAGTCCTTTCGACGGACTCAGGTCACTTTCAGTGTGTGCTGCGTCTGCGAGGCTGAGTCGGGTGGCGCCTTGGAAGTCCACAGCGGGGGTACTCCCTTCTGCCACCAGCGTAGGATGGCGAGTCTGTTGGGACCCTGGGGACTTGTGGAAACTGTGGTGATTTCTTTTGAACTTACAGCCCTTTAACATCTTGAACTATTTTTACTGTGCCCATAGCACAATTATGCTATTGTTTGCACTGTTGTAACTATGTGGTTTTGTGCAGGTCTTGTAGCTTTAGTTTTTGGTCTTGTTTTTGTCTGGTGGATTTGGAGCTCCTTTCCGGGGAACGCGTTAGACGATAGCGTGATATTAATATGCAGCAGCCTCTCTGGACTCTGGATTGGGGATTGCCAAACATTACGTGGATTTTCTGGTGTAGTCTGTTTTGTCATATACTTTTGTGATATCATTCTGGAAGAACATTGTCTCATTTTTTAACTGCATTGCATTTGTAGTTTCTAAATGACAATAAACTGAATCTGAAATCTCCTCTGCACTCTTTCTATCGTTTTCACATCCTTCCTGTAGTGAGGCAACCAGAACTGAACATAGTACTCCAAGTAGGGTCTGACCAGGGTTCTATATAGCTGTAACAGTACCTCTCCCCTCTTAAGCCCAATCCCATGGTTGATGTATGCCTTCTTAAACACAGAGTCAACCTGCACAGCAGATTTGAGTGACCTATGGACTTGGACCCCAAGACCCCTCTGATCCTCCACACTATCAAGAGTCTTACCATTAATACTATATTCTGTCATCATAATTGACCTAACAAAATGAACCACCTCACACTTTTCTGGGTTGAACTACATCTGTCACCTCTCAGCCCAGTTTTGCATCCTATCAATGTCCCACTATAACGTTTGACAGCCCTCCCTACCTCCAACCTTTGTGTCATCAGCAAATTTACTGACCCATCCCTCCACTTTCTCATCCAGGATATTTATAAAAATCACAAAGAGAAGGGGTCCCAGAACCGATTCCTTAGGCACACTCCTAGTCACCAACCTCCATGCAGAATATGACCCGTCTGCAACCACTCTTTGCCTTCTATGGGCAAGTCAATTCTGGATCCACAAAGCAATATCCTCTTTGATCCCATGCTTCCTTACTTTCTCAATAAGCCTTGTATGGGCTACCTTTTCAAATGTGTTGCTGAAATCCATATATACCACATCTAATGCTCTACCTTCATCAATGTGTTTAGTCACATCTTCAAAAAGTTCAATTAGGCTGGTAAGGCATGACCTGCCTTTGTCAAATCCATGCTGACTATTTCTAATCATATTATGCCTCTCCAAATGTTCATAAATCCTGTCTTTCAAGATCTTTTCCATCAAATTACCAACCACTGAAGTAAGACTCACTGGTTTATAATTTTCTGAGCTAACTCTACTCCCTTTCTTGAATAAGGGAATGACAACTGCAAACCTCCAATCCTCCAGAACCTCCAACATCCCCATTGATGATGCAAAGATCATTGCCAGAGACTCAGTAATCTCCTCCCCTGCCTTCCACAGTAGCCTAGGGTGCATCTTGTCCAGTCCTGGAGACTTATCCAACTTGATGCTTTCTTAATGTCTTACTTCTTTCTTAATGTCTATATGCTCAAGCTTTTCAAACCACTCTAAGTTATCACTACAGTTGCCAAGATCCTTTTCCATAGTGAATACTGTAGCAAAGTATTCATTAAGTACCTCTGCTATCTCCTCTGGTTCCATACACACTTTTCCACTGTCAGACTTGATTGGTGCTATTCTCTCATGTCTTACCCTTTTGCTCTTCACATACCTGTGGAATGCCTTGGAGATTTCTTTAATCCTGTTACCAAGGCCTCCTCATGGTCCCATCTGGCTCTCATAATTTTATTCTTAAACTCCTTCCTGCTAGCCTTATAATCTCCTAGATCTCTATCATTAGCTAGTGTAGGGTTCTCAGATTATTTACTGTAATGTTAACTGTTACCTGCATGTATAAAATGGCTTCTTTGTAGTGTTATAATGAAATGGCTTCTGTGCATGTATCTGATGAGGTAATAACAAGCAAGTCCTGACGAAGGGTCTCGGCCCGAAACGTTGACAGTACTTCTCCTATAGATGCTGCCTGGCCTGCTGTGCTCCACCAGCATTTTGTATGTGTTGTTGTCTCTATTTAGTTAGAATGTTTGGGTTATAATTATTGATAACAGAGGAACTAACTAATGGAAGTGATGTTGTTTTGTCTGTATGTGTGGGAACCTGGAGTCAGTGGTGGGCTTTTCGGGAGGAGAACCGAAGAGGAAGGATGTGCTGGGATGCGCTCTGGATGTCCACTGAGGTTGGTCCCAGGCGGCGGGTCCAGGAGGTCAGAGAAGATCGAGTGACGACAGAAAGCTTCAATAATTGAGCTCCAATGGTTGTACATGAACTGATTGAACTTTGATAAGTTCTGGCACCTTTTTCTCTTTTTATATTGTATTGCTATTAATTACCTAGTTCTAGTAAGATTTATAAAGTGTAATCCATAAAACGTACATTGTGTGCTGTCTGATATCGTATGTGTGAGTTTGTTCCAGCGTGCATTACACCGCGTCTGCGCAAACGGGAGGCACAATCGGGGTGGTTTGGATGGCTTTTTCCCTAGACAAACACACGCCGATAGCACAAGCATTACACTAGTTTTTTTTAACCTTTCATAAGCTTTTATTTTCTTCTTGACTTGATTTTCAACAGACTTTGTACACCACATTCCTGTACCCTACCATCCTTTCCCTGTCTCTTTGGAACATACCTGTTCAGAACATCACACAAATATCCCCTGAACATTTGCCACATTTCTGCTGTACATTTCCCTGAGAACATCTGTTCCCAATTTACGCTTCCTAGTTCCTGCCTGATAACCTCATATTTCTCCTTACTCCAGTTAAACCCTTTCCTAACCTGTCTGTTCCTATCCCTCTCCAATGCTATGGTAAAGGAGATAGAGTTGTGATCACTATCTCCAAAATGCTCTCCCACTGAGAGACCTGACATCTGACCAGGTTCATTTACCAATACCAGATCAAGTACAACCTCTCCTCTTGTAGGCTTATCTATATATTGTGTCAGGAAACCTTCCCAAACAGACCTAACAAACTTGACCCCATCTAAACCCGTTGCCCTAGGGCAGGGGTCGGCAACGTTTACCACTGAAAGAGCCAATATGGACCCATTTCCCACAGAAAAGAAAACACTGGGAGCCACAAAATGAAATAACACTGCATACAATGGGTTTTTTTTGCCTTTATGCTATGTATAAACAAACTATAATGTGTTACATTTATGAAATTGATGAACTCCTGCAGAGAAAACGAAATTACATTTCTGCATGCAACAAAAACATTTTGAACTCCGAAAAAAAGACGTTGGGTTGAAGGTTACTCCATAGTTAGCCTACCTTGGATCGAAGAATTAAAAGAAAGCGCGCACTGGCGGGTGTCAGGCATTGGCAGTGGTGATGTATATTAATAGCGATAAAAAAACACGTTGTAGCGGTGTGCTACACGCAGCGCTAAAATAAAGACTGCAGTCAAAGGTAACTTTATTCGAACTAAACAGCCTTGCTTTAAAGCCTCCCTCAACCCGCCTCCCGTGGGCGCGGATGCTCCAAAAGACACGTACTCACAAACCCCCGTAGGCTATCTCCCTTAGCCGGAACGGTGGCTAACTATGAGCCGGTTCGGATGTGCCAGGAAATGGGGTCTCCACAAAGTTTTCAGATTGTACAAGATCACCATAATCTTCAGATTTCGAATTACATTTCAAAAGCTAACAAACCACGGGGAGCCGCATCACAGAGATGAAAGAGCCGCATGTGGCTCCGGAGCCGCAGGTTGCCGACCTCTGCCCTAGGGAGATGCCAATCAATATTTGGGAAATTAAAATCACCCATCATGACAACCCTGTTATTATTACACCTTTCCAGAATCTGTCTCCCTCTTTGCTCCTCGATGTTCCTGTTACTATTGATGGCCTATAAAAAACACCTATTAGAGTTACTGACACCTTCCTGTTCCTAACTTGCACCCACAGAGACTCCACAGACAATCCCACCATGACTTCCTCATTTTCAGCAGCCAGGACACTATCTTTGATCGGCAGAGCCACACCCCCACCTCATTTGCCTCCCTCCCTGTCCTTTCTGAAACATATAAAGCCTGGCACTCCAAGTAACCATTCCTGCCCCTGAGCCATCCAAGTCTCTGTAATGGCCACAACGTCATCGCTCCAAGTACTGATCCATGCTCTAAGCTCATCCTCTTTGTTCATGATTCTTTTTGCATTAAAATTGACAAATCTCAAACCATCGATCTGAGCTTATCCCTCCTATCTATCACATCTGGGCAGGGCTGGAATTAATGTCCGAGGGAAATTGTATGCCAGTACTATTGGGGAAGTTTAAACTAATATGGCAGGGAGATTCGAACCCACACAGAAAAGAAGAGGGAAGTGATGCAGAGACCAAAGCTAGAGTTAGTGAAGAAAAAAGTAAAAGTACAGAGCAAAAAAGTAAAAAGCTAAAATCACATAGGTCACTAGATTCTAAAAGGACAATGAGTATAAGGGCACTTTATCTAAATGCCCGCAGTATTAGAAACGAGGTTAGTGAACTTGTGGCACAGATCAGTACCAAGGCTTATGATTTAGTGGCCTTTACAGAAACCTGGTTGCATGGTGGAGATGACTGGGAATTAAACATCCAAGGGTATCAGGAAATATGGAAAGGTAGGCAGGAAGGCAAAGAAGGTGGGGTGGCGCTCTCAATTAAGGACGAGATCAGGGCGATTGTGAGAGACGATATAAGATCTACAGAGCAGAATATTGAGTCCATCTAGGTAGAGATTAAGAATAGTAAAGGGAAAAATAATCACTGGTGGGAGTTGTCTATAGGCCACCTAATAAAAATATTGCAGTGGCAGAGGAGATTAACCAATAACTGAGGCTTGTAAGAATGGAAGGGCAGTTGTCATGGGGTATTTTAACTTCCACATAGATTGGGTGAATCAAGTTGGTCAAGGAAATCTTGAGGAGGACTTCATAGAATACATCCATAATGGCTTTCTTGAGCAGCATGTTAGTGAACCTACAAGGGAAAATGCCGACTTACATCTGGTCCTGTGCAATAAGACAGGGAAGATTAAATAAGATACGGATGCATGGAGTCGGAAGAAGTGTATGAGAATACAGAGAGTTGGTATAAAAGGGTTTTCTTCCAGTTGGCAGTCAGTGATGAGTGGGGTGCCTCAGGGGTCAGTGCTGGGCCTGCAGTTGTTTACCATTTACACTGACGATTTGGAAGAGAGGACTGAGTGTAGTGTAGCAAAATTTGCTGATGACACTAAACTAAGTGGAAAAGCAAATTATACAGAGGATGTGGAGAGTCTGCAGAGGGATATAGATAGGTTAAATGAGTGGGCCAAGGTCTGGCAGATGGAATACAATGTGGATAAATGTGAGACCATCCACATTAGAAGGAAAAATAGAAGAGCAGATTATTATTTAAATGGTGAAAGATTGTAGCATGCTGTTGTGTGGAGGGACTTGGGAGAGCTTGTTCATGAATCGCAAAAAGTTGGCTTGCAGGTCCAACAGGTTATTAAGAAGGCAAACAGAATGTTGGCCTTCATTGCTAGAGGGATTGAATTCAAGAGCAGAGAGGTCATGCTGCAACTATACAGGGTACTTGTGAGGCCGCACCTGGAGTACTGTGTGCAGTTCTGGTCTCCACACTTGAGGAAAGATATAGTGGCTTTGGAGGCAGTGCAGAGGAGGTTCACCAGGCTAATTCCAGAGATGAAAGGGTTAACCTATGAGGAGAGATTGAGTTGCTTGGGACTATACTCTCTGGAATTCAGAAGAATGAGAGGGGATCTTATAGAAACATACAAAATGTTGAAAGGGATAGATAAGATAGTAGGAAAGTTGTTTCCATTGGTAGGTGAGACCAGTTGGTAGGTGCTGCAACACACAGCTTGAACCACATCATCAAGTTCGCTAATGACACGACTGTGGTGGATCTCATCAGGAAGAATGACGAGTCAGCTTACAGAGAGGAGCTGCACGGCTAATGGACTGCTGCAGAGCCAACAACCTGTCTCTGAATGTGAACAAAACAAAAGAGATGGTTGTTGACTTCAGGAGGACATGGAGCGACCACTCCCTGCTGAACATCGATGGCTCCTCGGTAGAGATCGTTAAGAGCACCAAATTTCTTGGTGTTCACTTGGCGGAGAATCTCACCTGGTCCCTCAACACCAGCTCCATAGCAAAGAAAGCCCAACAGCATCTCTACTTTCTGCAAAGTCTGCAGAAAGTCCATCTCCCGCCCCTCATCCTCATCACATTCTACAGGGGTTGTATTGAGAGCATCCTAAGCAGCTGCATCACTGCCTGGTTCGGAAATTGCACCAGCTCTATCACAAGACCCTGCAGCGGATAGTGAGGTCAGCTGAGAAGATCATCGGGGTCTCTCTTCCTGCCATCACTGACATTTACACTACACGCTGCATCTGCAATGTAAACAGCATTATGAAGGACCCCATGCACCCCTCATACAAACTCCTGCCGTCTGGGAAAAGACACCAAAGCATTCGGGCTGTCACGACCAGACTATGTAACAGTTTCTTCCCCCAAGCTATTAGACTCCTCAATATCCAGAGCCTGGACTGAAGCCCTACTGCCCTATTGTCCTGTTTATTATTTATTGTAATGCCTGAACTGTTTTGTGCACTTTATGCAGTCCTGTAGTCTAGTGAAGTTGTTTTTGTTTTTCTCTGTGTTGTTTTTTACATAGTCCAGTCTAGTTTTTGTACTGTGTCATGTAATACCATGGTCTTGAAAAACATTGTCCCATTTTCACTATGTACTGTACATAGCAGTTATGATCGAAATGACAATAAAAGGGACTTGACTTGACTGGACTAGAACTAGGAGACATTACCTCAAGATTCAAGGGAGATGATTTAGGATGGAGATGAGGAGAAACAGACAGAGAGTATAAGGTACCCCATGCAAGACTTATTGAGTAAGTAAGGAGGCATGGTGGTGGAGGCGGATGCAATAGGCTCTTTTAAGTACATCCTGGATAGGTACATGGAGCTGAGAAATACATACGGCGATGGGTAATCCTAGGTCTTCTTCTTCTTCGGTTGTCCATCGGAATCCGATGATGATGTCCACTCCTTTAACGGTGAGATCTTCGTTGACTATACAGTCCTATCCTGGACCCACAAGCTCTTTTGCAGGTAGGACATGTATATGTGGCAGTGGTGGCAACTGTGGCTGCATTTCTCCTGGCTCTCTTCTGCTGTCTTCTGGTTATTCTTTCCATCTCCAGAATACGAAACCCATCCCTACACAACTGTCACCAAGTGATACAGTCAGCAGCAACATCCTCCAGGTCCTCGGGTCTGATCTTACACTTCCTTAAAGCATTCTTTGGCCCTCCAGCTGAACATCGACCATGATGTAGCTGGCCGTATAACACTCTGCGGGGTAGCTGATGTGAGGGCATCCTAGGTAATTTCTAAGGTAAGGACACGTTCGGCACAGCAATGTGGGCTGAACGGCCTATATTATGCTGTAGTTTTTCTACGTTTCTAAGAAAACCACCAGTCCATCTTCCAACATCATAACCAATCTGACTTTTATATTTCAATTTTTTTTATTGTCAATACTTTGACCTAAGTGCCACATCTATAGAGTCCTTCTTCAGTCAGTTGCATAATCAATAACAATTTAGCAATTGTTTTTACAACCTAGTTGGTCTGTTTCATTGAAGCAGTGTTAAACAAGCCACCATTATGCTGCCAATGATATTGCATTCGGCGTACAGGATGAACTTTAAAACTGGAAAGTAAACTTACAAAACAATAGGCTTTGAGTGGCATCTGCTTCAGTTTCATAAGTTTGTTAGCTGTGTGGTGAAGTATGAGTGAAAATATTAGCAATTCCAATATATCATGGTTTTGTCAGAACCACCTATTATTTTCTGTGGAAAGGCAAGTTTTACATTCAGTATGCCTTTCATGCACCGAGAAGCGATAGAATAAAATTTAAAACCTACTGTTCTTTATTATTAAAAACACAAATAAGTTTCAAACATTGCTGACTTAGTAGAGAGATAACAAATTACTTTCTTACAGTGTTATAGGTCATCTGATGTATTTCCAATTATCTTTTAATTTTCACATGGAAGTTTGTTTTTACGAAAAGCTGTGGTTCATTGCTGATTACCAGGGCAAGTGGATCACTGAATTATCAACAGTTCTGACAAAAATATGCAGGCTGAACAATCTTTTTGTATTTTGTTAGCATGTTTTACATGGTGTAAATTAAGAAATTCACACTGATAGGAAGGAAATTGTGACTTCTGTTAACCTCTCTCATCAGAAACATTCTCTATAATAGACTGTTGAAAAAGTGGTTATTTTCACTGAAGGTTCATAAGAAACATTAATGATAAGAAAATTGCTGAAATGAATCATCAAATTAATCTCATACCATTGATCTTTTAGGTTCTATGATGGTATATTTAAGAATTTTCAGCTTGTTTAAGTTAACCAAGAAATGCATACATTTTAACCCACAAGTGTAAACCTATCAGTAGATATGTTAGAACAATTCAATGTTCTAACTGTTATTTGTTTTTGGGTAATTATCATGGGGATTGTTGACTCAGAAGCATTCTTTATCTGAACACAATGATAAATACATTGATCAGTATTAAAATATCGGTTTCTTAAGGTTTTTATAGCTGGAGGTGGTAATGGGGTCAAGCTCCCACTACCTGTTGAATGGTGTGCAACTCAAATAGCCTCTGACAATCAAGTCCAGCTCCTGGCCTTCACGTGTGGCTTAGCTACAAAGCTGGACAGAATTGTTTCTACTAACAGGAGAAGGGGAAAAGGCAAGTTACTGGCAGCTTAAAACCAGTTGCTTCGGGCAGATGGGACTGGCAAGCTGTGTCTCGCCGCTCACCTAGAAGAAGGAAAACTCTAAAGCAGTCCTACATTGAGTTCAATGCTGACTGGCTACTCCTCCGATGCTGCTGGTACCAAACTATATCAGTCTTTACCTTTCATTTCGGTTCATGGAGAGGGGGAGCCTGCTACATGGGCAACAGCTTGCTCTCCGTATCACACTGCCCTGGCTTGCATATCCAGACAGCTAGGACGCAATATCCATGGTCAACTCTGACACCAAGGGAGGGCTCATAGACTCAGAATATTAAAATGATTCATCATTATGAGTTGTTCTTTTTGTTTGTGTTGGCGCGTGACCAAGTGGTTAAGGCTTTGGGCTGGTGATCTGTAGGTCGCTATTTCGAGCCTCAGCCGAGGCAACATGTGTGTCCTTGAGCAAGGCACTTAACCAGACACTGCTCATGCACATTTTTAGCCCAGGAGCGGTGGTTGATGCAGTATGGACAAGACAAGACAAGACAAAATGAAGGGCATTTTTACAAGATAATAGTCATATCAGAACAGCAACACACACAAAACGCTGGTGGAACACAGCAGGCCAGGCAGCATCAATAGGGAGAAGCGCTGTCAACGTTTCGGGCTGAGACCCTTCGTCAGGACCGTCAGGCTGCCTAGCCTGCTGTGTTCCACCAGCATTTTGTGTGTGTTGTTGTTTGAATTTCCAGCATCTGCAGATTTCCTCGTGTTTGCTAGTTATATCAGAACATGCTTTGCCTGCTTCATTCACAGTGATATAACCAAACGCACATTGCTGGCATTTACCTTATGAAGACCATGATTGGAATTGTTCTCCTTCATGTAAGGAAAATACGGAGGAGATCAAATGGAGGCATATCAAGCAAAGGCTGATTTGGAGAGCAATGACGGAGGCAAATAATTCTCACTATTACCATTAAAATACAGATGTGGAAGAAAAACACATTTCACAGAATGTAGTTATTAATATGGATTGTTACCAAAAGGAAATGGGAAAGATGCTTGAGAGAGAATAAGCTATGGGGCTATGGAAAAGAAATGTAAAATGGGACTGGGATAAACTGGAAGGGACAAATGGCCTCTTTTTGTGCCATAACAATTCAATAAATCTACGTATCATAGCTACCCATTTTACCTCATATATTTCTTTTCATATATTATTCATATCAATCAAAAATTTGTACACAAATGAGTTGATTTTCAGGACTGCTTCTAGGCATAGATAGGATGGTTGTGGTTATGAAATAATGTTTACATTACTGCTGTCTTGGCTAATGAAGGGTGGCAGATTGAAAATTCACCTGCTTCAAGCAGAGAACATCTTATAATTTAGAAATAGGGATGTTATAAACTGCACAGAAAATATGAGTAAGAGTTGGCATTTTAGTCCTTCCGGCCTGAACTGCTGTACAATCCTGACCAATCTTCCATTCTCTCCCCATATACCTTGATGGCTTTTGAGTCTGACAATTTATCTATGCCCTTCCTAAATATATTCAGCAGCTTGACCTCTGCAGCCTTCTGTGATGGAGAAGCTGACAGATTCATCACTCTCTGGTTGAAGAAATTTTCCCCTCATCTCGGTCATAAATATTTTACCTTGTATTTTGAAACTGTGATTACTGATACTCGAACCTCCAGCCAAGGGAAACATTCTCCCTGCATGCATCCTTTATGAGCCCTGCCAGAATATTGTTTGTGTCAATGAGATATCCTCTTATTTTCCCAGTCTATAATAGCTAGGGAGGCATGGGAGCATAGTGGTTATTACAACACTATAACAGTACCAGTTTCACCACTGTCTTTATGGAACTTGTACAGACTCTGTGAAACCTCGTGGGTTTATTCTGGGTGCTCCGGTTTCTTCCCACAGTCCAAAAGATGTAGATTAGTCGATTAATTGTTCACATGGGTGTAGTTGGCCAGCATGGGTTCATTGGCTGGATGGGACTCATACCGTTCTGTATCGCTACATAAATAATAATTGGTACAGCAGGTTTGTTACTTGAGGACTATTATACAGTGTGTTGTATGAGGTTCATCAACCAAGGCTGTTGCATAAGGTTCATCAGCCTGAGTCCTGGGATGGTAGTGTTGTTGTATGAGGAGAACTTGTGTTCACTAGGCCTAGCTTCATGTCTGAGGACTTGCGATGTTTACTCTACTCTGCGCTGAACTGAGGCAGTGGTCTGCTCCAGCAGCAGTGATGTCTGGCTTTGTAGCTGTGGACTCAGTTTCTTACTTACTTTTATTGTGCACATGATTTTTTATTTCTCCCTGCACCTTGGGTGTTTGAAGGTTTTTTTTAATGGGTTTGTTAGGGTTTCTTTATTATGTGGCTACCTGTAAGGAGACAAGGCTCAAGGTGGCATAAACTTTTGGACTTTGCTATCCCAGGACTCAAGCTGATAACTCTTGTTGCACTCCCTTCTTATCATGTTTATTTGTTGCGGGCCGAGACCCTTCTCGACCCTTCAGTCCTGACGAAGCACAAGCACAATGAGGCAGGAATGTGCCGGATATATACTTGTTACTGAATTAGTAGATCAGCCTGAAATTACCCTGCATTTCTATGAGCAAGGATAAAAAGAACGTTCTTTTTGCCAGGATTTTATTGGATCCCTATACATAATCAGATAATCTGAAACAGCCTCGAGCAAATATTTACTAACTTACTTACTGCCCATTACACCACTAGTGTTTAGGGCAGTAATTACCTTCACTTGCTTTCAAAGGTGCTTAGAGAAACTGGCAATAGATGGAAGACTGAAGTAAAGCAAGGATCTGTTGAAAATGTTTTAAATGGAAAGTTTTAGTTTAAGTTGCTGAATGTCAAATATAAATGTATTTTCTAACAATAGAGAAAACTTGTCCTTCATTAATTGTGTCTAGCATTCATGGACACTGTTCAGAGTGACATATTATCTTTCTTGTCAAATTAAATTCATGGAGACCACTATTAAATATTACTTACATGTACATTATTGGATTGTAACAGAATACCTTTGACTTTTGAACTATGAAACATATTCTTTACATTTTACAATATCCTTTCTTGGCTAATTAATTCAATTTTAACTCTCGGAAGCAAATGTGAGATTCTTGTAGCTTTTTTTTGGGAAATGCAGTATAAAAATAGGTACATCTTGCCTTAACTGAGACAGCCACAGGATGTAAAAAATATCATTCAGCATGTAAAGCAGTTTGAGATATTCTGATTGGGACATTGCTATATAATTACAACTTTCATTATATGTGTTAGCAGCTGCTTTATTCAAAGGAAGCATCTTCTGCCAGGGATTTACAAGGTACCTAAACTAGTCAGTTTATCTATTTATACAATACTGTATAAATACTGTGTGGTCAGTTGAGGAAAAGGCTAACTTAATTTGAACCTAACAAATATTTGCTCTCCTTCAAGAGGACCACAGCATTGTCATTGGATTAGGAGGGTTGTGTGCCTCAATGACCCAGAGAGCTATGCTGGCTGGAGACAGTGCTTTTATGCTTTGGCGCTTGGTACCGTCACCCATGCCAAACAGGTCAAAAGGTAGAGGCCAGACTAAGAGTGGTTCACTGATCCCCCTGGTTAGGGGGTTCAGGTCAGGACTAACAACTCTGACTGGTAAATCGAAATTGTTGCAGAAACAGCAGCAAAGAATCATTCTACATCTGAGTGCGATGTAGTCCTGAATCTCCACCCAGGACTTGCCTGACTGACAGTAGTGAAAACCGAAAGGAAGCTGACACAATGGAGGAAGCCCTGAGTACTTCCAGATATGGAGGGCCTTCAATAATGTGCATGATCTCAACCAACATACGCAACTCTTGTTTCATATGTGGTAGAAATGAAACAGTTTCATTTAAATAAAGGCTAGGGTAGTCCTTAAAAACAAAACATATTCTAATTAATTAACTTATCACTACAATTCCATTTACTTTTTAATTATTCAATGAATATACTCTATACCTAAGGGGGCTTTCTTGATTCAGATTGTTCAAACAAACTACCTTTTTGCAGAAGAATGTAAATAAATGTAACAATTTCAAAGTTCTTGATTATCACTTGGTCAACTACTTATTCATCTATCTGGTAACCAATTGTAATGACAGTCAACCAATGCTTATATTTAAATTTATAGCATCTACTAAAGGCCAGTTTAATCTAAAACTACAAATGACTCATCATGTATTTTGGTCAAGAGAGGCAGCAAAAGGGCAGCGTTCTGACTTTGTGCTGCTGTCAGGAAGCCAAGCCAAACAAGGACTCTTAAGTGAAGATTGATCATATGTATCTGAAAATTATTTTAATTCTTTGGATAATTGTGAACAGTGTGCATTCAAATTTCAGTCATGTGTTTGTACACCTAACTTGCAATGAAAAATTGGAAAATATCTGTTCACTGTCAATAACTGGATGTCTTGACAAAATGATAGCAAATAATTATTACTGCAGTAGAGTAGAACAGTTCAGCAAATCTGAAGCCTGAGTCACACATTCCTTCAAATAGTAAGTGCTACTGACGACAGCAAGAGCTGATTCTATGTGGATGATGGATTCCAGGCATTTCAGCTGTGAGTAGATTGCAATCTCAGGACAACACCTGCTTATTGATATCTTAGAGGCAGGGGCCGGAGTAATTTGTCATATGACTGTCTAGGGATGAGGGACAACTGTGCAGCTCAAATGCTGATCTCCACTGCAAAGTTTAAAGTGATTGGCATACAAATAGTGAGCAAGAAAATTCATGGAGGTAAAGGTTCACAAAATATTCCCACGTTTAGTTAGTTTTAGAGATGGTATTTACCCAGCCACACAGATCAAATGCTCAGTCATGAGGAATTTAGCCACTCCATCATAAACAATACACTCACTGCAAAACATCACACTCAAACAAAGGTAATGACAGCAAATGGATTCAACCTGATTTCTTATGGGATGGAAGTGTACTTCAGTTATTGCTGAAATAATACCTTGGAATTAGATTAAATTCCTAAAATGATGAGATTTGGCCAGGTTGGATGAATAAATATCTTATGGATGCAGCGATATTTTATGTTCAATATACAGTAAGTAACATTTCTGATAACGTTCCAAATTTAGAGTTAATGGAATGCATTTTTTAAAAAGTCAATAAGTTGGTACTTGAGATAAACAATTTAATAAAATCTTTTTTCTACTTTTTCTAAAGGACGGTGCTAATTTCAACCGGCAGAAAATATTCTTCAGTTAAAAAGGTGAAGATTGATGTATCATGTACAATACAAGTTACAGTATCACAGCTTTTATTTAAACTTATCATATCAATAAAAATAGGACATAATGCTGTTACTCAGTCAAACAATGGGTCCATTGAAAATCAAAAATGATATTTATGTATTATTTTCTTGTTGGAATTGTTTTCATGAGCAACATCTATCTGTGGAATCAGAAATTTAAAGTAATCCAATGAATCTAAAATAATAAATGAAAAGTTAGTAAATTAAATTGGGATATTGTTTTTTTTTGTGCCATACTCTGCCAGAGCCTCAGTGACCACTTTTTTTTCCAAGTGGTTGTCTTGGAAGAAAGATTCTGTGAGTGGTCCCCCACGTCCTTCTCACAGCACAGTGTTTTTTTTTACGAGGTCGAGTTACAAGCTCGATACTCAACCCAGCATGGATGGAAAATGTGTCGGGGAGCGACCCGACTGGATTTGAACTCAGGAACCTTTGCTCCGGAGTCCAGCACTGACACTGTGTCACCAACCAGCCATATTGGTTTACTATAGTCTTATACACCCCCAGGTATATAAGACTATAGTATACCGCTAAAACTTGCATACGGCTAATACCAACAGTGCATTGAAGTAGTAAAAGTAACACAGTAACAGAATGCAAAATGAAGGGATACAGTTGGAGGAAAAGTGCAGTGTAGGGTAACCAATAAGCTGCAAGGTTACTACGAGGTAGATTCTGAGGACAAGAGACCATCTTATCATACTAAGGAACTGTTTAATTATCTTATAACAATGAGGCAGAAGCAGCCCTTGAGCCAGGAGGAACATGCTTTCAGGCTTTATTTTTTATTTTTTTAATTTTTTTTTGAAGTTCATCATCAAACAAATATTTCCATAAGATGCATTTCAGACATTGTACATATATATCATGTAATCATATATATCACAAATCTCCACAAAGTATTTATCTGAGGTATATACTTGTGGAAAAGAGTGGAAAGAGAAAACAAGCAAAAGGAAAGAACTATGTACAAGTAGGGAGTGATCTTTTTTTTGCAAGAGATTCATTGATTTGTGAGAATAAAATCAGACCTATGAGGCATTATGTAGTTAAACCATTTTTCCCAGTATGAATCAAATTGTTCCAGCTTATGATTAACAGATGCTGTTATCTTCTCCATTTTGTAAATGTCCATTGTAATTTCCATCCATGTATTTAAAGTTGGGCTCTCCTGTGATAACCATTTCCTAGTAAGAGTTTTTTTACCAGCCACCAACAGTATATTCATTAAACATTTATCTCTTTTCAATCATTCTTGAGGTACTTATCCAAAATATATGGTCTTACTCTCGAAGGGTATTTCACATTTAAAGATGTCTTGTTGGGCATTGTGTATCCCCCTCCAATAGTTTTTGATAACAGGGCAGTCCCAAAAAATATGATAATGATTATCTTCTGCTCAACAGGATAAAGCTGGCACTTAATGATTAAGCAGAACAAGTGCTACACCTACCCTTACACTTCCTCCCTCACCACCATTCAGGGCCCCAGACAGTCCTTCCAGGTGAGGCAACACTTCACCTGTGAGTCAGCTTTATGGTATACTGCGTCCGGTGCTCCCGGTGCGGCCTTTTATATATTAGTGAGACGCGACGCAGACCGGGAGACCGTTTCGCTGAACACCTTTGCTTAGTCCGCCAGAAAAAGCAGGATCTCCCAGTGGCCACACATTTTAATTCCACGTCCCATTCCCATTCTGATATGTCTATCCATGGCCTTTTCTACTGTCAAGATGAAACCACACTCAGGTTGGAGGAACAACACCTTATATTCTGTCTGGGTAGCCTCCAACCTGATGGCATGAACATTGACTTCTCTAACTTCCATTAATACCCCTCCTTCCCTTCTTACCCCATCCCTGATTTATTTATTTTTCCCTCTCCCCTTTTTGTTCTCTCTCTGCCCATCACTCTGCCTGTTCTCCATCTCCCTCCAGTGCTTCCCTCCCTCTTTCTTTCTCCTGAGGCCTCCCGTCTCATGATCCTTTCCCTTCTCCAGCTTTGTATCCCTTTTGCCGATCACCTTAGGTTCTATCATTTTGCATTTCCCCCTCCCCCTCCTACTTTCAAATCTCTTACTATCTTTTCTTTCAGTTAGTCCTGACGAAGGGTCTTGGCCTGGAGCGTCGACAGTACTTCTCCCTATAGATGTTGCCTGGCCTGCTGCGTTCCACCAGCATTTTGTGTGTGTTGCTTGAATTTCCAGCATCTGCAGATTAGCAGCAACTACAGGAGGTAATTGCCAAAATGGTAGTAATACAATTTAGAAATAAGCCTATTGGCTCACCAAGCCCTCAATGACCATCAATCAACCATTGCACTCATACCACACTAACCTACATTTTACTTCCCTGACATTCACATCAATTTTCCCAATTTTACCACTCACCTACAAATTAGGGGCAGATTTCAATGGCCAATTAACCAACCACGCCTCAAGTTTCTGGGATGTGGAAGGAAACAGGAGCATCCAGAGTTCAAAGTACAAAGTTGGAAGGAAATTTATTATCAAAGTACAAACGTATGACCATATACTACCCTGAGATTCATTTTCTTGCAGGCATTCACAGTTAGGCAAAGAAATATAAGAGAATCAGCGAAAAACTACACACGAGTGACAACACGCAAAAGAAAGCAAACTACAAATACAAAGAAAAACAACTAATGATAATAACAAATAAATACTGATAATATGAATTATAGAATTCTCGAAAGTGAGCCCGCAGGCTGTCGAATCCGTTTAGTGTCGCGGAGAGTGAAGTTATCCAAGTTGGTTCAGGAACCTGATATTTGAATGGCAGGAACTGTTGCTGAATCTGGTGGTGTGGGACCTAAGGCTCCTGTACTTCCTTCTTGATGGCAGCAGCAAGAAGATAGAAAGAGATAAATGTGATGCAAGTATACAGCGATGGCCCGTGCAGAGGGAGAGACACTAAAATGGATGAACAGTCCACTAACTTTTAATAAGAAATGGGCAGTATTAAAGGAAAAATGTCTAGGCCAACAAGGCTGTTAACTAAAACTCCCATAGTGAAAGCTAACACTGAGACAGTAACTTAATACTAAATGAATACCACTTCTTTGCAGTGTCAATTGAAATGATACTCTTTCTTCCCAGAGCAAAGACAAAGGTAAGCAGCAAGCATAATCATTGCACAAACAAGCAAAACCCTGAAGATGTTGGAAATCCAAGTAATATACACAAAATGCCGGAGGAACTCAGAGGCCAGGCAGTATCTATGAAAAAAAGTACAGTTAATGTTTCGGGCTGAGACACCTCGGAACAAAATGTCGACTGTTGTCACGAGGTTCGGATATGGCCCAAGTGCGGAGCGAAAGACACTGAAGCGGGTCGATAGTTCACAAACTTTAATGCGAACAGTGTTAAAAGGAAAATAAAACAATAAACGCTGGGCCAAACAGGATCGCTAACTAAAACTCTCAAATGGAAAATGACGCCAACACTGCGGATGAAAAGAACAACTAAATATTAAACCACGGGTCGGCAACCCGCGGCTCCGGAGCCGCATGCAGCTCTTTGATCTCTGTGCTGCGGCTCCCCGTGGTTTGTTAGTTTTTGAAATGTAATTCGAAATTTGAAGATTATGGTGACCTTGTACAATCTAAAAACGTTGTGGAGACCCCATTTCCTGGCACATCCGAACCGGCTCACAATTAGCCACCGTTCCGGCTAAGGGAGATAGCCTAAGGGGGTTTGTGAGTACGTGTCTTTTGGAGCAGCCGCGCCCACGGGGACGGGTTGAGGGAGGCTTTAAATCAAGGCTGTTTAGTTCGAATAAAGTTACCTTTGACTGCAGTGTCTTTATTTTAGCGCTGCGTGTAGCACACTGCTACAACGTGTTTTTTATCGCTATTAATATACATCACCACTGCCAATGCCTGACCCCCACCAGTGCGCGCTTTCTTTTAATTCTTTGATCCAAGGTAGGCTAACTATGGAGTAACCTTCAACCCAAAGTCTTTTTTTCGGAGTTCAAAATGTTTCTTGTTGCATGCAGAAATGTAATTTCGTTTTCTCTGCAGGAGTTCATCAATTTCATATATGCAACACATATACATAGCATTTTGTTTATACATAGCATAAAGGCAAAAAAAACCGTTGTATGCAGTGTTATTTCATTTTAAATGTCAAACGGGTTTTGTGGCTCCCAGTGTTTTCTTTTCTGTGGGAAATGGGTCCATATTGGCTCTTTCAGTGGTAAACGTTGCCGACCCCTGTATTAAATGAATACCGCGAGTCTTCAGTCAGTTGGCTCGACAGTCCAACTTCTCAGGCGTGGCTGAATACAAACAGGCAGCGAAGCTTTGCAGTCTAGGTCTAGACAAGCACTACTGATGCTAAGTAAGGAGTTAAATACTATCAGAATTAATTAATAATTAGCTGACACATCCATATTTACAAGTGCAATTGCCGTATCTACTGCGCTGCCAAATCCGTGGTTGTGACAGACTGTACTTTTTCTGTAGATGTTGCCTGGCCTGCAGAGTTCCTCCAGCATTTTGTGTGTGTTGCTAACATAATTATTGCTGTGCTTTTGGTCAAGTCTCAACAAGACTGGAATGAGAGGAAGGAAGTTAAATACCACCACAATGAAACATGCCCAGCCTGTTGAGTACCTCCAGCATTTTGTGTGTATTACTCGGATTTCCAGCATCTGCAGATTTTCCTTTGTTTGTGACAGTGAAACACTGATTGGCTGGAAGGTGTATACACAGGAGCATGATTGCTAAACCCATTCCGCATCCACCTTTGGAGGCGCACAGGCCCCATAGCAAAGTCCATGGCTGTGACAGGATGGAGGAAGTCATTGATGATGTGTCCTGCTTTCTAGTGACAGTGGTCCCTGTAGATGTGCTTAATTGTAATGGGCTGAGCTGTTTCCACTCCTTTAAGAAGAATTTTCTATTCTTGGGCATTGGTGTTTCCATGCCAACCCATGATGCAACCAGTCAGGATACTCTATGCATCTATACAAGTTTCTTTTATCAAGCTTTTAGATTACTTATTGTATCTGTGTAAATTTCAAAGAAATTAGAGGTGCTAACGTGCCTTTTTTGTCATGACACTTTCCCAGGGCACTATCCTGTGCTGGTCCAAGGAAAGATTCTTTTAAATAATAATGTCAATTAATCTAAAGCTATTGACCCTCTCCACATCCAGTCGCCTAACGAAGACTGGCTCATGGACCTCTGATTTCTTACTCTTGCAGTCAATAATCAGCGCTTTGATTTTGCTGAGTGCAATGTTGTTGTTATGTAAACAAATTTTCAATCTCTCTCCTATATCACCGCCTTTGATTTGGCCAACAACAGTGGTATCATCAGCAAATTTAAATATGGCATTGGAGCAAAATTAAACTCTGAGGTTAAAGTGAGTAGAGCAGGGGCATTGACATGGTCATTGGAAGAATGTGCAAACTCCACAGAAAATAGACTGAGGCATTAGGATTAATCTCACGTCCATGCAGCTGTAGATTGGCAGCTCAACTAGCGACATTATGCATCATGTAAGTGAAATTCCCTGGCTAGTTCTGTTGCAATTCCGAAGTTGGCACCAGTCAACCACTTAAAAAATCTTTGCACAAACCTCCTTCCACTCCTTACTACCTACCACCACCTACCTGAGGTGTACTTCCCAAATGGAAAGGGTCAAAATTGATCTCTGCTTTACCATTCAAGTGTCAGGCATGCCCCACTTATCTGCTTAAGTTAAATTAATTTGAGATTTAATATCAACTAATTTTCATGCCTCTGTGTTCTGAATTGAGGTTTATTATCTGTACTAGGTGCATGCTGCTCTGTCGTACTATACATTTTCTACTATCTCATGTCTCTGCTTTCAGAGATCCAGAAACCAACAGCAACAATAGACCACTGAGTTAAAAATATCCTTATATAATACCGATTTCCTCTCAAGGTTTGTGTCAGAGAAAAAAAGGACAAAGTTTTCCTTTGCCTGCTCTGTGTAAATAGATTGGGAACCTATTAATATGCTTATAATCTTGCTTAGACACAAGATTCACCAATGCCTCCTTTTTCTGATATTTCTCCTGCCATATATGCACACAGATTAGAAGACCATAAGCCATCAGAGCAGAATTAGGCCATTTGGTCCATCAAGTCTGCTGCACCATTTCATCAAGGCTGATACAATTTTCCTCTCAGCCCCAATCTCCTGCCTTCTCCCCATATCCCTTCATGTGCTGAACAATCAATAATCTATCAACATCTGCCTTAAAAATGCATAAAGACTTGACCTCCACAGCTGTCTGTGGCAATGAATTCCACAGATTCACCACTCTTCTGGCTAAAGAAATTTCTCCTCATCTCCATTCCAAAAGGATGCTCCCTATTCTGACACTGTGTCCTCGGGTCTTCAACTCTCCTTTCATAGGAAACATCCTCTCCATATCCACTCTATCTAGGCCTTTCACCATTCGATAGGTTTCAATGAGGTCACCCACCCCTCATTCTTCTGAGTTCTAGTGAATACAGGCCCAGAGCCATCAAACGCTTTTCATTTGCAAAGCCAGTTAATTCTGGAATCATTTTACACTGATTCTTGAGAATTTGGACAAAACAGGTTTTCATTTTGGAAAAGAAAAACTTTTAAATGTTAAGAAATCTAAACTTATATGTTTATAGAACAAAGTCTCAGCAATTAAGCAATATTTTGGTACAGCCTCCTGACTTTGTAATTTTTTTCTCATAAAATGTGTATTTTTCCTGTCATTACTTAGTTTTTGTCAACACAGTCAGACACAATAGAAAGATAATTATTCCTATTTATTTAGTCTTATATAGATTTAGACTCGAGAACTTTTAAATCATTGTGTCTATACCATAGGTACACATATATGCTGTTAAATGTTGATTATTCGCTTTAGTTCATTTTTTATATTATTTCATGTGTACTCCTTTAAAAACTCTTACATCATGCAACTTTTAGCATTAGCATTAAATATCTAAAATAGCAATTTTGGACATAAAAACACATGTTTAATTTTAAAGAGACAATTACTTTAATAAATCAACTGTTTCGGAGGAACAGATTGTAAGCATATTAATTTAAAACAAAGCAAGTTCCATCTGATGGTGGTGACGGAGACCTGACAGTGGTGGCAGTGGCCTAATTACAACAAACAATTCCAGCCTTTTCACCACTCAAGCCAATGCCTCCTTGCTAAGCAACTTTATTTAACAATTTGGTACAACAAATAACAATTTGTCATCTACATTTTATCCTTCTGTAAATATTAACAACAATGTTAAACAGCAAAATAAAAATGACAGTACAACTGCAATGTTTAAGCATAAACATCAGAAAACACACCAGGAACTAAAAAAAAAATCCATCCATTTCTGGGCTTGAAAATCTTTGAAAACGTTCAGTCAGCTTTATCAGGAAGTAGACGATTAATATGCTCCTCCTCTATGAAGTCCAAGTCCATCAAGTCCATCTCCCTCGTCCTGCTTGCATGAACCAGTGATGATGGCTCCATCAGTTTGACCAGAATATCTTCAGCAGGTACGAAGTGCGTATCCTTTCCACCTGGTTTTGGATGGAAGCTCGTGTTGGACCCATGAGGGTGGAAAAACTCCACTTGAGCGTTTTGACGATGAGCAAGGACAGTGACAGCCTTTGCTAACCACCAGTTCCGGTCATAAATGACTGCAAGCCAATCTCCACAACTAATGACACCAGCAGATATATCTGTCGTAGTCCCGTCAGGACACTCTGGGGTTCCTGCTGCATTTCCTCCATCAGCATTGCGAAAGGCCCTCCGTTCTTTCCCATTGTGGTAGGGCCATCATTCTCCTCAGCCTGTACCCTGGCATGTGTATTTTCAGTCAAACGAAATGTTGTTGGGCTGAAACACTGGCACACTTGTGGCTCACTGCAGAAGCATGACAACAATCTGCAATGGATGCCGTTTCCCTAAGGTATGACCTGATGGATTTTCCTCATTGCTAGCACAGGTCTTAGTGGTTGAGAAAGGAGTGCATGTCACCTTCAGCAATATGATAGAGCTGAGTACTACAAAGGCTTCTCCCAACCATCTCATGGAAGATTTTGCTTCCCTGTAGCATCTGTTCTGTTTCTTTTCTTGGTGATTCTTGTGTTTTTTTTAATTTCTAGTTTGCTCTCGTCGCCAATGCTTTTTCAGTTTGTTCCTCTCTTTCATTATCTCTTGAAGTTTATTTTTCAAAGTTATCTTGCTCTTGTTTCCTTTCTTTCCCTTTCCCCTGCTATAGACTGCCTATTGCAAGCTGGCTCCTGTACAGTCTGATCCAATGGACTATCTGGGGGAGTTTCTGGGAATTCTGGGCCCTTTCTCTTAGGCACCCTTGACTCTTGCTGTCTACGTTTCCACGCCTTTCTCTTACTCCTCTTTTTATCTTCCCATCCTCCACTCTCCTCTTTCATCTTTGCTTTTCCTTTCTCAGGTATTTCTCCTTTAACTCTGGCTCACTATATATTTTCTCTCTCCGCTTATTCTGGAATTCCCTGTTTCTTCTCCTTTGCTCTGCCACTGATAGCTGCTGCCTAGCCAGAACTTCCTAAAATACATAAAAGAAAGATCAGAATTTAATGGAATTACTATGAAATTGTGCAAAATTATTATGAATTTAGTTATGTTTAATTTGGTGAAATTTTATAAAATGACAATGGAATGGTGCAACTAAATTCACTTGTGGTTATAGTCATTGGGGATACATATAGTAAGGAAATATTGTAGGCCTGTGTGTGGAAGAAATAAAGGGGAAATCATGTATATTATAAATAAAGAGGTTAATGAAACATTGCAAGTCATGTTACTATTTATTGTGATCATAAGTTATATTCAAGCCTCCATTGAGGATGATTTGGATGTTTTTGTCAACACCGTCAAACTATGTGTTACCACCGTCAGACAGAAAACCTGATGGGGTTGACGCTTGACGGTGGTGACATCTTGTTTTCCCTCTTGCTATCTGCCTTTGGCCTCTACTTAAAATATGTAAGTTTATGTCATAATCTAAAATAATTCTTTCTATACAAAAGAGACAGTGGTGACACATCATGGTTGTGACAGTAGCACCATCAATTAATATGTAAAAACTGTTGAAAAAAATAGCAAACTTACAGGAGTTTGTTTGACCTTGTTGCAGTTAGCAGATGTGGAAGGTGGAAAGGGGGTCCTCAGGAATATAGTTGAGCATGTGGTTGCCTGATTTTATTGCTTTTTTATAAATATCTGATGGTATTGACAATAACTTGGGACACATTTTGAGCAACCACAAAATAAAAGTAAATATTGTTAAAAATTCACTGCTTTTAGTCTTAAAGAGGTTTTTCACTCTACTCTTTCATCTGGCATATATATTATACATTCAAATAATTTTTTTTCACATTGTTTTATCAAATTGAAATGATAATCTCTTGCCTGAGGACAACTGATTTTGTGGGTACTGGGCTTTCATATAATCATACAATTTATAAAATTAAAAACAAACATGAAAAAATGTTACATTTATGCAAAAGACCCTCAGATGATCAACCCTGATTAGTTTAAATAAGAAAATGTTTTTCATTTTCAATGAAATTAGCGCTTTTCTTAGTGAGACATGTTATTGCCGAAGTCTCAAGAATCAGTGTTTTGAGAACCTCCATTGAACCCTCTCCAGTTTCAACAAATACTTTCTAACGCGAGGGGCCCAAAACTTCTCACAGTACTCCAAGTGAGGCCTTACCAGTGCTTCATAGAGTCTCAACATTACAGCCTTGCTTTTATAATATGCACATACACAGACAGAAATAGGCACACATATGAGGCCTTCTCAATCAGCTTCTGTGAACTTCTGACTTAGCTGCAATGATGCCCGATTTTGTGAACTTCTGTTCTGAATGCTTGCTTTATTGTTTGTACAATTTGTTTTTTTTTATCTCTCTGCACATTGAGTGTTCAACGGTCTTCTTTGATTTTTAATGGATTCTATCCGGTTTCTATGTTTCATGGCAGCCTGCAAGGAGACATCTCAAGCTTGTATAGAGTATACATACTTTGATAATAAATGTACTTTGAAATTTGAATTTTGAATAGCATTTTTACAGGAGTGAGAAGAGATATAGTCAAGATAACCATGGAATTGACAGATTTACAAAAGATGTTGGTTGTCCGTTTGTCTCCACAGAGGAATCAAGAAAGGGAAGGGAGGATTCAGAAATGGACCAAGTGAATAAATCTACTTTGAACTTTTAAACATGTATATACATGTATATACTTGTAAATGTGTAAACCACAACACACACACACACACACACGTGCATACACACATGCAAGCACACACACGTGTGCATACACACATGCAAGCACACACACAAATAACAAAAAACACACACACTCTCCAAAGCTGATCCAAATGACTTACCTACAGCAATCAGTCAATTAATCCACGGGAAATGATCAGCTGATTGTGACCATTCTTCTCACCACATATTTCAATTTTTTCTCTTTTCATATTATTGCAAACATATGTGATTTGATGGGTGGGTGAGAGATGTGGTAAATCATTTAATACTGAAGGGTTTAATCTCAATTTTAGAACTGCAGGCTTTGATAACATTCTGAGACAAGCATGAAAACTAATGAACATATTTGACTAGTACTGAAATTTAAAACTGTACCTTAAATTTTTCATTTGTATTCAACATTAGCAAGACTTGACAGCTGCAAAATTGATATGAGGGAATTATACGAAGAACTATTTGGCACATAACAAGATGGTGCACATTTTAAATTATCTGCTGAAGCTCCACAAAAGAGGATTTAAATACAGTACTAAAACTCTATGGTTCTTAGGCTTAAAGCACATGTACAGAATGAATATTGTTGCATTAGTTCCAATCATTTGTTTCTGAAACTTGCAATTCCTTCACTTTGAAATTCCAAAAGTATTTCACACTAGTAATACTAGCCTGGTTAATAAAGCAAAATGGGCCTGCAGCCTCTTTCAAATTTCCATCTACTTTCATGGAAAGGAAAATCTGGTGGGATGTAAATCATTACTGTCAAATCAATATCATTCAATATGTAGAATTACTGAAAATTGTTTCCCCAACCACAGCCCACATCTGCACACTTACATCCATGTCAAAACTGTGGCAGCTCTTTAATTGTCCTTCTTCTGCACACCTGAGCTTTCCAGCGTCATAGCAACATCTATCAGCATTCACACACTGGAAAGCTGTACTGCACGCAGTAAGAGCCCCACTAAAGCAAATTACAATACCGCAGTCATTGAGGAATCAACAATGAAAAGCAGCAGGAAAATTATGCTTTCCAACTAAATTGGCCCAAATGGTAGTGAAATGATAATATTTTGACTTCCAACTAGAGGTGATTATGGACATGCAAAGTTGGATCAGATATTCACTGAAAGAAAAACTCTCCATAAACAGTGAATAAATTACAAATTGGAGAACAGAATGTCAAATTTCACACATGAGCTGTGATATGAAACAGGGTGTAAATTTCACATGAGAATTAAAGCTAATAAATAAATTGGTCTAAAAGAAAGGCATGCGATTCCAACTTTAACATTAAAGAAATGGAATTATTCTCTTAGGGAGCTTTGTGGGCCAAAGGGCCTGTATTGTGCTCTAAGTTTGTTTTTCTAGAAAGTTCAGTATTCAATCCCAGGTATGGTGATTGTGCTGTGCAGTTAACCCAATCATCTCAGTTTAGACAGAAGTTTTATGACCCATTTATTTACAGGATAGTAGTATTTAAACTGAATATCTGAGAGCCTGCATGCATCAGCAAGAGGACATAAAGGTTCCATAGCATGCCCCATTGAAGCTGGCCTGCAGTGTCCAAAGCCATTGCAAAACCTTTGAAAGGCACAGGTGTATTGTAGCTCGTAGCAAGCACACACTTCACAGATGCAGTGAACCCAGATGCAATTTCTGTGCATTTGGACTTGCAGCAAACATTTCACTCGCACTCTTGCACTGAGCGCTTCTGAAAGCCTCACACTCTCATCTCCGAGCTTGCACACACGGCTTCTTCTGCAAGCAGGACAGCAACCTCATCCAATGTCATTATGCCACATACACTAAGACACCTTGCTTTCTTGCTACATACACTGGCACACAGCTGGAAGGAAACAGGCACATCTATGTCATCACTACCTCCTCCAGAGAAGAGAGAGCTCACAGTCATTGGAGCAGCCATAATAGAATCTGACTATGAGCTGGGCTGATTCTACATACAGTATTTATACCTATCTCCTTCCCTCTCTCACATCCTACGATCTCCTTAAACTAACAGGTCAATGTAAGTGCACATTCTGATGTTCCTGCTGCCCACCTCATGCTCTACTCTTTAATGTACAGATGGAGGCAATATTGATTATAAAATAAAGGAACATCAAGTGCAAGTACAGGGATTGAATTAAAGAACAAAAGAGGGGCAATCACTCTGTTGTGAGTGGAGTATCCACCTGTGAACAGGCCAAGATAGATAGAAAGAAAGTTTGTAAGTAAGTTTTTCACAAGCATGAAGCAAAAACAAACAAAAAAGGAAATAATGTGTTATGATCACCTCAAATAAACTGGGGTTCAAATTCCTAAATTGCGATGAGGTGTTTTTTTTTTAGCAAATTGTCATATGCCCATCAAGGTGATGGCAATTCTGGACTTAATTATAGAGAATATGAAGGTTACAGGAATAATTTGGACGACACTTTGCCAATCACAACCGTAATTCCATTTTATCAAGCACAGCTATGAAAAAGACACTGAGAAATAGTGAGGAAACTCAACTGGATTAAAACCAATTTTAATATATGAAGAACTGCTTACCAAAAGTCATCTGGTGGTATCTGCCTGAAGGTAGATTAGTGTCAGAGCAATGAAATACATTAAAGAAAGAGACAGAGTAAATATGTTCCCTCAAGTAAAAAGGTGGGACCATCAAATATAGAACCCTCTGGCAATAAGGTGTGGTGAGAATAGGATAAGACAAAAAAGAGAAGCTTATGTTAGAGCCCAAGAGCTCAGAATTACAGAATCTAGAAGAGTATAGAAAGAGTTGAAGTTACATTGAAAGCTAAAACAGGGATGCAAAGAGAAGGTATCAAAATTTTTCAAGTAAAATCAGATGTGTTATAAATATATGAACAATAGTTAACTCAAGGTTGTGTATAGAACATAGACATCTACAACACATACAGGCCCTTTAACCCACAATGTTGTGCCGACCATGTAACCTACTCTAGAAACTGCCTAGAATTTGCCCATTGGGGAATAGTAGGATTTATTAAGGACTAAAAAGAGGTGGAGGATGTGGCTAAGGCTCTAAATGAGAATTGTGTGGGGGTCTTCACAGAGGGAAGTGTGGCTGTTGAAGTAGTTAAGAATTAAAATGATAATATTGCTATATACTATATAATAAACATAATGACTAGAGTGGGGGTAGAACTGATCAATGACCAGAGTGAGGGTAGGACCGATCAGTGGAACTGGTGAGGTCTGTAATAAATACTTGACTTCAGCATTCACCAGCAGCATGGTACTTAATGAATGTGAGGACAATGTAGAAAAGGCTAATATGCTGGAACATGTCAATGTTAAGAAAGAGGATGTGCTGGAAATTTTGAAAAACATTAGGATGGATAAGTCCCCAGGGCCGAATGAGATATATCCCAGGTTATTGTGAGACGAAATGGAACAAATTGCTGCACCTTTGGCAATGATCTTTGCATCCTCACTGGCCATAGGAGTAGAACCAGAAGATTGGAAAGTGGCAAATATTATTCCTTTGTTCAAAACTGATAATAGGGATAATGCCGGGTATTATAGACCAGTGAGTCTTAGATCAGTGGTCAGCAAATTATTATTAGAGCGGATTCTTAGAGACAGGATTTAAGAGCATTTGGAGAAGCATAAACCAATTAGGGCCGGTCAGCATGGCTGTGTAAGAGGCAAGTCATGCCTCACAATCCTGACTGAATTCTTTGAGGAAGTGACAAAACATATTGATGAAACTAGAGTGATGGACATAGTTTACATAGATTTTAGTAAGGAGTTTGACAAAGTTCCCCACGGTAGGCTAATACAGAATGTCAGGAGGCATGGATCCAGAGAAACTTGGCTGCATGAATTCAGAATCAACTTGCCCAGAGAAGGTATAGGATGGTAGAGGATTGATTAGATTCTACCTTGAGTTAAGTGAATAGTGTTGGACTACAGGGATCTGTTCTGGGACCCCTGATTTTTGCCATTTTTATAAATGACTTGGATGAGGAAGTTGAAAGGTGGGTTCGTAAGTTTGCAGATGATGTGAAGGTTGGCTAGAGTATTGGTAGTGTAGAAGGTTGTTTTAGAGAACATTCGAAATTCACGTTCACAAGGGCACATTCTAGAATGCTTAGCTTGCCCTAGAAGTGGCAGATGGAGTTCAATCCAGAAAAGTATGACGTGATTTGCTTTAGAAGGTCAAATTTGAAGGTAGAATATATGATAGGATTCAATAACAGTGTGGAGGGACGGAGGGATTTTGGGCTCCGTGCCAATAGATTTCTCTAAGTTGCCACGCAAGTTGATAGGGTGGTTAAGAATCCGTATGGTGTTTTTGGTTTCATTAGTCCGGCAACTGAGTTCAAGATCTGTGAGCTTCAAGAGAGGTGACTTGATACAGGCATATAAGATAATAAGAAGAATTGACGGGATGGATAGCTTTTCCCCAGGGTGGAAATTACTAATCTAAAGGGAATAATTTTAAGGTGATCATAGGGAAATAAAGGGAGGAAATGTCAAAAGATGGTTTCTCACACAGATAATTGTGTGTGCGTGGAATACGCTGAGAGGGTGGTGGTAAAGACAGATACATTAGGAACATTTAAGAGACTCTTAGATAGTGTCATGGATGAAAGAAAAATAGAAGGTAATGCAGGGTGTTAGTGTTAGATTGATGGAATAGGACAGAAGGTCCACACACTATCATAGGCTGAAGTTCCTGTACTGTACTGTACCATCCTATGTTTTGTTAAATATAATAATTACAATAAAAGAAAGGATAAGTAGTTATAGGGTATGCAAGATTAGATGGTATAAACATATTAAAAGAAGAATTAAAGGGTTTAGTATTGTTGAAAATAGATAAGGATCAGGGATCAAGGATCAGCTTTAGGAATTTGCAAGAGTGTTGGCATGACATGGTTTTTCCTGCCTGCTTCTTTGCCCTGGACACATATAAATCCTGCATTGGTGGCACACTGAAGCCAAAGACCTCTTCATCTGACCTGACTCGTCACTAGTTTTTATACATGGTGAGAGGATGCTGTAACAAACCAGACAGTAATTGATGATATGACGATGCTGCATATGATGGGAGTGTAGAATTGCACCAATATGTTCTGGGGAAGATGGAATTTTCCAACTGCTACATAAATTCTCAAGTCCAGATGCAATATAGGAGAAATTACATTGAGGTAGTGAAGGTCAGGTACAGAAATTTCCATACTATGACTTCAATTTTTCAAATCTCCTGGGTGACACATATTGCCAGAGGACTGGAAGACTTTGACAATGTATTTTTGTTTATTTAGGGAGAAAGGATAAGACATGCAATTAAACAGCAGCTGCTTTAATTTCACTAGAATTATTGGAATTAATTCTAAGTCCCTTATAAGCCTGTACTTAAAAAGGTACAGATTAATTGGTAATATTCAACAAAACATTACTAAGGGAACAGTTCATCTCTCAAATATAATTGAACCTTTTCTGATGGCTTCAAGAATAGCTCATCGGAGCACTGTCTATCATTAGGAAGAAAGTACAGAAGACTTAGATCCCACACTATCAAGGTCAGAAACAGCTTTTACCATGCAACCATCAGGCCCCCTAAACCAGCATTGATAACTTCAATCACTAGCACTTGAACTGATTCTATGACCTACGGATTTCAAGGATTCTTTACAACTCTTGTTCTCCGTAGTCTTTTTTTATTTGCATAGTTTGTCTTCCATTGCACATTAGTTGATTGTCAGTCTTTGCCTGTTTATGTATAGTTTTTCTTGAAATTCTATTTATTTTCCTTTTTCCCTGTAAGTATTTGCAAAAAAACAGAATCTCATGGCAATGTATGGGAACATATATGTTCCTTGATAATAAATTTATTTGAACATTGATCTTAGAACTTCTGATTATTTAATCTCATATTATCAAGGCTTCTGACAGGATTCTGCTCTGGTAAATTGGTTAGAAAGGATAGATGAACATGGGATTGAAGGAAGAATGGTAAATTGGACACAAAACTGGCAATTTGAAAGGAGCTGGAAGCAAAGAGTAAGAGCAGGTGGATGTAGTTGTGACTCTGTCTGTTGTCAGCGGAGTTCCACAAAGCACAGCAAACAGCCTTTTGTTTTTTGCAAAATGCATTAATGGTTTAGACTTCAGAGTTGATCAAATTGGCTGCAAACAATGGCATATTGAATCATATGGCTGAAAGTAATTAAGACATTTCTGACAGCAGGAAGATATGCTTAGAATGGTTGGTGGAAAATCAAATTGAATCAAGAGAAGCGTGAGGAAATGATTCTGGAGAGCTGAGGAAGTCGAGGGAAAATAGAATGAAAAGGATAAATGTGGAGAACTTTGGGGTGTATGTCCATAGTTCATTGAGGTGATAGGATAGCTGTCATACCTGCTCTTCCTAGTCTCCATGCAGATTATAGGAGTCACATGCCACTCATTTCTAACTCATCACCTGCAGCCCATTTAAACCCAGCTCTCATCCACATTCCTTGTTCACTCATTAAACCAGTCAGCCTCAACCAGTTGTTCCTAGCCTTCGGTTAACTTATAGTGTTAAGCATCCATCTCTCTTGCCCAGTGGCCTCTTGTGGCTTGCTGTTTTGCAGTTTATTATTAAAGTGATCATTCAACACTAAATCGTCTCTGCTGATCTGTGTTTCGGTCAAGCCTCCCCTACAATTCCTGACAGGATGGGCGAAGATGTGAGAGACCCAGCAGACTTAGCTCATCTGAAGGAAGTTGTCTGCTGACATGAGTCCATGATCCAGAATCAGAAGGAAAGAATTGGTCACCTGCTTGCCCTTCTCCACCAATTCTCCATCCATTACACTCTACTCATGACCTTCACTTCTTCTGGTCATCCAGTTCACTGCTGAGTTGGGGACCCATCTCGCAGACCAGGTGCCTGCAACCTCAGCTGACTTCAACCTGTAAATCCATGGAGGTGGAGGAAACCCTTGACCTCACCAAACTCCCACAGAAATATCACAACTACGCCTTTGCAGTCTGTAAAAGGGAAAAAAGCACCCTGCAGCCTCACAGACCTCACAACTCAGTGACCGACCTCATCCTGGGCATTCATCCTCTCTAAGGTTGTCTGTTCTCCTTTTCCCCTCCCAAGACAGAAGCCATGAAGGAGTACATCACCAAAAGGATGAAAACACCCATATTTCTTCTTGACGGAGAGGAGTTCTGCACAGCTAGACACTGGGATGGTTGAATGAAGTCGGGCAGTTGTCATTCCTGCAATGACTTCTATGGACATTTTAGTGGTAGAGCTGGATGCACCTGACATGGGCACCGGAGTCATCCTCTCCCAGTGAGGACTGGCTGGGAAGACATACTCTTTTGCCTTCTTCTCACACAAATTTAACTCTACCCACTGTCGTTATTGAATAGAAGACAGGAAGCTACTGGCCATCAAATGGGCTTTGGAAGAATGAAGATACTGGTTGATGGAAAACACGAAGATCTTTCTGATCTGGATTGACCACCAGAGCCTCATGTCCATTCGACAGACCCAATAACTTAACACTCGTCAGGCTTGCTGGGCCCTCTTATTCAAGCAATCCAACTTCACCATTTCCTACCGATCTGGTTCTAAGAACAATAAGGCATATTCGGCTGAAATAGAGACCAAACCTCTGCCCATGATCCCATCTTCATAGATCTTTGTCCTGAGCATCTGCTACCTTGAGAACCAAATCTGCCAGATTCTGCAGAGCTCCAGCAATAACACTTAAAAACCGCATGCAGTTGTGTGCTCTGAGGTAAACCAGTGGTCCCATTCCTCAGCCATCTCCAACCATCTAGGTGCATCAAAGCCTCTAGATTTTCTGTGATGCTGATTCTGGTGGTCCACTATGATTGCAGATGTACATACGTTCGTTGCGCCCTGCCCTTAATGTGCCTAGTTCAATTCCTCAAAACAGAGGCCCTCTGGGCTCCTGTGGCCCCTGTTGCTTCCAAATGTCGATGGTCCCAATTCGCTATGGAGTTCTTCATGGAGTTGTCACCTTCCAATGAAGCCAGGGTGATCATGACAGTAGTAGACTGATTCTTCAAGGTAGACCACTTCATTGCAACCTCAAACTTCCATCAGCTGCTAAGATGTGAACATGGTACTCCAACATGTAATTTTCCTCAACAGTTTCGCACAAGATTGTGTTAGACTGGCACCCACAATTCTGGTAAGCCTTCCTGTCCTTCCTATGAGCTTGTCCTTTGGCTATTATCTGCTGACAAATGGACAATCAGAAAGAGCCCATCAGCAACTGGAGAAGTTTCTACTATGCTTTACCATCTCTAACTGTTTCACATGGCGGAAGTATCTGCTCTGTACTGAGCTGTCCCATAATATACACACCTTCTCTTCCATGGGTATGCCACCCTTTGAATTGCTTCATGGCTTCCAACTCCTGATGTTCCCCACAGTGAAGCCAATGGTGGAGGTCCCGTCCACCAGGACCCTGGTTTGCAAATGCTGGAATGCTTGGAAGAGGGTCATCCTAGCTGCCAAAATCACCTACTGATGTGAGGCTAATGTCTGGCAGTCCACCTGAGATCTGCACTGACTCCCACAAGTTTCTGACCTGCTTCACTGGTTTACTTTAAGATTATCCATTGCATCATTTAACACCTCAAACTGCCACAGCCCCTCAGGATCACACTGACCTGCCTCAAGCCCATTGTCCATGAACCATACAACCCATCTAAGCCTGCAACTCTGGAACCAGGAATGGTGGAAAGTGTATATGGTTCACAGGTTGAAGGATTCACATTGTCATGGACAGGGTGTGTAGTAACTGGTTGACTGGGATGGGCACGGCCCAGGGGAGAGATCTTGGTTGCTCTCCAGCTATAGCTTGGATGCATCCCTCATCAAGGACTTCTACCAGACCCACCTGCATCCTTCTTGGCTGTGGAGGTGGGTGAGGGGGGGTCTGTCCTATCAGGCCTGTACATGCAGACTCTTCCTGGTCTCCATCCAGCTAATAGGAGTTACCAGCCAGTTTTTTCCAACTCATCATCTGCAGCCTGTTTAAACCCACCTCTTACACCCATTGAACCAGCCAACATCACCATCAACTACCTTGTTGCTTTGTCATGTTAAGAACCTATTCTTCCTTGTTTTGTGATCCCCGTGGATTATTTTACAGCTTATTATTAAAGTGATTGCTCACCACTAAATCATCTCTAATGCTTTTCATTTGGGGCAAGCCTGCTGTACATTTCTGGACAGCAGGTCAATAAGATGGTAATATTCTCCTTTGCCAGCAAGGCATAAAATGCTAGCATTATATACAATAAGGGTTAGAGCACAGCTTGAATACCGAGTACAGTTCAAGTCAGCAATTGCAGGAAGGACATGACTGCATCGCAGACGGTGCAGAGGAGAGTTACACGGGTATTGCTAGATCTGAGGAACCATTAGATGAATTCGGATTCTTTCCCCTGGAACAGAAGATTCTCTCATTACTGAGCTATATAAAATTAGGAGAGACCTAGATAGATTTTGTGGATAAGTTAGAAATCAGAGGATTCCAACTTACATTAATTGATAGGAAGATCAGAGTGGCATTGATCTTTTTTTCTGATCCAGAGTGTTAGAGGAATCTGGAATTCACTGATAAAAGGCTTGATGCAGGCAATAACCCTCATCAGGGTTAAACAGACCATGGTTGGCGATTTGAGGAGTTGTGATTTGTGATGACACAGGCATTATCTTGGAAAATCAGATTAATCTAGGGAACCTTTTTATGAACAGCATAAACAGAATGGCCAAATTGCCAGCTATTGGGTTGTAAAATGTGCTATGATTTTATGATTTTGTACAAGAATGGCAGCCTAGCTGCTGTAAGTTTGTGGAACACTGTAAAATGCTTTCACTTGACTTCACACTGACAAGGCACCATGTCAGTAATGCCAGAGCTAGAATTTAAACATTAGCTTAACAGTGGAATATCAATGTGGTGAGACCTTAGGCCTACAGACTTACAGAACACAGGCAAGGCTGGAACAGAGACAAACGTCACTGAGAGTTTCAGCACTCAGAAAGACATCTCTTAGTCCCAGGGAGCAAAACAGATCCCAGAAACCACGAGGCAGTGGCTCGATAATCACTGTGGCACTGGGAGTTCAAACGGCTGCCATGCTGGTTTAGCCTGTAACCATGGAAGCTCGTAATTTTGTCATCACTGCTGCAGTGAATCCAGTTCTCAAAGGGACTTGATTCCCAATCAGCTATCCAGCAAGCTTACGTTCAAGAGATCATTGGCACTGATGGGGTGCAGAGTTGGGAGTGAGGAAATGAATGCTTATATATCTCTAATAGGGACAGTCTGTTCACATAGCCACTTGTGCCACACATTCCAGCAGCCAGCTCTATGACTGGCGTTTAATTCCCACTGTTGTTTGAAAGGAGTTTACACAGTCTCCGCATCACCTCAGTCTCCTCGAGATCAGGCTCCAATATGTACTGTGGCCTGTTGCTCTGAAAACTGGCAGCTTTTCACCAGCCAAGCTGCAACCCATTGAGTTATTCTGCCTCAGAGCTCTGGTGCAAGTAATGGTTGGTAGAAGACACACAGTGAGGGTAGACACAAGGAGGAATTTGGTGAACCTACGCAGCATGTCCAGTTTAACTTTCAGAATACTGAACTGGGTATGGAATGCTTTCTGTTTGTCCACCTCTATTTAGACAAAAGAAAGGAGTGAGATTTCCAGTGCGTGGGGAATTCTTAAAATACCATGGGGCAGGTAAAGAGAATCATCAGTAATGATTAATGGAGTGCCTTTAAGCTTAAGCTGCATCACTCAGTCTTAGACTCCCCAACCTGCAGGAAGAGTCTCTCACTGTCTCCCTTTTCAGTTCATTAATATCTTGAATTACATCAAGTGTTAATCTTCTAAATTCCAGAATCTGTTTATATTCTCTAGTTTATATGATCACATTTTAATATTTAATATTTGCAGTCAAAGCAGCATCCCTGAACTTTACATTCCATCCCTCCAAAGCTAACAAATCTTTTCTAAGAAGGATGCCAGCCCTCCAACTGAGACCTAACTGGATCTCTTTACAGCAGTAGTACAAATTCTGTCTTCTTCACTCCAGTCAACTAAGGATTCTTTTAAAAGACTAGAGTTAAAACATAGCTTAAGTAATGGTAACCATGAAACTTCCATATTTTTAGTTAACTAATGTCATTAAGGAATGAAAATCTGCCACCCTTGATGGTCATGTCCATTTGTGACACAAGGCACATCTATGTTTTTAATTCTAATTCCTTCCTCAATCCAGGGGCAACTGCAAATAGACTGCATAGCCAATAATGCCCAAGTCCTGTAAAAAAATAAATAAAACAAGTTACTTACTGCTGATCTGAGTACCAACAATTATTCCTGCAGTCTTCTGAAGCTCTATGATGCACCATCAATAATTCTCGGAGACAGGAGGCGAGATATAGGCTTTTATTGGCTAGAAGAAAGAACAAGCAACAAGTGACCACCACACTACATCCTGGAGACTGAGGCCGGGGCGGTGTCTCCAATCGCCTTTATACCGGGGTCTGTGGGAGGAGCCACAGGAGCAGTCAGCGGGGGGGGCGTGTCCAGACAGGTATTTGTAGTTCACCACACTCTACCAATTTTCTGGCAACAACAGATGGAACAGGAGACCTGACTGGAGTAGGTGAATGGTTAGTTTGAGTTATCTTGAATAAATACCTTCTGGAAGTCCACATAACATCAATATATAAACATAACTTCAGTATTTTAGTCACCAGTTGAAATATTTAAATTTATCATTTACCAACATCCTTGGTGCTTCCTCTGATGAGCAAATATTCAATCTGCTGTGTAAACTCATTCCTTAATTAATTAAAGAGTTAATTTCTCGACAGTAGATGTTAACTGGACCAAGATTATCTGGTTTTCCTTTCTAATTTTCCTTAAATAGTGAAGTGGAAGACATGATTTTCCAATCTAAAAGGAGATGTCTTCAATTATGTACCATTTAACTCTAAAATATTAAGGGTGCAATGTTTAATTTTCTCCCCCTAAATGTTCTCTCAATTTCAATAACACCAATTACTTCTCCAGGTAAATCTATTATCCTTGAGATCTGGAATGCTACTGCTTCTACATAATAGCACGAATCAAAGATTACAACAGAGAATGTACTTATTTATTCCATTTGTGTGATTGCCAAGATAAGCTGCTTATTTCAAAGTAATATGCACAAATGAACCGAATACAGATTTCTCTATGCGATCCATCAATTTTCCATCCTCTTTCTCATAAAGAGAGTAACAATGAATCCATGTGCACATTTTCAAAGTAAGCCTCTTCAATGCTGTCTGATACTGACTTTCTGTTGATGGTGATTATGATTCATTCACTATCATGTCATTGACAGAGAGAGAGATGGAGAGAGAGAGAGAGAGAGAGATTGAGTGAACGTGGGTGTATGAGAACTAATGACAGTGTGGAAATGCGTGTGAAGGGAAAAACCATAAGTAAATAAGAAAGGGAGAGTAAACGTGTAATTGTGAGAGAAAGAAAGAGATTACAATGCAGTAAGTAAATCTGAAAGGCAGTAGTGAATAAAGGAGGGAGAATGAACAAAATGAATCTAGAGAATAAATCAAAAAAATTATCTATGATCATTAAATGAAGACAGTTATGGCAGACTGCCCATGACACTTGCCTGATGACTAGAATTGCAACTAACTGATCATTCTTTGGAGCTTGATATTACTTCCATGCAATAACAATTCACAGAAAACACATTTATGTCACTGGCATATCTCAGCACTAAGTTTCTTTTGGAAAGATAATTAACATTTCAAATTACTATGACAATCAACCCGGTTCTCTCTCTGCCAACTTAAGTTTGAAACAGGCAGCTGAATTAAACATGGAGAAGTGTAATATGATAAACATACTGTTGACCAAAATATTCATAAAGATAAATTCACAACATTTAAACTGTAAATCAATTTCACATTTTAACAAATGAGAAGAAAAGCTTGTTTTTAAAAGACACAAAAAAAAAACAAATAAAAATGTTTACTGTTATCTATTCATGTATATTTTGATCCTTACTGGTTGCTATCAAGCTTCTCTGTGTGTGACGTACTGGACATAATGTGAGAGGGCATTCTGAGTAGATGACTTACAAGCAAAATAAACAGCTGCACATTTGTTCCTCACCCCACCATCTCTTGTGTGTGCTATTCATGGCCACCTGGCTTCCCAGCATCACTGACGTAAGAACTGGTGATGAGGTAATAAGTCCTCATGCATAATTTATTGTTTTGCTCCCTTTGGCAAGAAAAGTCTGTGTGCGACATTGGGCTGTAGCACTCTGTAACGTGGGTGAGTGAAAAGAAAATGGCCGCAAGACGCGTGGCGAGTGAAGAATCTGAGGGGAGAGAATGAGATGGTTACAACAAACAAGTAATAGACGACGAGGGAGACAGGATAAGACTAATCAACCTTTCTAGAAGGTGATTGTGTTTGAAAATGGTGACAATGTTTAGAAGTATGGGCTATATGGTGAAACAACAGAGCAGTGGAGTTCATATACTGAGGGACGAATATTTTGCACTGGCAAATCAAATTTCAGTTAATATGTGTGTTCCAATTTTACTGACTATGATGAGTGCAAAAATATTTAATTTATTTGCAGTCTAGTGCGAACTGCTGAGCCCAATGGTAAGCCTTACGAGGACAGAGTTAAAGTCTTAAAGGACCACTTAAACCTTTGATTATTGCTGAGAGGTTTAGATTTCACTGAATTGAATTGACTTTATTCCTTACATACTTTACATACATGAGGAGTAAAAATCTTTATGTTACGTCTCCATCTAAATGTGCAATGTGCAATCATAGTAATTTATAATAATTTATAATAGATAGAACAGTCAATGTAACATAGAAATGCACCCAAATCAGCACGAGTTTATCAATCTGATGGCCTGGTGGAAGAAGCTGCTCCGGAGCCTGTTGCTCCTGGCTTTTATGCTGTGGTACCGTTTCCTGGATGGTAGCAGCTGGAATAGATTGTGATTGGGGTGTCTCAGGTCTCCAGTGATCCTTTGGGCCTTTTTTTCACAGCTGTCTTTGTAAATGTCCTGAATCATGGTAAGTTCACAACTACCGATGCACTGGGCTGTCCACACCACTCTCTGCAGAGTCCTGCAATTGAGGGAAGTACAATTCCCATACCAGGCAGTGATGCAACCAGTCAGGATGCTCTCAGCTGTGCCCCTGTAGAAAGCTCTTAGGATTTGGGGACCCATACCAAACCTCCTGAACTGTCTGAGGTGAAAGAGGAGCTGTTGTGCCTTTTTCACCACACAGCTGGTGTGTACAGATCACGTGAGGTCCTCAGTGATGTGGATGTCGAGGAACTTAAAGCCGTTTAGCCTCTCAACCCCAGATCCATCGACATCAATAGGGATTATCCAGTCTCCATTCCTCCTGTAACCAACAACCAGCTCCTTTGTCTTTGCGACATTGAGGGAGAGGATGTTTTCTTGACACCACTGTGTCAGAGAGATGAGTTCTTCCATGTAGGCCACTTCATAATTGTTTGAGATCTGGCCAATCAATGTAGTGTCGTTGGCAAATTGAATTAACAGTTTAGAGTTGTGGGTGGTGACAAAGTCATGGGTATAGAGGGAGTAAAGGGGGTAGAAGGAATCAAGAGGAAGGTGAGTCTATTTCACAGTTTGTGGTGGTACTACAGCAATTGTCTGAACACTGTGATGATGGACAGGCACTGAATGCCACGTTATGGGATAGACTCATATGCAGTCTACGCAGTGTGGCAATTCAGAAATGTTTGCTTACAGAAGGACTAACATTATAGAAAGGTCTCCAAGCTCTCTATTTCTTCCTGAATTCCAGACCCAGCCAGTCACCCGCTACCACCACTCCTCTCTGCCTTGCGGAATTAGTCCTCACCCTTAACAATTTCGCCTTTGGCTCTTCCCACTTCCTCCAAACTAAAGGTGTAGCCATGGGCGCACTCATAGGTCCTAGCTACGCCTGCCATTTGTCGGCCATGTGGAGCAATCTATGTTCCAAGCCTACACCGGTATCTGTCCTCCTCTTTTCTTGCGTTATATCGATGACTGCATTGGCGCTGCTTCCTGCACACATGCTGAGCTTGTCGACTTCATTAACTTCGCCTCCAACTTACACCCTGCCCTCAAATTCACATGGTCTATTTCCAACACCTCCCTCTCCTTTCTAGATCTTTCTGTTTCTATCTCTGGAGACAGCCTATCCACCGATGTCTACTACAAAACTACAGACTCCCACAGCTACCGAGACTATTCCTTGTCCCACCCTGTCTCCTACAAAAATGCGATCCCTTTCTCTCAATTCCTCTGCCTCTGCCACATCTGCTCTCAGGATGAGGCCTTTCATTCTAGGACAAAGGAGATGTCTTCCTTTTTTAAAGAAAGGGGCTTCCCTTTGTCCACTATTAACTCTGCCCTCCATCGCGTCTCCCGTATTTCATGCACCTCTGCCCTCATCCCATCCCCCCCGCCAGCCCACCAGGGATAGAGTCCCCCTGGTCCTCACCTATCACCCTACCAGCCTACAGATCCAATGTATAATCCTCCACAACTTCCACCACCTCCCACGGGATCCCACCACCAGCCACATCTTCCCCTCCTCCCCACTCTCGGCTTTCCGCAGGGATCGCTCCCTACGCGACTCCCTTGTCCATTCATCCCCCCCATCCCTCCCCAACAAACTCCCTCCAGGCACTTATCCCTGCAAACGGAAGAAGTGCTACACCTGCCCCCACTCTTCTTCCCTCACCACCATCCCAGGCCCCAGACAGTCCTTTCAGGTGAGGCACCACTTCACCTGTGAGTCAACTGGGGTGATATACTGTATCCGGTGCTCCCGATGTGGCCATTTATACATTGGGGAGACCTGCCACAGACTGGGAGAGCGTTTCGCTGAACACTGGCACTCAGTCCTCCAGCAGTGGCGGGATCTCCCTGTGGTCACACACTTCAATTCCACAGACCACTCCCACTCTGACATGTCTGTCCATGTTCTCCTCTACTGTCAAGATGAGGCCACACGCAGATCGATGGAGCAGTACCTTATCTCCCGCCTAGGCAGCCTCCTACCTGCCGGCATGAACATTCAACTCACAGACCTCCGTGATACCCCTGCCCCCCCCCCCCCCTTACCCCCATCCCTATCTATAATTTTAGTCTGGTTCTCTTTCTCTCTCTTTTCCTCCCCTCACTATAATTTCCCCCAGCCCTACCTTTCTTTCTCTTTTATTTCCCATAATTCTCCACCTTCCCCCTAGCCCATTTCCCTCCAGCCTATCACTTCCCAGCTCTCTACTTCATCCCTCCCCCCACTTCTTATCCCCCTTCGACCATCCCATGTTACTTCACTCCTGATGAAGGGTTTTGGCCCGAAATGTTGTTACTACCTCCTCCCATAGATGCTGTCTGGCCTGCTGAGTTCTGCCAGCATTTTGTGTTTTTATTTATTTCAGCATCTGCAGATTCACTCGTGTTGCCCAACATTACAGAAGACTGTTTTCAAAAGACACAGAGAAAAATAAAGATAAATATTTACTGTTATGTATTCATGTATATTTTGACCCTTGTGGGTGAGATTCAGCAATTTCTCCTTTTAAACTGTCTCTGACAACAGCGATATCACAGCATCCGTGTCCACCTGTATCTGTACTATGGCCCCATCTGACTGCGAAGTCACCCAATAGCCATCTTCGTGTCCTGAAACAAATAAAACATGCAAAGCGTCTTCAACCATAGAGTGAGAGTCACTCAGTCCTCCCTCAGTATGCTCCATCTTCATGTTTCTTTATGTTTTTCCAAAAGTCGTTTTTCTTTACAGTGTTTCTAGTTGAGAGTGTCTTTTTTACTTTTACAGGCACGTTCAATATGTTCTTCTCTGCCACAGCTTCCACAATCTAAATCACAACGGTTGCTAGGTTAATTTGTCATTATAAATTCTCCCATAATTAGGTTTGGATTAAATTGGGGGTGGAGGTGGTTGCTGGGCATTGTGGCTTGAAGGAACAGAAGGGCCTGTTTCACACTGTATCTCAAAATGAATAAATAAATATCTTATTCATATCCTTATTCTTAAAGTCAGTAGAAACTTTATGAACTTGGGAAGCTGTGCTTAATAGCTATGCTATTAGCTGCCATCTCCGAAGAGACAGTTTACAAGGAAAAACTACAACATCTCACTCCAACCATCAGGAGAGTTGAAGCCAAGAAAAGCATCCGTACCAGATGGGGTACCTAGACAATTTCTAAAGACCTTTGCTGATCAACTGGCTGGTGTCTTCACCGAGATCCTCAACCTCTCGCTTCGGCAGTATGTGGTAGCCACCTGTTTTGAGAAGGCTTCAATTATACTGGTGCTTACGAAGAGTGTGGTGACCTACCTAAATGGCTATTTCCCAGGAGCACTTACATCTACAGTGATGAAATGTTTCGAGAGGCTAGTGACGAAACTTATCAACTCCTGCCAGAGAAACAACTTGGATCCACTTGCTTGCCACCAAAACGGCTCCACTGATGAAAAGACAGCTTTGCACCCACATTGACTTGGGGTCTACCCCAAGCACAAAAAATTGTATGTACTAAATGAATAGAAAACCCAAGCAGTGAGACATGCTAAAGTGATGTACAAGGGTTTCACAGCAGGAGAGAGGGAGTACTTGCCTGGAACTACTTTGTACATCTCATGTTCTCAATACTTATTATTATTATTACTATTTCTTGTCTTTTTGTATTTGCACAGCTTGTTGTCTTTTGCGCTGTTTGAACTCCCAGTTGGTGTCAACTTTCATTGAGAGGTTATAGATTTATTGAGTAAGCGCACAAGAAAATGAATCTCTGGGTTGTATATGGTAACATACAGGTACTTCAATAAATTTGCTTTGAACTTTGAAACTGGTGTTCTGCTAGAATGGCCTGATGGTTTTGACAACTAGTCCAGGGAATTCGTAAGGGAACGACCCATTGTTAAGTGTGCATTTCCTGCATTGTTACTAGTGCAGATATAACTGTTTATTTATTTGAGGAAGACAAAGACTGTTAACACAAATATTCTCAAGGCAATGCAACCAAAAGTTTGTAAAGATCTGTTTCATTGCTGATTTGAGGTAAGTCTATGTAAATTTTCGCAGTGAGTCATTTTTGAAATAATTGATGGGAATTGCTTTTAATGTATATAACATATTTCCAGTGTGTGTACAGTGTATAATGCTGTAAAAATGTAGGTATTTTAATTTACTCTTAACAGAATGCTATTATTTATCAATTCCAACACCACTTAAATCCTTTCCCCTTTAAATACTGATCTTTTCATTATGCTTCCCTGTTTGTGGAAACGTTGCCAAATTGTGCCAATTCCTTTAGTGTAAATAAATTCTTCCTAAGACTACTACTTGCATGGATACTGGTAGATGTTATAGATATGGTGATATCATTTAAAAATGACATAGCCAACATCTTCCCAGCTATCATCATGCATCAGGACAGATTTGTGAGTCATTTATCAGTGCATTTATCAGTACAGTGCAAATTCTTCGGCACATATATATGGCTTTTGTGTCTAAGTCTTATGCACAGTAATTTATTTGTCAATAAGTAGCAGACAGCGAGCTTGTATATCCGATGACAGCATGTTGGGAATGACAAGGGTGGAATGCCGCAGGAGGGGTGTTGGACAAGTGGCAGAGAAGGTGTGCTGGGGCAGAGCATGTTGTGGGTGCAGACACACCCAGCCCTGAGACACCAGCAAGGCCATTTGATTCCAAACAGTTGGTTTATTGATCATTACAGAATATTTTTCTGGTGCTTCCTGCTCCCTTCCCCTTTTCCCAAATGTGATTCGCCTCTCCCTGCCCCCTCAGTTCACAATAGAGACACATATCAGAATTAGGTTTATCATCACTCATTTATATCATTAAACTTGTTGTTTTTTGCAGCAGCAACACAGTGCAATACATAAAGTTTTTACAGTACTGTGCAGAAGGCTCAGGCACCCTAGCGCTCTCTCTCTCTCGCTCTCTCTCTATATATATATATATATCCATACAGTATGTGCCTAGGACTTTTGTACAGTACTGTATGTCTTATGGTCTGATGATCACTTACAGATTTTTGATTTGTCCAAAATATCACATAAACTGCTCTTCAAACTTATTCAATTGTAATGAAGCATTTGAGTACATGAAAGCGATACTTAATGGAAAATACTTTTGATCAAGTGCATTCAAGTTTTGTTCTTATAAGGGCAGTATGGAATTTTAAATTAAATGCAGACTAATCAATTAGGTTATAATTTCATACCAATGTCTGTGATTCATTTGCCTAGAAATTAGACCCACTCCTCCTTCAGTGCACTAAACATGTTCTATAGGTGCTAATAACTTCATAAAGTTGGGAAAAATCCAGCATATAGGAGATGTACTATAACAGGACCTGTGCAGTTCTCACTGGGAGTACTGTATATGGAAATCTTGGAATGGATCATTGCTGCTTTCAGGACCTCAGCAGGCCAGGCAGAATCAATGGAAAAGAGTACACGGTCGCCATTTCGGGCTGAGACACTTCTTCAGGTCTGGAAAAAACAAGAGAAGTTATAGAAAGAAGGCGGGTGGAGGTGAGGAAGAAGTGAAAGGTGGAGGGGGGGGGGTGATAGATAGATAGATAGATACTGTGGTGGGATTTTGTTCCAGAATGACTGACGAGAAAGTTCGTTAAACTCAGCAACTGTTTAATTGTGATATACATAAAACAGACCGGGCACTGTGACCTGGAGAGTTGACCCAACCAGTCTCACACAGACAGGGGAGGTGACCATCACACACCCCAGTTACAGTTAGGATGACCCACAAATACACAATCAAATAATTGTATAACCCAAGCTAAAATGTAACAATAAATGAACTGGAACTTCCCACAAAAGCATTTTAACACAAGAACAATAAACAGTACTGGTCATTAGAAATGCAGAGATGGGTTGTTGACCACACCCCCCACCCCCAGAGAGTCACGCTGACCCCACCCGAGGGGTTATCCATCCCCGGCAACCCCAGCGTCCATAGCAAAGTCCAAATGTCCTGGTGGGTGTCAACACTGCCGCCTGTTTGTGTACAGCTCCACATCCTGTCTGTACCCAGGCCAATAGAAACACTGACGCAGTCGGCCCAACCTCTTTGCAACTCCAAAATGGCCGGCCCCCACCAGCTCGTGCAGCAACCACAACATCGTGGCGCGGAGCCCTCAGGGGACCACCAGCTGCAAGACGTGTCTGTCACCATCGGACAAATGCCACCGCAAAAGCAGCAACCCATCGCGCACTTCCAGCGTTCCCCACTGCGAGTACAGGGTTTTGGTCTTTGGGTCCAGGGTGGAGACCTCCGCCCACTCCGGCCGTCGTCCCACAGTCAGCCACTCCCCCACCCGGCCCAACACGGGATTGCTTACCCGATCGCTGTGCAGCTGCTGGTCCATGATGGGGAGGTCGTCGCCGGCTGTCACCGTTGCTTGCCCGTGGTTCAGCTGTGTTGCCTTAGGCCACTGCAGGGCGTGCTGCACGGCCCCGGGCCGCAGTGAAACTGGCGGCGGTTGCTGCCCCTGCTGGGTGCACTTCCTGGAGCTGCCCTGCCGGACAGCCACGGCTTTGACACCGCGGTAGAGTGTTGTCCCCGACACATCCACAAGAGCTCTCCAAATCCGGGCCAAGGATGCAGGACTCTCAGACGTCGCTGAGCCAGACCTTGTGCTCCACAATGTTTTCCCCCACAGCCTCTTTATCCCTCAGTTTGCCACACAGTCACTGGTGACCATTGCCAGCTGGACTGCCGTCATTGATCACCCAGATAGGATGGCCGGTCCTTGTGGAGAGCACCAGGATGGATGATAGAGATGGCTGACCCCGTGTCTAGCAATGCACAGCATCTGATGCCCTCTACCACACAGTCCACGTATAAGCTTTCATCCAGATAGTACACCCGGAGGGGCAACAAAGAAGGGATTCTGCTGGAGGACTCGGGTAGCAACTGCCCGCTCAGCATTTCCTGATGGTTGCTCTGAGCTCCGATGTGGTGCTGGTGCAGAACAATCCCAGGACAAACAGCCTGCCTCACCGCACCGATAGCAGAGATCATTTCTTGGCCCGTGGCGGGGTTGGCGGGGCACTGGTCGGACACGTCTGACAGGCTCCTCCTCACCCTCGGGTTGGCTGTGTGCGGGGCGATGCTGGAACACCTTGGTGGGTTAAAATTGCTTCTGCCCTCTCCGCCTCGGCCAGCGATGATGTCGACATCAGGTGAACATGCTGCTGAAGGCACTCCAGCGTCCATGCCTTTGCAAAGCCGTGGAGGGCAAGCGCTTCCTGGGCCACGGGAGGGAACTCGGGGTAGCCACGCCGAGCACAGTGACGGAGATCTGCTGCAAGCGCCCCCAGGTTGTCTCCCATATGGCACCATTTGTTGCACTGCTCTTCCCTCATTGCTTCTGCCCGCAGCCTCTGCTCAAAATGCCGCTCGAGTGCCACTGCGATGGCCCTGTAGTCACGCTGTTCCACTGGTGTTAGGTTGAGGAGGGCCCACAGGGCATCTCCCTCCAGTGACAGGGCAAGGTGCACTGTTGTCTCTGTGGGGCTCCACCTGTTGTGCCGTGCAGTAAGTCTGACTTGCCCCAGGTAAGGCTTCAGGCGGCTGGTACCGTCGTATATGGGGAGCCTTAGGGTAAGCATTGAGGCGCAATTTGTCAAGGCCCTTTGATCTTTCTCTTGCTCCGACAGTGTTAGCTATGGTGCCCATCCTCCCATGGCTACAGTATCTCGGGTTCCCCGGTGTGGGTCGCGATGGAGGCGAGCGATGTACTCCGCTCTGTTCCCGGATCAGGGAGCCTGGGTACACTCGCTCCGTCGGGGCTCCCTGGGAAGGCACAATGCTCGGTTCCCAGGTCCTCCTTCTGGGTTTCATCTTCATGAGTCCTGCCCGTGGGTGTGGAAGAGGCATACAGCTCGGTCCCTCGTCTTGAAGTTCTCCATGTTATTCTAGATAATAGACCCAAGCTGTTCCGCTCCACCACCACTCTCCTCTGTCTGGCTCCTTCCACTTTCTTCAAGCCAAAGGTGTAGTCATGGGCACTGCCTTTTTGTTGGCTATGTGGAACAGTCCATGTACCAAGCCTACATTGGCATCACTCCCCAACTTCCCCTATGCTACATCAATGACTGCACTGGAATTGGTTCCTGCACCCCGACTGAGCTCACCGATTTCATCAACTTTGCCCCCAACTTACACCCTGCCTTCAAATTTACCTAGTCCATTTCTGACATCTCCCTCCCCCTTACAGATCTCTCTATCTCTATCTCTGGAGACAGTTTATCTACAATGACATCTTTCATGATCCCACTGATTCCGTTTGTTACCTGTACTATCCTTCTTCCCACCCTGTCAATTGTAAAAATGCCATTTTCTTCTTTCAGTTCCTCCTTCTTCGCTGCATCTGCTCTCAGGATGAGGCTTTTCATTCCTGAACTTCCCTTCATCCACCTTCAGTGCTGCCCTCAATTGCATTTCACACACGTCTACCCTTACCTCATCCCCCCACTACCCTAAGAGGAATAGGGTTCCTCTTGTTCTCACCTACCATACCTCTAGCCTCTACGTCCAGCACATAATTATCCATAACTTCTGCTATCTCCAACGGGATCCCACCACCAAGCACATTTTCCCTCCTCCCTATTTTCAGCTTTCCGCAGCGATTGCTCCCTTTGCAACCCCCTTGTCCATTCATCCATCCCCACTGACCTCCTTCCTGGTACTTATCCTTGCAAGCAGAACAAGTGCCACACCTGCCCCTTCAGCTCCTCCTTCATTACCATTCAGGGCCCCAACCGTCCTTCCAGATGATGCAACACTTCACCTGTGAGAATGTTAGGGTTATCTACTGTCCAGTGCTCCCGGTGTGGCCCCCTGTTTATCAGTGAGATCTGATGTAGAAAGGGTGATTGATCACTTTGCCGAACACCTACGCTTCATCCGCCAGAAAAAGTGTGATCTTCTGGTGGTCACTCACTTCAATTCTATTTCCCGTTCCCATTCCAACATCCCAGTCCATGGACTTGACTACTGCTACAATGAGGCCACACTCAAATTGGAGGAGCAACACCTTATATTTCAACTGCGTAGTGTTATGAATGTACCACAGCTCTGAGGGGCCAAAGGGTGCGGGGGAGCCCCCTCCTTTGTGAGATTCGCAAGAGCATTATTGGGTTGGGTCAGAGGACCCAGGAAATGAGAGAGAGAGACATGGCCATTGTGTCCTGGAGACAACATTTGTGGATTCGGGACTATGCTACGTGGAAGCCCTCGGGCAAAGTGGGCTGGTTGAGAGAGAGATTGCATCACCCAAACCTGATTAACATCTACTACCCGGTGAGTTGATAAAAGGGGGGGCTGTAGGGACAGCCCCTCAGACGCACCAGAAGAAACGCTAGTGATCCCTTAATAGCGGGAAGCCATTTGAAGGAAGCCACGTGCGTTCGGTTCCCTTGCCTGGGGACTGGTGGCTGGTACCACGGAAAATGACTTGGAACTAACAACAGGGAACCATCTCCCCCTGACTCAGCGGATTGGCCTCATAAAAGACCCGGGCAAGTTTCAAACCGTCTCTCTTAAACCCAAAGAGCTGCAGCTTGAAAGGACAGTGACTTTTATCTTTCCATCGGACAATACAATATCCCCTAGACAAACAATAGAGCTATTGCTTAATTGATGATTATTATTATACCCGCATTTTTAGATTGAGTATTGACGACGTATATTATCTGAATGTCTGTATTAATCTTATTTTGTGCCCCTTTATAAATAAAGACTTTTAAAAATAGTACCATCAGACTTCAACGGACCTCTCTATCTTTGCTGGTAAGTGATCCAGTTACGGGAATTTCGTAACAGTAGCCTCCAAACCAGATGGCATGAATATCGATTTCTCGAACTTCCAGTAATTACTGCCCCCTTCACCATCCCCATTCCCATTTCCCTCTCTCAACTTATCTCCTTACCTGCCTATCACTTCCCTCCAGTGCTCCACCCTCTTTCCTTTCTTCTATGGCCTTCTGTCCTTTCCTATCAGTATCCCGCTTCTTCAACTCATTATTGCTTTCACCTATCAGCTTTCCAGCCCTTTACTTCACCCTCTCCAGGTTTCATCCAGAACCTACCACTGTGCACTTCTTCCTCCCCTCACCTAACCTTCTTGCTCTAGCTTCTCATCTTCTTTTCCAATCCTGATGAAGGGTCTCGGCCTGAAATGTCGACTGTCTACTCACTTCCATAGATCCTGCCTTGCTTGCTGAGGTCCTCCAGCTTTTTGTGTATGTTGCTTGGATTTCTAGCATCTGCAGATTTTCTTGTCTCATTGCTGCTTTGATCATCAGAAAGAGCATCAAAGCTTCCAGCATACTCAGAAGGCAGCCACAAAACTACTGCAGGAAGTTCTCATGGAGGTAAGAAAATCCCTGGAGAGAGGGAAGCACATACAGATCCTGCATTCCTGCGTCCTTTTGAAGCTCCAACTCCACCTTATTGCGCTCCAAGTGTTGCCAATGCACCAGAAGGTGTCGGCTGGATAACCGGCCATTTGTCCTGGCATGCAGTTCCGAAATGTGCAAAACTTGACTGTTGACTACAGAAGCTGGCAGATATTGTCATCTGTATCACAATGTAAACTGTTCAAATAACAAATAGTTTGCCAATTTCTGCACAGCGTCCTCTTTGTTGATTGAGTGTTCAACAAAGCATGTAAATTGCACCTAAAGGCTCTGTGGGCTGGCAGTGGAGGAAAAGATTACTTGCAAGCTATAAGACTATTGATTGTGTGATTCAACTGCTCTATAAATGAATTACTGTATGCATGTAATTGTGTGGGAACATTTCCTGATGGACACAGTTGCCTCCAGTAACAGCCCCTTACATGATCTAACCCAGGTAAAACTGCTCCTATACACAATATTTTTTGCATAGTGTTTGAGCAAATGGATTCAGTTTCTAGATTATTATCCATGACTCTGCCAACTCATAGACTTCTGTTTTTATTTAAACTTCAGCAACTAAATTTTGCTGTTTTCATATGCATGTTGCAGGACATGACCAAGATATTTGGAGATTTAAAGAATATTTGGAGTATTGTGTGCAGTTTTGGTCACCTACCTATAGTAAGGATGTAAATAAGGTTGAAAAAGTACAGAAAGAATTTACAAGATGTTACTGGGTCTGGAAGATCTGAGTTATAAGCAAAGATTAAATATGTTAGGGGACTTTATTCCTTGGAATTTAGAAGATTGAGAGGAGATTTGATGCAGGTATACAACATAATGAGGGATATGGATAGGGTAAATGTAAGCAGGCTTTTTCTACTCAGGTTGGATGAGACTACAACTAGACGTCATGAATTAAGGGTGAAAGTTAAGGGGAACACGAGAAGAAACCTCTTCACTCAGAGGGCTGTAAGAGAGTGGAATGAGCTGCTAGCGCAGGTGGTGCATGCAAGTTCGATTTCAATGTTTGAGAAGTTTGGATAAAAGCATGGATGGTAGAGGCATGGAGGCTATGGGGACGATGGGGAGTAGGCAGAATTAGTGGTTTGGCATGGACTAGATGGGCTGAAGAGCCTGTTTCTGGGCTGTACTTTTCTATTACCTTATGACTCTATATTGCAAATAATTCTAGTGTTGCTTTATTTCACCTTACCTTCAAGTAAAATCTCAGCACACTCACGTATAGTAAGGACAATCAGATATTAAATGAGAGCAAGAATTCCCTTTCTCAGCTTGAGAACTCAGAGGCTAATTTTATTCACCTTAGCACTGTAACAGCAGGGGAAAAGTATTTTAGACGATGAAACTAAAAAATGATACCTTTCTGCACGCAATGCACATTTCCATTAAATTATTTGTCACACCCTTGGAAATATCTCAGAAAACAGACTGAGCATAGGCATTTATCATGGTGAATGGAAGATCTCCAAAGACAGTCCTTTGGTTTGTGTCACCCATCCATTTTACTAACAATTGATTGAAACAGCACTCTGCACATGGGAATGTTTCACAAATGATTTGCTTTGTTTGAAAGCTCCACGAGACATCTCAGAACTAAGCACTTAGCATGCACACTGCTTATCGCTGAAGATTATCTCCTTAAATAGCTCTTCTATTTTGCATTGTGCTGTAGGTGATGCTAACATGCAGTGTCACCTGTCCAAATGTTGTCACTATTTTTAACCAGAAAGCGACAGACATCCACAACAGCATAAAAGACAAATTGGGGCTTATGGATGAAATTGAGTTGAGCTGCATATTCACTGATAACTGGATTTGTTGTTGTGTAACTTGGCCCTATATACTTAACTGACTTTGAGATTTGCAATACGCATTATAATTCATGGTACTGAAACACTGATAAATGTTGAGTCTGGCAAAATCGAAATAGTAAGATATGCATCATGATGTTATTCCATAATACACATTGCACAGCAAGTGATTTACACCATAGCAGGACAATATTCCAATTGGGATGTAGCTAATGTAAGATAAAGCTGATATCCTTGAAGTTGTAACTGTTGAGAATACACCAAAATCACACTGCTCTGTATGGGTATCTGACTAAAACTTTACGGTGTTTCTACTTAAAAAATAAAACAATAAAGCAGCATTGACCTGCAGAACATGGAGGCACCTTCACAAACCACTGAAGCACTTGATGACCCCGTGACTTCATTTTCTCTGGCCAAGGTGAGAACCCTAACTCACCTGGACAAAGAAGACACATACGTTCGGATGCTGTTCATAGACTTCAGTTCAGCAGTCAATACAATCATCTCTCAGAAACTGATTAGAAAGCTGAGCCTACTGAGCCTGAACACCTCCCTCTGCAACTGGATCCTAGACTTCCTGACTGGGAGACCTCAGTCAGTCCGGATCGGAGGCAGCGTCTCCAATACCATCACACTGAGCACGGGGGCCCCCCGGGGCTGTGTGCTCAGTCCACTGCTGTTCACTCTGCTGACCCACGACTGTGCTGCAACACGCAGCTCGATCCACATCATCAAGTTCGCTGATGACATGACTGTGGTGGGTCTCTTCAGCAAGAACGATGAGTCAGCTTACAGAGAGGAGCTGCAGCGGCTAGTGGACTGGTGCAGAGACAACAACCTGTCTCTGAATGTGAACAAAGCAAAAGAGATGGTTGTTGACTTCAGGAGGACACGGAGCAACCACTCCCCGCTGAACATCGACGGCTCATCAGTAGAGATCATTAAGAGCACCAAATTTCTTGGTGTTCACCTGGCGGAGAATCACACCTGGTCCCTCAACACCAGCTCCATAGCAAAGAAAGCCCAGCAGTGTCTCTACTTTCTGCGAAGGCTGAGTAAAGTCCATCTCCCACACCCCCATCCTCATCACATTCTACAGAGGTTGTATTGAGCATCCTGAGCAGCTGCATCACTGCCTGTTCGGAAATTGCACCATCAAGGATCGCAAGACCCTGCAGCGGATAGTGAGGTCAGCTGAGAAGATCATTGGGGTCTCTCTTCCTGCCATCACGGACATTTACACTACATGCTGCATCCACAAAGCAAACAGCATTATGAAGGACCCCATGCACCCCTCATACAAACTCTTCTCCCTCCTGCCATCTGGGAAAAGGCACTGAAGCATTTGGGCTCTCACGACCAGACTATGGAACAGTTTCTTCCCCCAAGCTATCTGGCTCCTCAATACCCAGAGGCTGGACTGACACCTTACTGCCCTATTGTCCTGTTTATTATTTATTGTAATAGCTGCACTGTTTTGTGCACTTTATGCAGTCCTGAGTAGGTCTGTAGTCTAGTGAAGTTGTTGTTTTTTTCTCTCTGTGTTGTTTTTTATGTAGTTCAGCCTAGTTTTTGTACTGTGTCATGTAACACCATGGTCCTGAAAAACACTGTCTCATTTTTACTATGTACTGTACATAGCAGTTATGGTCGAAATGACTCATTCGTAAGGCCAGTGATATTGTGGGGATGGAACTGGACTCTCTGATGGTGGTGTCTGAAAAGAGGATGCTGTCCAAGTTGCATGCCATCTTGGACAATGACTCCCATCCACTCCATAATGTACTGGTTAGGCACAGGAGTACATTCAGCCAGAGACTCATTCCACCGAGATGAAACACTGAGTGTCATAGGAAGTCATTCCTACCTGTGGCCATCAAACTTTACAACTCCTCCCTTGGAGTGTCAGACACCCTGAGCCTGACTGGTCAGGCTGGTCCTGGACTTATTTCCACTTGGAATAATTTACTTATTATTATTTAATTATTTATGGTTTTATATTGTTATATTTCTACACTATTCTTGGTTGGTGTGACTGTAACGCAACCCAATTTCCCTCGGGATCAATAAAGTATGTCTGTCTGTCTGTTGACTTGAACATCCTGAAGGAGGCTGAACCCACTAAAAGCATCTGTCGCATGCGGTATACCTGGCAGAATAGTGAAGTTCTATGCTAATCAACTTGCTGGAGTGTTTAGTGACATCTTTAAACTCTCACTTTATCAGTCTGAGGTACCCACCTACTTCAAGAAGACTTCAATCATACCTGTGCCCAAGAAGAATGTGATACCCTTCCCCAATGACAGTAACATTACATCCACTGTGATGAAGTGCTTTGAGAAGTTAGCTATGAAGCATATCAACATCTGCCTGAGAAGTGACTTGGATATATTTTAATTTGCCCACCGTCACAACCAGTAAACAGCAGATGCCATTTCATTGGCTTTTCACTCAGCTCTGGAACACCTAGACGGTGAAGATGTATACATCAGGATGTTCTTCATTGATAATGGCTCAGCATTCAATGCTATCATCCCTTCGAAACCAATCACTAACCTCTATTTCCTTGGCTTGGGTACCTCCCTGTACAACTGGATCCTCAATCTCCCTATTTGCAGACCCCAGTCTGTATGGATTGGCAACAATATCTCCTCCGTAATCACCATCAGCACAGGTGTAGTGTGGGAGAGCAGGTTTGCTGATCCTATGAGTGAGAAAAAGAGACATAGATTTTAAAATGGGTACATTCACTATTTATTTTCAAATGACCAGTGAGACTCTGAATGGGGCATCCAGCTAAATAAGTGTTCAGCTACTCAAAAGTATTAGGCTGTGCATTCCATTACTCTTTAACTGAGCAGATACTCTGCTAAATCTCCCCGAATTATAAAACCTAAGAAGTAAGCATGCTATGAATGGATACTTCGGTAAACAAGTATGGGAAAGCCCACCTTTGTCTACAATGCTGTTTCTTAGTGGTCCTTTAGGACTGGTCGTGGGCCCTGTAGATGGCACTCTTGCACCTGCTACCTTTATACCCCTAAAGGTGCCTGGAACCAGAAATGGCTGCCATGGTGTACAAGCAAACCAATAGGAAAAGAGCATCATAGATTCTAAACTAACCGACCATAGATGGGTGCAACCGAAGTGGCTTTTGACCAGCTAGTAATCCTCAGGCCACGGAGGACACAGTGCATCAAAACACTGTGTGGTTAGCCCCCTGCTCGTTTAACTCCAATGCTATATTTCAGTTTGCCGATGACATCATTGTTATTGACCGAATCAAAGGTGGTGATGAATCAGCGTATAGGAGGGAAGTTACCAGGGATTGGTGGGGGAGATCAGTATATAGGAAGCACTGCCACAAGAAATCAGCATTTTCCATCAAGGACCCCTATCAACCAGGCCTTGCTTTTTCTTGTTCTTCAGGCAGAAAGTATGGAGGAATTGGGTTCCACACCACTAAGTTCAGGAGCAGTTATTAATCTTCAACCATCAGGCTCCTGAATCAGCATGGATAACTTCACTCACATCAATGCTGAAAAGAGTACACTTTCAAAGTCTCTACACCTCATGTTCTCATTATTATGTATTTATTGATTTATTTTAATTATTTGATTGCATGTTTGTCAGTCTTTGTTATGCATTTTTTATGTATTCTACTTTTTTTTGCTTCTAAATGTCTGCAAGGAATTGAATCTCAAGGTAGTATATGGTGACATACATTGATGATAAATTTACTTTGACATTTGAACTTTAAGGTGTTTTAGTGGCTGTAATGATGATGAGAAGAAAGCAGAGATAGGGTTGCTCAATAGTTTTCTGGGTACTGCGCACAAAGGTTAAGTCTATATAAGCACAAAAAACTAATTGTCATGGCATTTATTTCCTGTGTATGTATGGCTAAAATGTGAATTTGAGGTTGAATGTATTAAGGTCCCCATATTTTCAGTAGAAATCATTCTAGAAAATCCCAACATTTTTCCTCTTTCTTGGTTCCCCTTCCATCTTTTTCCCTCAGAAGCCATTGATCTGAGAAGATGACTTTCCCTCTCTCTTCACAGATGTTGTTTGAAATGGTATCTCCACCACATTTTGTTTGTAATTTGGATTTTCAGCTTCTGCAGTTTCTTTCTTTACTTTCTCAAGTTTATTCTTCTGTTTTATCCATTTTAACCACAATGTTTTTGTATAAGGAGTTACAAGTGGAAGCTGTATCAGGCCTGCAGTTAGAAGTGCTGCTGTCTCACAGTCGTAGAGACCCAGGTCTGATCCTGACCACCAGTGCTGCTTGGGTAGTTTACACTCTCTCTGTGATGACACAGGACTCCACATCCTAGATTCACAAGTTGGTAGGCTAATTGGCCACAGTAAATTACTCTTTGTTTGTAGGCGAGTGTTAGAATTTAATGAGCATATGGCAAGAAAAACCAGGATTAATGTATGTTGAGAGTTCATGGACACTTGATGGTTGCCAATGGGGAAGAAAAGCTGGAGCACTTGATGCATCATCAACATCCTTGGTAAATAACACCAACCGCAGCCTTGCCAAACAGAAGGCACAACAGCGGTGAGGGATGACACAATCCACAGCACATAGTGGTAGAGCTTAAATCATCGTTATGGATCTATACTCTGTGGCCACTTTATTAGGCATCACGTTTGTGATCTTCTGCTGCTGTAGTCCATCTACTACAAGGTTTGATGTGTTGTGTATTCAGAGATGCTCTTCTGCGCATCACTGTTGTAACACATGGTTATTTGAATTCCAGTTGCCTTCTAGTCAGTTTGAACTAGTCTGGCCATTCTCCTCCAACCTCTCGCATTAATAAGGTGTTCTTACCCACAGAGCTGCTGCTCACTAGATCTTTTGTTTTGTTTTTCATATCACTCTCCATAAATTTTAGAGACGTGTGTGAAAATCCCAGGGAATCAGCAGGTTCTGAGATACTCAAACTGTCTGTCGGGACCATCAATCAATCTACAGTCAACATCACTTGGATCACATTTCTTCCCCATGCTGATGTTTGGTCTCAATTGTAATTGAACCTATTTGCATGCTTTTATGCTGACACCTGATTGGCTGAATAGGTATTTGCATTAATGAGCAGCTGTACGGATGTGCATAATAAAATGCACTGAGTGTATCTAAACCTGGTGGGTCAGGTATCAGAAGCAGATTGCTGAAGTCCTCCGCCTCATTCTGTAGCATACTGCCTGTTGGGCCAGAGCATCAGTGATAGGCATGGTCTGCCTGCCTCTGGGGTATTCCAGTTTGCAGTGAGCAGCTCAGTAAACAGGACGGTAATGTACCTCTCACCAAAATAAACCAGACTATCACTCTCCACACTGGCAGCATCAGTCTGCACAAGAGTGCTCAGAGACTTGTTGCTTTGAATAACTTCCCATGAGTTGCCATTATGGATCTTCGCTCAACAGGAAGTGCTGTACAAACACTAATCAGAACTGGAAATAGAACAGAAAGGGTCATTGCACAATTGATAGGCAGCTCAGCTCTGATCACAGAAGCTGGCTAACGCAAGCTCATACAATATTCCCAGGTGGTAGTTATGAATTTATTCTGTAGCACTTAGTCTATCATGTAATAATCAAATCCTTCATCAACATGACAGGATGGCTCTTAGAGGCAAGGTCACACTTGATGGACCCATAACATCCTTGCATAGATCCGATGCCTTGCTTAGATGCATATGTCATTATCGACAAGTACTGGAACAATTAATTTGTATTTTTCTTTAATTTTCCTGCTCTTTCTCCCTTCTTCCATAGGCCATCTTTGTTGAATCCCTTTTGCTGATTGCTTCATTCTATACTCTGCCTCTCTAATTGTTTAATTATTCTTCCTAATTTTATTATCAGTTCTTTTGGAAAGACCTAACCTTAAGTTTTAACTTTGTTTATGCCTGGCCTCTTGCGTATATTTAACACGTTCTTCTAATATGTATTTATTTTTTAGTCTGAGCAGCCACAGTATTTTGCTTTTGTACAGATACTATCAAAAGAGTGCGGGCACTTGTATTATAATTAGGAGCAACATCAGCTTTCCCAACTAATCGCCCAGATATCACAAATGTTTAGAGGCTCATTACAATACTCCCCCAACAAACTATCACCCTGTACACCCTTGCAATGAGGTAAAGTTTTGGAGGGCCCACAGCAACAGGTCACTGAACGTCTTAGTCCAAGGCAAAGACAAGGAAGTTGCGAAAAGTGAAGGTCACCTTGAATTAGTTGATAAAACAATAAGAGATTAATTTATCACTCTGTGATTCCAGTAACCTTCTCATTCTCTCCCTCACCAAACCTGCCTAGAGTATAGCATTAACATGACATTCTTCCTGCCATATCAACAAATATTTAGACCATTAATGCATCTATATCATAAATTACTGAAGTGTATGCCCAAAAGCTATTACATATCTACAAAACAGAAAAGTTGACCAAATATGATCAAGGTGATGAATAACAGAATAAATGACTTTAATTTCAATTCTCACTTAAATTTTCATCCATGGTGGCTCTTTTGGGCTTCAGACTTCCAGCAGCACCAGCAGATGCTCCCTGAGTGTGCTCAGCAAAAGGTGCAGGCTGTTGTTCATGTTGGGACTGTTATGGTGCTTTAGTCTGCAATGTCCAATATCTGGTGCACATGTTCCACTGGTGAAAACACTTATCTTTTTAATAGCTGGCTCTTCCAAATCCTCTTTTCCTGCACTGCAAAGCAGAATTGGAAAAATGCCTTTTTCTCTTGTAAGCTCTTTCTTGAAGATACCAGTCAATCATACTTCTCATTCATGGCAGAGACTTCATGATATCTAGATCCTCTCGAATTAAAAAGATCTATCTACTCCCTCAAACCTTCAAAGTTTAGAACAGATTTTAAATTCACTCCCAAACTTTTTCTCTTTAAGTGAAAGCAGAAGAAAAAAAACATTTAACATTTTTTGGATTTATATTTTCTCATCTAGAAAACAATATAGTGTATTTCCATGGTTACAACATTTTCCAGGAAACACAAAAGACTGCAGACACTGCGATATGGTCTTAACCATTTTATCTTTACCATGAACGTCCAATCTTTATCATGAAACAAATGCTCAACATGTTCACCAGAGCTAATATGCTCATCTGCTAGTCAAAGTTATTCTTTCTCTGAATCACTTCTCTCACTTTCCACAAGTAAAAGCTGTAGCTATATGCAATCTCTATGCCCATCTTTTTGTTCATTATGTTGAACTAATCTGGTACCCCTTTCCAACTCTTTCTTTGCTGCATTGATGACTGCATTGGTGCTGCTTCCTGACACTCATGCAGAACACATCAATATTATCACTTTTGAAACTAACTTCCACTCTGCACTCAACTTCACTAGGACAATTTCTGATGTTAACTTCCCTTTTCTGAATGTCTCAGTCTCTATCTCAGGAGATGAACAACTCATTGATATCTAAAGTAAACCCAAGGAAGCACAGCTAACATGAATTTACCTCCTCTCTCACTACCTCCTGCATGGATGTTATCACTTTCTCTTATTTTTGTCACTGCCGCATGTGTTCTCATGCTGAAGATCTCCACAATAAGACTTTTGAAATATCTTGTCTTTTTCAATGTGGCATCCAATCTGCCATAGTTGATAGATATTTACTCCATTTCACAAATATTTTCTCCATTTTCTACACACCTACTCTTACTACCCACCCACTCCCCAGAGAGAATACAGACACAGTTACCCTAGTCCTTACTTTTCACATCCACTAGTCTCTGCATTCAGCATATACTCCTTCAATATTTTTGCATCTCTAAGGGAAATCCACCAACAGGCACATCTTCCCTTCTCCCTTCACTCCCATTCTGCCTTTTTCTATGGGATTGACTCCCTGGTTCACTCACCAGTCCCCATCCAACCTTCTTTGACCCTGGTACTCTTCTCCGCATCACCAGTTGTGACATTTGCCTTTGCACCTCCTCCCTCACCAGGATCCAGTGACCCACACTCATGTGCACCTTCTTCAGGTTGTTCTATTGCATGATCTTTAACGTAACTTACACTGGAACTGTTTGTTCTAGAGTTATCACCAGTTACTGAAAATATTTAAAAATCCAACTCCTCTAAAACATTACAATACCTTATTCATCAGTCAAGCAGAAAGGAAAACCAATTTGATCCTCTTTGCAAGTGCAGTACTTTGTCCCTGTTACTTTTGCAATAATAGGCATCTAAAGCAACACACACAAAATGCTGCAGGAATTGAGCAGGTCGAGGAGCAGCCATGGGTATAAACAAACACTCAATGTTTAGGGTCATGACCCTTCTTCAGGATTCAGAAGGAACTGAAGAAGGGTCTTGGCTCAAAACGTCAGCTGTTTGTTGATCTCCATGGATGCTGCCTGACCTGCTGGGTTCCTCAAGTATTTTGTGTGTGTGTTGCTTTGGATTTCCAGCATCTGCAGAATTTTTTGTGTTTATAATAGGCATCTAAAGCTGGGTGGAAGAGATCATTTTGAGTTTCATGATTTGATTGGATTGCTTGGACCTGAAGAAAATGTCCTGTTAGTAAAAGAGTAAAGTAAAATTTCCTTTAAGTGTTAAAGCTGCAAACATGGTCCTGGAGCATCTCTCAAGCAGTCATAAGCACCTTGTATAACCAACTTTACAACAATGATAACACAATTGTGCATGTTTACCAGTAGTGGGGGGGGGGGGGGGGGTCTGTATTTGCACCTTGATTTATACTAATGGAAGTATAAGTACAATTCGAAGTGTGAAATATATATTACAGGAATAGGTATTTAAGAAATTAATCATGAAGATATTTCTCATGTTCCTAGGAAAAGACAGCAGCCCTTTTCTCATTCTCAGCTTTAGTTGGATCTGGAAGGAGAATTGATTGAGCAAAACCAAATTGTAAATCCATTTGTTGGAAATATCACTTACCTGTGCTGCAATAAATTAGCCAAATAACTCACCACTTAAAGTGTCAATATGCTTTCAACCCTTTTCTACCTACCAACTGAAGTCCTCTTGGGTTGACTTAAAAGGCTTGCAGCATCTGAAACACAATTTTTATTCAATCATTGTAGCATCTAGATTGCATCTACAATGCTATTTACCAGATGGTAGTAAACAATAAATTCCTGTACCATGTCAAATCAACCTTATGTGCAGCTGTTACTATGTAATTCAAAAATTCTCTTAATTTACCTGGCCTATCTTTATGTTCTGATGTACAGTATGTTTTAACGTTTTTGACTCCTATGAAGTGACTACTGTGATGTAATAAGTCATTTCTGATCAATCAAGTTACCTGTTAAAGGTAGTGAGTATGACCAAAAACTTCATTAATTGTACACTGGGCATCTGCAGAGATACGTTTTTCAGATATGTCGTTAATTTGTTTTTGTTATTCACTGCTGGTATTTTAGCCAATCATAACTGCAAATAGGTTGATGAAAGGAGATTCTGTGATCAGGTCAATTTGAAACATCAAGAGAAGTATTTAAACTCTTCTGCTAGAAATGGACTTTTTCCCATTCCTTAATTTTTTCTGATACTTCTGGCTGTATTTTCATGATCATATTATAAATGGTGGTTACTAAACCCTTCTGGCAAGGATTCAGAGCTAATTTTTTTTCTGTAATGTCCATTGGACATAATTTCCGAAATGACTATAACATATTATTCAAGAAATTTCTAACTTGCAAATATCTATAAAAATTAGTTTTAGGTAAATTATATTTATTAGATAGCTGTTCAAAGGACATAAAACTATTATCTAAAAATAGATCATGAAAATATGTTATACCTTTTGTTTTCCATAATACAAAGTCTTGATCCGTAAAAGAGGTTCGAAAAAAAAGGTTAGATATAATAGGACTTTTTCAAGCCAAAAAATTTACGAAATTGAAACCATATTCGCAATGTATGTTTAACTATGGGATTAGTTATTTGTTCATTCAATTTAGATAAAGAAAAGGGAAGTGAAGATCCTAAAATTGAAAACAATGAAAAGTCTTGTACAGATTTACATTCCAAATTTACCCATTGTGGGCAAAAGAACTTCATTGTCTTATACCCATGAGCAGCGGGAGAAAATTTTACAATTAGTCAATTCCTCTTCTATTTGTGCTGAACATGCCCTAATACAATTTAAGGTTGTGCATAGGGCTCATATGTCCAAGGATAAATTTGCTCGATTTTACTCTCATGTTAATCCAACCTGTGACAGATGTCATTCTGAAGTAGCTTCTTTGACCCATATGTTTTGGTCTTGCCCTTGTTTGCAAAATTATTGGAAAGATATTTTCGGTTTTATGTCAACAGTTCTGAATACCAAATTGCAACCGTATCCAATTACTGCAATTTTTGGTTTACCAATGGTGGATAATATTTGTTTATCCCCCTCAGCTCGTCGGATGATTGCATTTGTTACGGTAATGGCTAGAAGATCAATCCTATTTAACTGGAAAGAAATTAATCCTCCAACTATATTTCAGTGGTTTTCTCAAACTATTTCTTGTTTGAGTTTAGAAAATATTAGAAGTGTTGTCATTGATTCTTCAGTTAAATTTGAAGAAACTTGGAGACCATTTATCCAACATTTTCATATCAGTTAAACTGACTTTTCATAAACCTTACTTGTATTATCCTTAATTATTTGGATGGAGGTGCAGAGTTATTGAAACTCCTGTGTATGTTTGATATAATGCAATGGCCCATGTTGGTTAGGTTTTTCTTTTCTTTTCTTTTTTTGGGGAATTTTTTTTCTTATTTGCTCACTTTTTTGTAATTACTATGAGTCTGGGAGGTTATTATATATGGATTATCATTTATATTAATGTATACTTAACCTATTAATTATGTACTTTCAAACTCTCTGTATTCATGTTTCATTTATGTTTGTTTAAAATTAATAAAAAGATTTGAAAAGAAAAGAAATGGACTTTGATTGGAACTTGCATAGTGTGACTATCATCCTCTACCCAATTGTGGTCTAGAATTTGCTGAATACAGCTATGGGTTACTTGAAAAGTTCTCAGTGAATCTGGGCTGTTACAATCATTAGTGATCATTTGCTCTTTTGAGATCATCATGGAAGGAATTGTTTCACAGTTACAATGACCCAGGTTGGAGCAATGCTGTCTAAGTGTTCTTTGCACATTCTCCTCATGACTTCCAGATAGTCTTATTTCCTTCCATATCCCAAAAACATGAGGATCTCCTGCAAAGATATGCTGGGCTGAAGTTGTTGCCTTCCAGCAAGTAAACCTACCTCACTCTGCAGTCAGTGAACTCCCAGCTAGTGGGGAGAGTTTGGATATTTCACCTTGGCAGATTTCCATGAAACTTCCATTTGTGTCTCCACTCATGTTTTATAAAGGACAATTGTTATGAAGGTACCACAGCTCTGAGGGGCCAAAGGAGCGGGAGCAGCCCCCTCCTTCCGGAGAATCGCAAGATCGCTATTAATTCGGGTCTCGGAAGTGAGAGACAATGCAACGGTTCTGGCCATTGTTCTTAGAGGCACCTGTGTCACGTGCAAGTCCCTGCTACGTGACAGCTACCATGGACATGGACACCCTCGGGCAATGTGGGGGTGGAGATTGCCTCACCCTACTTTGACGGACATCTACAACTCTGCAAGTAAAGATAAAAGCAGACTGCAGGAGGCAGTACCGTAGCGATGCACCAGAAGAACTCGCTCGCTCAACGCTCCCGGGAGAGCTGGAAGCCACTCAACGCCACGTGCGCTCCTAGCTCCTTTGCCTGGGGAGCGGGTGGCTGATACTACCGAGAAGGACTTCGAACTAACAACGGGGAAACCAACGCACCCCTGATTTTAACGGAGTGGTCATAAAGACACGGACAAGTTTCCTTTTCGTTTACACCGATCCCTCTAAAACACACGAAACCCAGCGATTCCTCAAAAGGCTAAAGTCTGCAGATGTCTGAATGACTTTTTATATTTCCAATGGACAAAAATATTATCCCCTAGACAACAGCCGAGATTACTTCTTAATGATGATTATTACTATACCCGCACTTTAGATTGAGTATTGGTGATGTGCATTATCTGAATGTTTGCATTAACCTTACTTTTGTGCCCCTTTATAAATAAAAACGTTTGAAAATAGTGACATCAGACTTCAACGGACCTCTCTATCTTTGCTGGTAAGTTATCCAGTTACGGGATACGTAACACAATAAATTTCCCAATTGATGGAATTCAAAGTGTATTTCTTAATGAAACCAACAGGCCAGCTAGAATCTATGGAAAAGAATAAACAGTCAATATTTTGGGCCAAGACCCCCAAAACAGTCTTGGTGCAAAACATCGACTGTTTACTCTTTTATATAGATGCTGCCTGGCCTGCTGAGTTCCTCCAGAATGTTGTGTGTGGTGCTTGGATTTCCAGCATCTGCAGGTTTTCTTTTGTCTCTATTTCTTAATTAGGTAGCTCCTCATGAACCTAGGAGATTTTCAAGAGCATTCATCAGAGTTGGAAAGATTATCTTAATATGAAAAGATACTTTGGCAATATCACCTGAGATTGAGTTAGACAGCATGGATTTGTGAACGACTTCCAATTCTGCTTCTCACCTCTTTCAATAATTCCGCTGCCTTGTGTTCCAGATTATCTCCCTTTATAATGTTACATTCTGGATGTGCCTGTTAAGAACTTCAGCTCAATAATTCCCATCTTCCAGCTCCCGACTTTAGTATTGCGTCTGTATCTCAAGCAAGTCACAATATTTCTGTCAAAGCATGATGATCCATTAGCAAATATGCACCAAATAGTCTGGAATATCATAAAAGGAAGAAAATCTGGCACAAAAGACTGGCATCTATGGAGTAGTTTCAAGTTTAAGGCTTCAAATCTCACCTGTAATGCCTGAATTAACAATTATTTGAGTAGCAGATGTCACACATTTTTGCGTTTTCATCAAGGTGGCAAAATGAAGATCCAAGCTATTTTACATCCATTTGCATTGCATAACCAACTACAGCAGCCATCTAATTTTGTGCCCAATTTGTACATGAAAATATGATCAGGGACATTCACTGCTATAGGATACATTATATACCAATTGAAAGTTTTCATTTGCCACTTCAGTGTGACTACTAGAGATTGGTGCTGACAATACTAGGGAGCTTGGATCATAAATTTGATTGTGGCAGGTGAACTTACAATTGTTCTTGTCCATAAACTTTGTGGAGAATCAAGAAGGCTAGGTGACTTTTGTACAAATTATCTGGCAAATACAGAAAACTATTAGAGACATAACATTCACAGATTTCAAAGTTGCCATACAATGTGATAATGAAATTCAGTAGATCAGTCCATATTATATAGAGACTGTTTATTCATATTATTAAATTATAATAACCCATTCAATGATGTGATATTATCAGAAGTGATTAATATAATTAAGTTAAAATTATGGATTTTTGGTAATGCATAATTGGCGGTTTTATTGTCAATAAGATGATCAAACCATGAAATATTACTTTAGCAACATACACAAAATGCTGAAAGAACTGAACAGGTCAGGCAGAACCATGGAAGTGACAAACAGTTGACATTTCAGACTGAGCTCCTTCTTTAGAGTCACTGAGCACCACAGCACAGAAACAGGCCCTTCAGTCCATTTACTTTGTGCCAACATGTCATTCTGCCTCGTCCCATTGATCTGCACCTGGACCATAGCGCTCCACACCACTCCCATCCATGTACTTATCCAAACTTCTCTTACGTTGCAATCAATGTATTTCAGATTTCAATAGTTATGGAGAAAGATATCACTGGCCCACAAGTTAAAGGCCTAAAGTCAAGCAAGGCTATTTATGATTGCATTAGACAAGAACTTGCAAAGGGGTAATGGAAAATTAAGAGAGGCTCTTAACAAATAAAGAATGTCTGACAATTGAGAGCCTTTTAAAAGAAAGATCAGGGAAGTTCAAAGCTAGTACATTCTTGTTGGAGTGAAGGGCAAAGCTGGCAAGGTTAGGGGACTCTGGCAGATAACTACTGAGGGCGTAGTCATAAAAAGAAGGAAACATATGTCAGATATAGGCAGCTGGATTCAAGTGAATCCCCTACTTAAGGGATTTACACCAAAGACAAAAGCACATTTGTACTACATTGACATTGTGTTCCAGAAAATCCATTTAAAGGAAGTAGGAGCACACAGGAGGGCAAGAAAGAGACATTAATTAGCTTTCACAACAAGGTAAAGAATAATCACATGAAATGTTATAAGTATATTAAGAGATTAGGTTCCCTTAAGGGTCAATTTTGTAGAGCCGCAGTAGATGGGTAGGGTCTTAAATGAGTGGTTCTCATCTGTATTTACCATGGAGAAGGTAATAAAATCCAGGCACCAGGAAAGAGTATAGAGATATGCTGAAACAGATCTGAATTTACAAACGCTAGCTGGGCCAGCCATTTCCTCTGAGCTCACAGGTTAGTAATACTTAAGCAAGAACAGATGCTGCTAACCAGCTGAAGGCTCATTGATCAATGACTGAATAGTTGATATGAGTGTTGGTCCAGGGAAAGAGAAACCATAGAGACAGACTCAATAGAATCTCGGTTTCCTGTCTCCCTACCTTATGCAGCTGGGATCCTTAGCTGGTTGCATTCAAAGCTTCTCAAATTCATAACCCTTTGAAGTGATGAACAGTGGCCCTCCCATACTGACACCAAAATGTTCAAGACAAATTTCTGGAAGGCTATAGCTGGGGTATAACTATTCACTATAACTAGCCAGCACTCTATGTCTAATCAAAAGTATATTTGTTCATCTTGTATGTCTTTTTTATGATCAAAAGTTGCTGCCGGACATGAAGAACATTATGTACTAGAGGATTATCCATCAGTGAATTGCTTGATAGTAATAGAGTTGGACGTATTGCATATCACTGTTGCGTTGTCACTTAGACTTTTCAATAACAGTAGTGTTGAGATGGTGCGCAATCTGAAAAAATGATGCAAGTGATGGTTTTGGATGTTTTTGTGATCGCAAGAATCTGTTGGACAACAGTAATATAGAATACTGCAAGTCCAGTTTACTGGTTATTAGTAGGACTGACAGAGGGGGAGGTTTAAGCCCAAGCCATTGGCTCACTTGTGACAACCAGCCAGGAAAGGAGACGTTGAGAGGATGTGGAAGATGTCCTGTGGGGAGTGCTAGAATCAATAGTTGGGTTGGGGATTGTCCAATTCATCAGTGCTGCCCTCTAGTGTTTGCTCAGTGGAAGAACAAACTGGACCAGGATAACTTAGAGATACACCACTCCGGGACCGTATGTTTTTCTGAAATAGCAACCATATGTGTCATATGTGGTTTGTGCAGTGTGCTGTGTGTTGCTGGTAATATGTTTTGCACCTTGCCACCAGGGGAACACCTGGTTGTATGGTTGAATGATAATGAAACTTGAACCATCGGTAAACCAGAACATTGATCACTCTGTCCTGCTGGTTAGCAGTAAAGAACCCTGACAGCATACTGTGAATGTCTTCTTTGAAAGTTCTAAGGAAGGGAGTGAAATAGCATCAAGATTGCCAAAGGAAGAAAGCTAACCTTTGTGTCGGACAAAGATTCCAAGCCTAGTGAGGATGATTCTGAGCAGAGTGAGCAGCTCCAAGTGTGAAGAGTGATGGATAGTGAGTGGGACCCAGACAGATCAGAAGAGGCTAAGTGAAATATTGTATACTCAAGTGTGTGTGTGTGTGTGAGAGAGAGAGAGAGACTCAAGCTACATTTGGACTGGGAAATGACTTACATACTTTTGTTTGCCACTAAAGTTTAAAACATCTGGGTAAACACACATAAAAGGGATATTTTTCAAAATGCTCAGTAAAAGGAGGAGAAATAATATGCTGGTGGTCTTAATGTGCATATAGATGAATAAATCCCCAGGCCTTGACCAAATGTATCCTTGGACATTGTGTGAATTGACAGAAGAAATTGTTAGGATCTTGGCAGGGATGTTTACATTATCATTAGCCAACAATGAATCTGCAGAGGACTGAAGGGTGGGTATGGTGTGCCTTTTATTTCAGGACCTCCAGGTCTAGCAAAGATATGCAGGCTGGTACCTTAACATTAGTGGTGGGAAAGTTATTTGAAGGGAATCTAAGAGGTAGGATTTGTCTGCATTTTCAAAGGCAAGGACTGATTGGGGATAGCCAACATTACATTGAACATGGAAAACCATGTCTTATGGATTTGGTTGAGTTTTTGAAGAGATGACCAAGAGGACTGTTGAAGGCAGGGTGGTAGATACTAAATAACTGGACTTTAGCAATACATTTCACAAAGTCATGGAAGGTAGACTGGAAGGTTACATTACATGTGATATAAGGTGAGCTAGTAATTGGATACAGAATTGGCTTGCTATTAGGAGTCAGTGTAATAGTACAGGACTGCTTTCTTTTAAATAGGAGGCCGGTAACCAATGGTGTGCCACAGGGATCAAAACTGTGCTTCATTGTTTTCATCATCTTTATTCATGATTTAGATGAAAACATAGCTGGCATGGTTAGTAAGCTTTCAATTGACATTTAATTGTTGGTTTAGTGAATCATGACGAATGTTCTAGATCAACATTGAATGGCAGATGCAATTGAACTTGGAGAAATGTGAAGTTCTGCATTTTGGGAAGTTAAACCGTGCCAGACCTTACACTGTAAATGGCAGGGCCCTGGAGGGTGGTGTAGCACAGAAATATGGAGCACAAGAGCATAGTTCCTGCAATATGGGCAGATACATGTGCACTTAGCATGCTTGCTTTCATTAGTCAGGATACTGAGTAGAAGAGTTGGGGTGTAATGTTAGAGTCTACAAGATATTGGAGTATTGTGTGCAGTTCTAATCGCCCAGCTATTAAACTGTCATTAAGCTGGAAAAAACAGCAGAAAAGATTCAAAAGGATGCTATTGGGACTGAATGCATTTAGTTATAAGGAAAAACCGGATAAGCATGGATTCAACAGGGCTTTGTGAATGGGAAGCCATGTGTGATAAAACTTAAAATGTTTTGAAGAGGCTATTGAAAAGGTAGGTAAGGTTAGGGCAGTAGATATTGTTTATTTGAACTTCAGCAAGGCCTATGACATGATCCTGCATGGTACACTGATCCTACTTATCACTAAATATGAATCCAGGGAGAGTTAGTTAGGTAGATTGAAATTGGCCGGGAAGTAGGAAGCAGAATATAGGAGTTGAAAGTTGTTTCTCAAAATGGAGGCTAGTAACTAGTCATGTGCCTGGATCACATTAAATTTTGTAAAATGTTGAATGAATTTCTGAACAGTTTGAAATGACTATTTAACTCTTTCTAAACCCTTAGTGTGTGGGGTCTGTATGTCTGTCAGTGAGTAATATTTGCTGATTGTATGAGGTAAACACAACAGGGTTGTTAGTATCTAATGCTTGCTAATAGCTGGATTATTTCTTTGTTTCAAGCACCATTAACATGAAGATGTCTGCTGGTCAATATGAGAGCTAGGCTGATGGATTCTTTCTTCGTATCTGTCAAGTTCGATTGATGGACTCTTATTTTTTGATTTGGGACTTATCACATATATTTAATAGTAAGGTTCTTTTGTAAGTCTAAGGAATGTTGTGTCCAAAACATTAGAGGACTAATGGATAAGGAGTGACCATTAAAATGTCTGATTGATTTATAAGGGTATGCTGAGCACTGCACAAATGAACATGCACTGTTTGAATATAAGAAACCAGGCTGAGTTAACCACATGAGATGAACCAAAGAGTTTGTCAGTTCCTGGGTCTCACTACACTTGTGATACTCGTATTTGTTGGGATGCCTTTCCCGGGGTTCATTGAATTTTGCCCAGTCTGGAGGTAATGATCGGTGCCTGGGACCCAGGGGTGGTGTCACAAATTAGCTGGAATTTGGAGTTCCCCAATAACCACAACAATCAAGTGGTGACTCTGAACAGTGAGCTCTGAAATCTTTCAAAAGGTAGATACCATTTCAGAGAAATGCATAGAATATACATCCTGAAATTATTTTTCTTTGCAAAAATCCATGAAAACAGTGGAATGTTCACGGACACCTTTTTGACGTAGTATTTTGTTGTCTTTATTTGTGCTTTCTATTTAATGATAATAAATTAGGCTTAAGTTACTTTGCTGTGCTTGTGGGCTTATTACCACATCTTCTGGACACTCAAGTAGTTTGGATTTGATCAACACAGCACATCACAGTTCCACAGGGGTTGATGTCGAAACCCTTGTTATTTGTTAATTACACTGGACAACACGTTTTTTCGAAAGAGTTGCTTCCTCAGAATTTTTTTTTGCTTCTGATAGACTGCTTGAAGCTGAAAACTTCCAACTACTTGTATCACATTGAAACTTGGAGAAACAAGAAATTAACTTTTTATTGAATATAATGTAATTAGTGCATAATAGCACTGACACTTTGCGATAGATCAACTAAACTAAAAATGTTTTCGGTGATTTTCATTTGTACTCAGTGTCTAAAGGCTTCTTGGTTAAGTGTCCAATGATAAGCAGCCAGCATATCCTAATGCCCTAATACCGTTTATCTATGACCACAATGTGCTAGTGAACTCTTTCACCATGCTTGCCACTGACAGTGTCAAGATTTGCAGGGAGTAGGTCCAAATGGGAATCTGGAATATGGATCTTCAGTGACATGTTGAACTTCATGGTTTTGTAAGATTGAAGCACGTTGTCAACTAGCTGCACAAACCTTGGTGCTCTGCAGTTACCAAGAAAATTTTCAACAACATCTTTGCCTGCCTTCCATGTGATTTCCTCCAGTTCCACTAGAAGTTCTTCAAATTTCCTGTCATTGATGACCTGTTTGATTTGTTGACTAACAAAAAATGTCTTCCTTAATCTTGGCATCAGTTATTCTGACTCAAATTATGAATTGAAATAGCAAATATATGCAATTCCAAAAAATGGTGCGCAATAAGGAAATTTTGTGGTGATCAGCTGCTCAAAATCCGTAAGGCACCCAAATGTTTTCAAGAAGCAATATCTTTGTTGTCCAGTGTTATCCAGTATATATGACTTGGAAGCAAATTCACATGCCTTGATTGTTAAGTTTGCAGATATTAGGAAATTAGGAAGTGTTATTGGGGATGAAGAATGGCATTGTAAAATACAGGGGGATCTTAAACTGCTAGGGAAATAGACTGAGAGGCAGCAAATGGATTTCAATGCAGATAAGTATGAGATGATAGATCTCGGAGAATCAAACCAGTGTAGGACTTTATAGTCAAACTGAGCAGGGTAGTATGGAATGTAATGGAAAAGGTGGATGTAGGAGTAGGAGTACCTAGTTCATTGAAAGCAATGTCACGGGTGGTTAGAATAAATTGTTTAGCATGCTGGCCTTCAGCAGTCAGGGGATTGGTTATAGAAGTTGAGACATTATGTTGCAGTTGTATACAATAAGTCATAGTAGAAATATTACAATAAGTTTGCAGTCACGTGGCCATTAAGGCCATCTATAACTCTTCTGCACAAGATCTGTTCTTCAGCGAGGCCAGAATCAAACTTCTAAAAGACAGGGATGCAAATAAAATCTGTGAACCAATACAGAACCGTATTCACTTCCGAGCATCAGAAAATCAGTATCTACCTTTGAATGCTGAAAGAACAAATTGAACATATACATAATTTAGATATTGACAGGAAATTGAGATGGCACTACCAAAGATGTGCAACAGCTTACTGGTGGTTTGAAGGCAAAGGAATGTGATTAAAAGCTTTACTAATAACACTTTTTTTGAAGTAAGTTGTGGTAAACTATCACTGCAAACAATGAAGAGGTGAGTGAACGCAAAGCAAATACAAGAGAAATGCCCTGCTATTGTGCTGCAAAACTGACGCACTTGGAGTTGGACCTGTGCTGGTAGGAGTGAACATTTTGGAGAGGAAAGGATGAGGAAGAGGAGTGCCAATGCTCATTCAACTAACCCAGGAGTGAGGGTGGATCAAGAATGGCTACTTCGGCAGTGAAATCTAGGCCCAAAGTGGGCAGTGTGTTCTAAGCCTGGAGCGATTCGCCATGGTAGGGCCGGGTTCTAGTGCCAGGCAGGATCCACTATTAGGAGAGTTTAAACGCTGGCCCAGGTGGATTGGAAAGGCATGATGTCACGAATCGGGCAAGGTTGAATTGCACTGGATGTCGGGTCAATTTGGAAAGGTTGAGAACGGCTCCATTGGTACCGGAGTCTAGGCCCAGAGCTATTTGTTGTGGCAGAGCCTGGGTCTTAATGTGACATATGCTCTACTGTTTGGACAATTTGAACACCAGCCTAGACAGACTTGGGGCTGCTCTATCTGCAGTGCTAAGAGTGTGAGGTTTCCCTTGACTGCTGAGCCTTATGTCTGTGAACTTTGCAATGATTTGCCCACTAATATGATAAACTGAATGCCAAGGATTTCGGGCCTACTGCAGGATACTCTGGGGATTTGGATTTGGCTTGGAATGCTGCTGCTGTTGCTCTCTTCTGTTGTTTGTATGATTTATGTTTTGTTTCTCTTTCTCTGTGCATAGAGAGTGTTGGGGGTTGGTTATTTTTTTTAATTGGGCTCTTTCTGGTATCTTGCGTTGTGGCTGCCTGTAACTAAACAAATCTCAAGGCTGTATAATTTATAAATTTTTGGATAATAAGTGTACTTTGAAAACGATTGCCATATTTGGTAAACACAATACATGTCTTAAGCAGAGATGTCTCAGCAGTTGGGAGGTTCGTTTTAATATTTGCAGCATTTTTAGTGGACCAGTATATGGAGTTCCAGGTTAATTATTTCTGATTTGTTAAAGACTGGTGTGGAAAAGTGAAAAAAAAATCCCAAACTAGTGGGTTTGGAAAATTGCTAACATTTATCAAATTCCAATCAGAATAAATGGGCCATTGCCAAGACCGTTCAAAATGACTTGCTTGAACATATTGTTTGAGCACAGATACTACATGTGAATCATTCAGGGCTTGCACCACAGTTTGTCAGAGATTCCAAAGGTCTTGTGTAAAAAAATGTGTTGTAGTTTGTGAAAATATTTGAGTCACTCAGATAGATTTGTTAAGCAGTTTCGGGGTCAGAAAAAACAGGGAATTTTTCAGAAATGTTAAGTGAACCTAAATAAATGTGAGACCCTCACTTACTGCTATCCTTCTGAGATCCCTGCTTCTAGCATTTGCAGACCTTCATGTCTCCATTTTGCTGCTCTGCTATGAAGTCCTTTTAAGTAATGCTTACTGTGTAGTTTTCCTCTTCTCTTAGATAGGAATTCTGTGAAAGCTGCTCTCACTGCACACCCTCTGCGATCTCTGCCATCAAGGTGAAGGGTCTTAACCCAAGAGGTTGTTGCTCCATTTCCCTCCACTTATGCTACCTGACTCACTGAGTTCCTCCAACACTTTGTTGCTGCAGATTCTAGCATCTGTACTCTCTGGTGTCTTCAAATAGAAGTACTTCTTGTCAAGAGGGGAAAGAAGAGAAAAAGGGATCAATGAATTTTCACCAAACATGAAGCAGTTAAAAAACAGAGAGGAGTCTCAAGGCTCAGGACACAGGATGGGAATACACGCGATGAAGTAGTAGAAAGGGAGCAGCTGAAAGAATATTGCCAGTGAGAAAAATTGCAATAAGGCCCAAATGAACACTGTGGGAATAGCTTAATAGATGTTACAGTTACCCTTGATTGATCTCACAGTCTTTGTTATCGACATATCTTGCATCTGCTGTGATGAAGTGCTTTGAGAGGATGGTGATGAAACATCCTGCCTGAGAAGTGATTTAGATCTGCTCTGATGTGCTTATGTGAGCAATAGGTCTACAGCAAAAGCCATCTCATTGGTTCTTTACCCAACTCTGGAACATCTGCTTAGCATCAGGATGCCCTTTATCAACTACAGCTCAGCATTCAATGCCATCATCCTCTCAAAATTAATCATTAAACTGCAAGACCTTGGCCTCAACACCTCCATGTGCAATTCAGTCTCTAATTTCCTCACTTGCAGAGCCCAGTCAGTTCAGATTGACAACAACATCTCCTCCATGATCTCCTTTAGCACAGGTACACCACAAGGCTGTGTGCTTAGTCCCCTGCTCTACTTGCTTTACGTTTATAATTGTGTGGCTGAGCACAGCTCCAATGCCATATTCAGCTTTGCTGATGACACCACTGTCATAGGCTGAATGAATCAACAGATAAGAGGGAGATTGAAAATCTAGCTGAATGGTGTCATAGCAACACCCACTCACCAATGTCAGCAAGACCAAGGAGCTGATTGTAGACTTTAGGAGAAGGAAACCAGAGGTTCATGAGTCAGTCCTCATCAGAGGATCAGTGGCGGAGAGGGTTAATAACTTTAAATTCCTATGTGTTTGTATTACGGAGGACCTATCCTAGGCCCAGCATGGATGTACAATTATGAAGAAAGCATGGCAGTGCCTATACTTCCTTAAGAGTTTGTGAAGATTCGGCATGACATCTAAAAATTTGACAATCTTCGATAGATGTGTACTGGAGTGGTGAATTGACTGGCTGCATTAAAACACCAATGTCTTTGAATGGTAAAACCTACAGAAAACTGGTGGATATGGCTCAGACATCACAGTTAAAGCCCTCCCATCCACTGAGCACATGTGCATGAAAAGTTGAGTAGAAAAGCAGCATCCACCTCCCAGGACATCCTCTCTTCTCGCTGCTTCCATCAGGAAGAAGGTACAGGAGCCTTAGATGTCACACCACCTAGTTCAGTAACAGTTATTATCCCTCAACCATCAGGCTCTTGAACCGAAGGAGATAATTTCACACAACTTCACTTGCCCCATCTTTTGCACTTGCACAGTTATTGTCTTCTGCAGAGTGGTTGAATGCCCTAGTTTGGGGGGTGGGGGTGGTCTTTCATTGATTATGTTATAGCTATTATTCTGTAGATTATCTGCCCACAGGAAAATGAATCTCAGGGTTGTATATGGTGATGTACATGTAATTTGATAATAAAAGTTACTTTGAACTTTGATCTGAAGTTGCTTATTTGACCCAAAATAATTAGAATTTGAGACAGGAATGCTGAAAATAATCTGGAAACAACATAACTGCATATCATGATGTCAAGAAAAGGTATTCTTAAAATATATAAAATATATTCTGAAGTTTCTAGACTATAGTTGAAAATGTGTACAGATTCTTGTGAAAATTTTGTATGTGTACTGCTCTTGCAGTTTGTTTCTGCATTCTGCCAGATGCACACAGAAAATGTTATTAGCCTTTATTTACCCCAAAAATAAAGTGAAAATTGTAAAGTATAAGATTTTTATTCTTAGTATCAATGTAACATATTGGTTATTTTTTTGCAATAGACTATTTCTGGAAGATGTTAATGCTTCACTTACTTCCAAGTTGAATGACGTGAGATTAATCCCAGTAACTGAATTTAGAATTCAGAATCAGAACTGCTAACATGAAATGAATCATTGATTTATATCAGACACAAATACTTATTTGAAAGCACACAGTACTTCTCCAATTTGGAAAGAATTTTGCACTCAAACTTACTTATTGGTTTTATTGATGCTGCTTGATCTGTTGGGCAGTTCTAACCTCTTTCAAATTCTTTAATGTGTAGTTGGTTGTTAGACATGCCTACAAGTATGTGGTTAAGATACCCCAAGTCAGCCTTGAGTTGTACTAATGCTGCGGAAGAACTCCAAAAGGGCAATGGTGTTAATGACAGTAAAAAAAAAGGACTCAAATTTATTTCAGCATCTTTTATGAACTTTTGATGTCCCAAAGAACTTTACAGCTGATACAGTACATTGATCTATAGTTGGAGCTGCTATAAGAGGAATATGACATTCACTTTACTCAGAGTATGCAAATTAAAATGATCAAACTATTTTATTTCAGTGATGTTGATTGAATAATATTCAATGATTAGAAGTTTCTATTCATCTTTAAATGATAGTATTATTTTCTCTTTTTCTGCCCAAAAGAATTTGCTTTAATATCACAGGCAAAAATTGACAACTCTGATTTTTAATAACTCCCTCAGTAATACATTATAATTTCATCATGCTAGCACAAAAGTTTATCAATGGTCATAGACCTGAAATGCCAACTGTTTTACTTTCTAAGGACTCTTAAACCTGTGGATGGTTTCCAGCATTTTTTTTACTTAGTTTTCATTTCATACTCCCAGAATCTAGAGTATTTTGACTCCAACAGTGTGACCCATGTTTTTATCTCAGTGATTTACTGTTGAAGAGTTATTTTTTTCACCTCAGATTATTTCATGCAAACATGCTATTATTTATGTGCGAATTTCACTTGGCAGTTTGAATGTAGTGTTCTGTTATTCATAGCTGTCTTAATTAGTTTGTGGCTTCAGAAATCAATCATGAAGCAGAAATTGAACAATGGATCTTCTCTAAATTTAAGCATGAGATAACATCATGTAACCATTGAACGTGAGTAGGCGGAGCAATGTCCTTCCATTTAAGCAATACCACCCTCCTAGCCATGAGAGAAATAAAGGCCAATACATGCAAATCACATGACTCCAACGTTATGGCCCTTTCTCCAACTATATCAAACATGGCAGTCAAAGAATTAGGCTTAAAATTTACTTTAGAAAGTACAGAAAAAGTTTGGAATACTTCCCTCCAGTATTTTTCAAGACTCGGATATGTCCAATACATATGAATTAGTGAAGCCTCTCCATTGTTACATCTATCACAACAGGGAGATATATCCGTATAAAAATGAGATAGCTTGTCTTTGGACACGTGAGTCCCGTGGACCACTTTAAATTGTGGACTACTTTAAATTGAAGACTTTCAAACTGTGGGACCTTTTTTGAACTATTTTCAAAACCTTTGATCTGGCATTAAAGTACAGATGTTGGATATTAACATAAATCACTATGTGATAAGGCTTTTTTTGTCTATTTTTTAACCTACAGCTTCGATCATGGTAGTGGGTTTAGACTCTTTTTTATAATTAAACTAATAAAACTAATATAATTCAATTTAATTCATTTGCTTGATTATGAATATAGGGTACTGTGATCGCAATAGCATGATTTAAACATAGTGTATTTTGTACTATTCCATCTTTTTTCTCAATTCATAATATGTGTCCTCAGTAACTCTGTATTTTTGTATGTGAAATGTAATAAAAATATTGGATGGAAAAAAATGAAGAAGAAGAAGAAATCAATCTAAATGCAGGAGTCATGTATTTTTGTTTTTACCAATTTGGATATTTGTTAGATTAGTGATTTTTACCAACACTCAGCTCATGGTGTATATAGCCCTAGAATGCTAATTTATATAATCCAGACCCTGATAGTTCTGACACTTAGAGTTGTACTTTATTCAAAATCCCTATTTTAATTTCATGCAACTACTGGAAAAGGGATGGTATAAATATGATAAATCCTTGTTGCCTTGTACACCTGCATTAGTCTAATCTGCTATATTTGTGATGTTATGTACAGGAGCCAACAACCTCTGTAGGATTTTCCCTAAATCTATCTGATTTTGTGAGAATTTGATTAGTTACTTGGAATCAAATTAATCCGGTATCATTTGGCATATTTGTTATTGACAGGATCAAGTGTTCTCCTGAGCAAAGCAAGGAGTCACTAAAACCAATTTTCAGCTTGCTATCACTTGGGTGAATCAAGTATTCTCAAGGGATACTGCTATTGGTGCTACAGAGCCCTGCAAGCTGTGGTTGATTGGTTAACTATGAAGGCAGTGAGGGAGTGCGGAAAATTAGGATGACTGGAGGAGTTATTGATGGCCGAACTTAAGCTGCATAAGTCTTTGGTTAGGTCACATTTGAAATATTGGTGCAGTTCTGGCTGCAGGAACATGTGGAGTCTTTGGAGAGGGTGCAGAAGACATTTGCCAGGATGTTGACTGGATTAAAAAATATTAGTTATTAGTAGAGGTTGGTCACACTTGAATTGTTCTCTCTGGAGCCTCAGAGGCTGAGGGTCTTGACAGAAGTACATAAGATTCTGAGATAATGAGATAGGGGAGATAGACCAACTCTTTTTCCCAAGGTGGAAATGTCATGTATAGATCGTATAGAAAAAGAAGGCATAAATGTAAGTGAGCAGGAGAAAGTTTAAAAGAGTTATGAGGCAAGATTTTACACAGTAAATGGTAGGTGCCTGGAATTCTCTGCCAAAGGAAGTGGTGGAGTAGATATCATAGCAACCTTTAAGAAGCATTAATACAGCACAAGAGCAGGCAGGGAATGGAGGGGTGCAGGCCACGTTCAGGTGGATGTACAATTTAAGTTGGCAATGATTGGTACAGATATCATGGGGGTGAAGGGCATTTCCTTACATTGTTTCATGTTCTATGTTCTCTGGTAGTTCATCACTTTCTAAATTATAGTCATAGAACAGATAATAAATGGACCAAACACCAAACTGCTCAAGGACTTCATGGGTCAACCAACATCTATAGAACAAAATAGACAGCAGATGCTTTGGGTCAAGACTTTCCATTAAATAGAATAATTCTTCTATACAATGTATTTTGAAAAAGATTTTTGAATTCACTGTCCTCAATCTTGAAGGAAAGGAAGTGTATTTCTGATTATAATGACATCATCTGTAAACTAATTTTTCCTAGCTCTCTGCCAATTAACATCTGTATCCTTTTGTTACCAATGCACTTGCAAAAAGAAACTATTTCATCTTTCTTAAATGATAACTATTTTATTCACTGTTGAATGTATTGGCTAAGTCACCTCTTTTATTGATCTAAGGAGATGAACACTGGTTTTCTTGTTTACCTGGAACATACATTAACCATTCTTAGATTTTTTTATTGTTTTTTTTCCATCTGCTTGGTGAACAGATAAGATATAGGAGCAGAAGTAAACCATTCAGCCTATTAAGGATGCTCAGCTAACGTTCAGTTATGTGTGATACATTCCTCTCAGTTTTATTAGACCATAAGACCATAAGAAATAGGAGCAGAATTAGTCCATTCAGCCCATCGAGCCTACTCGACCACTCCATCATGGCTGATCCCAGATGTGGCTAATAAAATTCTTCCTTACCTCTGCCCTAAAAGGATGCCCCTCAATTTTGAGGCTGTGCCCTTGAGTTAACCACTTTATTCCTGGAATCATCCTTGTGAACCTCCTCTGGACTCTCTCCAATGACAATACATCCTTTCAGAGATGTGGGGCCCAAAGCTGATGACAATACTCCAAGTGTATTCTTATAAAGCCTCAGCATTATCTCCTTGTTTTTTTATTCTATTCCCCTTGAAATAAATGCTAATATTATATTTGCATTCTTTATCACAAACACAATCTGTAAATTAACCTTCTGGGAGTCTTGCACAAGGACTCTTAAGTCTCTCTGCAGCTCTGATGTTTGAACCTTCTCACCATTTAGATAATAGTGGGCACTACAGTTCCTTTTACCAAACTGCATTATCATACATTTCCCAACACTGTATTCCATATGCCACTTCTTTGCCCATTCTTTCCATTTATCTAAGTATTAGTGAAATCACACTGCTTCCTCAGCACTGCCTATCCCTCCACCTATCTTCTTGTTATCCACAAACTTTGCCACAATGCCATCAATTCCATTATCCAAATCATTAACAAACAATGTGAAAAGTAGCAGTCCCAATACAGGTTCCTCAGGAACACCACAAGTGTTCAACAAAGTTGTGAACAGCTTTGGGCCCCATATCTCTGAAAGGATGTATTGGCATTGGAGAGAGTCCAGTGGAGGTTCACGAGGGTGATTCTGGGAATAAAGGGGTTAATTCAAGGGCACAGCCTCAAAATTGAGGGGCAACCTTTCAGGACAGAGGTAAGGAAGAATTTTTTTAGCCGCATTGTAGTGAGTCTGTTGAATGCACTGCCACAGACTGTGATGGAGGCCAAGTCCATGGGTGTACTTAAGGTGGAAGTTGGTAGTTTCCTGATCAGTCAGGGCAACAAAGAATATGGCCAGAAGGCAGGTGTATGGGGTTTTCTGGTTAACAATACAGCTAACCAGAAAAGGCTCCCTTTATTCCCACCCACTGCCTCCTGCCTGTCAACCATGCCAGTGTCTTCCGTGTAACGCCATAGAATTTTATCTTGCCTTACATGTGGCTGCCTTCTCCTCAAAACCTTAACCCTTTACCAATCAGGAACCTATCAATTTCTTCCTTGAATACACCCAATGACTTGGCCTCCAAAGCCCTCTGTAGCAATGAATTCCACAGATTTATCACCCTCTGGCTGAAGGAATTCTTCCTCATCTCAGTTATAAATAGATGTCCCTTTATTCTGAAACAATGCCCTTATATCCTTAACTCTCCTGCTAATGAATACATTCTGCCTATGCCTTCTCTGTCCAGGCTTTTCAGTATTTGCTGTCTTTCAATGAGATTCTCTTCTCACCCTTCTGAACTCCACTGAGTACAGGCCTAGAGCCATCAAACACCCATCCATCACTCTTGCAGCTGACTATAATAAGAGTAACTAGAGAGAATGTTGTAAGAAAAAGAGACTTTTCACCTCTGCATGTGCAGCCAAGCAGAGAAGGAGCAGCCCTATTAGTCTCATGGTTTATTAGTGGCTTCAGCATCATTCACCTTGACGTCCTGAAGAAACTGGTTAACTGCCATAATGTACACTCAGACTGCCATATGACTCTGGCTACAAGCTGTTGCCCGCTAAGCAGACCTTCCAAACTGCCCAGACATTCACTGTCACCAAGTTTCACTTTACCCGAGTTGTAGCTGACAATATACAATCCCTTCCACTCTGTCTTTACACAGATTTTAACTGTAGGCTACTGCAACTCCAATAGTAGCCTAATCTCCTTTAACGATTTGTAAAATCCCAACATTTGGGGTTCACTAATGTTCCCACCCAGCCCTTTAAATTTCCAAGCCTTGATCTGCATCATGTAGAATGCCAGTTCCTGGCCTGATGTTTGCCATGATATTGGAGAGGACACCTGTCTCCATCAAAGTTTTCACTTCTACTCTCTGTCACTAATGAGTTGGAATGAGAGGGCAGATGAAAAGGACATTTTATAAGAAACAGTTTTGAGAGATGTGCTTTCCAACCACCAGTAGGACTGTCATGAAGATGGTCATGCCCAGGTGATCATTGAGTTTGTGTTTTGTAAAATCCAGTAACTGTAAAATGTAAAAATGTAATATCCAGAAGCTGGCAGGGAAAATGTTGACTGAACATATGATGACAAGTACCTTACAACTTCATTAGCTCTAATGTTACCTTCTGTGTGTCTTCACATTAGATCGACGGTGCCAGTTGTCCACAGAATGACTTTTATTTCTTCCGTGCTATTTGTTACCTTTTTTGGAATATGTTTTACCACACGGAAAGTGAAAATGACTGAAGATGTGCTGTGGATGATGGCTTGTCAGAGAATGACTGATGACAGGAAGAAGTATTGAATATGATCAAAAGGCAGAAGTAGTTGTAAGGGGAGAAAAATGTTTTGCGAGTCAAAGCTGAGTTTACTATCACGTGCATAGGTACAATAAGAAACTTTCTCACAGAAAGTTCAGGCGCATGGAGGAGTGAACAGAAATTAAAGTGTGGTGAAGGCTTCCCTACCTATTTATAGAATAAATAAGAAACATGACGATGAAATAGTTATTTTTTTCTTCACTACAAAGGAAGAGATCTAGTCAAATGTTCATGTTTTGCCAATTCAATGATCTGTGTATTGATTAAACTTCACCCACCAAATTCTGAACAAGAAGCGTATCTCCCCCTACACTTCATAATACTAATGAGCTGAAAGCAACATCTTGAGGGTATGGTCAGCGTGTATCTCAAGATTTCACCAGCTTTTAAGACGTGAGGTTTTATTGCTGGGGTGGTATTTTGTGTAACAGCTCTTCCAATCCCTTCCAAAATATTAACGTCAATCTTATTATCAGTTCATTCCAGGCATCATGCCTTCACCATATTCCGCTATATAAAACATTCCTGGCAATAATATGAAAGTCAAAATAATGGGCTGAATGCTTCCTGTGTGGGACAAACACCTCTGCATTGATACAGTGGGATATTCCAAACTTCTTTTCATAAATTGCTTGTTTATAGCCTGCAATAGACACTGTTAACAGAACCATTCTGTTGTACTACTTGCTGCCAGTTACTGACTGTCTTGTATTTATTCTAGCAGAGGAAGTGATGAGTGAGCTGCCTGGCCAAGTGATAATTTGCACTAGTGAAACAAAAGACACAAGGAAATAACAGTTGCTCCTAATTGTTCCAGGCAGCAGAAGTATCTTTCAACACATTCCCTCATTTCCAATAAAACGTTTTATTTGTTTATTCCTCTATATTTTTCAACACGGCTGCATTTTCTTTATGTATTGTTAATTAAAGCCATCTGTCTGCATTTATATTGTTAACTCTTGGCTCTCTTTTTAATAAATAGTATTTTATTAAAATTTATATTATCTTCAGCAAGATGGCGCTGGCGAGACACAGGCGACATTTTGTGAGCAGCAAACAAAACTACTAACTATATAGTAGGAGAGAGAAGAGGTCTGCAATAGTGATAGGGGATTCCGTAGTTAGTGGAGTAGACATGAAATTCTATGGATATGAAAGAGACACCCAAACGGTATGTTGCCTTCCAGGTGCCAGGGTCTAGGATGTCTTGTATTAGATCCAGGACATTCTTAAGGAGGAGGGCAGGCAGCCAGAACTCTTGGCAGCAATGACATAGATAGGATAATGGAGAAAGTCCTCGAGAGAGAAATTAGGGAGTCAGGTAGAAAGCTGGAAAGCAGGACCATCAGAGTAATGGTCTCTGAATTGCTGTCTGTGGCATGCACTAGTGAGGGTAAGAGGAGACTGATGAATGCAACACTGATGAACCGGTGCAGGGGGCAGGGTTTCAGATTTCAGGATCATTGGGATCTCTTCTGCAGAAGGCATGACCTGCACAGAAGGGATGGGCTACGCCTGAACCCGAGCTAGAAAAATATCCTGTGGTTAGGTTTGCTGGAGCTGTTGACAGGGGGATGGGAACCAGAGTGATTAGACTGAGGATAGGGTAGTTGGTATGCAAGTAGAAGCAGTGTGCAGTGAAACTGTCAGGAAGGACTGGCAGATGACAGGGCGAATTTGCAGTCAGTGGGATGAGTCATGGGGACAAAATCAAAAAAGGTAATGCATACAGGGCTGAATTTGTTATATATGAATGCATGCAGTATATGGAGTAAGGCAGATGATCTTGTATAGTAGTTAGAGACTGGTAGGTATGAAATTGTGGGTATCACTGAGTTGTAGCTGAAAGAGGATCATAATTGGGAACTTAACTTCCAAGGATACACATTGTATTGAAAAGACTGGCAGGTAGGCAGAGTACATGGGGTGACCCTGTTGGTAAAATAAGGAACCACAGCCTCAGAAAGAGGTGAAATAGGCTTGGAAGATGTAGACTCATTTGGGTAGAGTTAAAAACCTGTAAGGGTATAAAGACCCTGATGGGAGTTATATACGGGCCTCTGAACAGTAGCCAGGATGTGTGCTACAAATTATAATGGGAAATGGGGAACACAAGTCAAAAGTGCAATGTTGCAATAGTATTGGAGGATTTCGATATGCAGGTAGATTGGGAAAATTAAGTTGGTGCTGGATCCCAGGAGAGAGACTTTGAAGAATGCTATGAGATAAATTTTTAGAACAGTTTGGGGTTCAACCCACTTGGGAAAGGCAATTCTGGATTAGGAGTTCTATAATGAACCAGATTTGATTAGGGAGCTTAAGGTAAAGGAATCCTTAGGAGCCAGTGATCATAATATGCTAGACTTCATCCTGCAATTTGAAAGGGCGAAGCTAAAGTCAAATATATCAGTACTGCAGTGGAGTAAAGGGAATTACAAAGGTATGAGAGAAGAGCTGGCCAAAGTTGATTTGAAGGGGAAACTATCATGGATGATGGCAGTAAAGCAACAGATGAAGTTTCAGGGAGAAATTTGGAAAGTGCAGGATAAACATATCCCATAGAAGAAAAAGGAATCTAAATGCAGGATGACACAACCGTGGCTATCAAGGGAATTCAGAAACAATATAAAAGCAAAGGAAAGGACATATAATAAAGCAGAAATTATTGAGAATCCTTTGATTGGGAAACCATTTAAAAATCAACAGGTAAAAAAAAGCCATGAGGAGGGAAATGATGAAATATGACTTTAAGCTGGCCAATGATATTAAAGAGGATACCAAACTTTTTTTCAGATATATAAAGAGTAGAAGAGAGGTGAGAGGAGATACTGAATCACAGGAAAAATGATGCTGGAGAGGTAGCAATGGGGGGACAAGGAAATGGTGGATGAATTAAATAAATATTTGACATCCGTCTTCACCTTGGAAGATATTAGCAGTATGCCAGAGGCTCAAGACTGTCAGGGGACAGAACTGAGTGCTATTGCTATTACTGGGGAGAAGTTGTTTGGGAAGCTGAAAGGTCTGAAGATAGATAAGTCACGTGAACCAGATGGACTACACCAGGGTCCTGAAGAGGTAGTGGAAGATATTGTGCTGACATTAGAAACATAGAGACACAGAAAATCTACAGCACAATACAGACCCTTTGGCCCACAATGCTGTGCCGAACATGTACTTAACTTAGAAATTACGTAGGGTTACCCATAGCCCTCTATTTTGCTAAGCTCCATGTACCTATCCAGGAGTCTCTTAAAAAAACCCTATTGTACCTGCCTCCACCCTTGTCATCGGCAGCCCATTCCACGCACTCACTACTCTCTGTGTAAAACACTTACCCCTGACATTTTCTCTGTATCTGCTTCCAAGTACCTTAAAACTGTACCCTCTTGTGTTAGCCATTTTAGCTCTAGGAAAAAGCATCTGACGATCCACATGAGCAATGCCTCTCATCATCTTATACACCTCTATCAGGTCACCTCTCAACCTCTGTCGCTGCAAGGAGAAAAGGCCAAGTTCACTCAACCTGTTCTCATAAGGCTTGCTCTCCAATCCAGGCAACATCTTTGTAAATCTCCTCTGCATCCTTTCTATAGTTTCAACATCTTTCCTGTAGTGAGGTGACCAGAACTGAGCACAGTACTCCAAGTGGGGTCTGACCAGGGACTTATGTAGCTGCAACATTACCTCTTGACTCCTAAACTCATTCCCACGGTTGATGAAGGCTAATGCACCATATGCCTTCTTGGACCCCAAGATCTCTCTGATCCTCCACATTGCCAAGAGTCTTACCATTAATAATATATTCTGCCATCATATTTGGCTTTCCAAAATGAACCACTTCACACTTATCTGGATGGAACTTCATCTGCCACTTCTCAGCCCAGTTTTGTCTCCTATTGATGTCCCGCTGTAACGTCTGACAGCCCTCCACACTATCCACAACACCCCCAACCTTAGTGTCATTAGAAAATTTACTAACCCATCCCTCCAATTTCTCATCCAGGTCATTTATAAAAATCATGAAGAGAAGGGGTCCCAGAACAGATCCCTGAGACACACAACTGGGTACCGACCTCCATGCAGGATATGACCCGTTTACAACCACTCTTTGCCTTCTGTGGGCAAATCAATTTTAAATCCACAAAGCAATGTCCCCTTGAATCCTATACCTCCTTACTTTCTCCTTATTTATTGCATGGGGTACCTTATCAAATGCCTTGCTGAAATCCATATACACTACATCTACTGCTCTACCTTCATTAATGCCTTAACAAATGCCTTGCTGAAATCCATATACACTACATCTACTGCTCTACCTTCATTAATGCCTTAACAAATGCCTTGCTGAAATCCATATACACTACATCTACTGCTCTACCTTCATCAATGCCTTTCGTCACATCCTCAAAAAATTCAATCAGACTCATAAGGCTCAACCTGCCTTTGACAAAGCCATGCTGGCTGACTGTTCCTAATCATATTATGCCTCTCCAATGTTCATAAATCCTGCCTCTCAGGATCTTCTCCATTAACTTAACAACCACTGAAATAAGACTCACTGGTCTATAATTTCCTGGGCTATCCCTACTCCCTTTCTCGAATAAGGGAAAAGCATCCACAACCCTCCAATCCTCCAGAACATCTCCAGTCCCCATTGATGATGCAAAGATCATTGCCAGAGGCTCAGCAATCTTCTCCCTCGCTCCCACAATAGCCTGGGGTACTTCTCATCCATCCTGGTGATTCATCCAACTTGATTATTTCCAAAAGCTTCAGCACATCCTCTTTCTTAATATCTATATGCAGAAGCTTTTCAGTCCACTGTAAGTCATCCCTACAATTGCCATGATCCTTTTCCGTAGTGAATACTGAAGCAAAGTATTCATTAAGTACCTCTGCTATCTTCCCTGGTTCCATACACACTTTTCCACTGTCACACTTGATTGGTCCTATTCTCTCACATCTTATCCTTTTGCTTTTCACATACTTGTAGAATGCCTTGAGGTTTTCCTTAATCCTGCCTGCCAAGGTCTTTTCATGGCCCCTTCTGGTTCTCCTATTTTCGTTCTTAAGCTCCTTCGTGCTAGCATTATAATCTTCTAGATCTCTATCACTACCTAGTTTTTTGAACCTTCCATAAGCTTTTCTTTTCTTCTTGGCTAGATTTTCAACAGCCTTTGTACACCACAGTTCCATTAACCTACCAGCCTTTCCTTGTCTCATTGGAATGTACCTATGCAGAACTCCACGCAAATATCCTTTGAACATTTGCCACATTTCTGCCGTACATTTCCTGAGAACATCCATTCCCAATTTATGCTTCCACGTTCCTGCCTGATAGCCTCGTATTTCCCCTTACCAATGTTTCCTAAATGTTTCCTAACTTGTCTGTTGCTATCCCTCTCCAATGATATGGTAAAGGAGATATAATTGTGATCACTATCTCCAAAATGCTCTCCTACTGAGAGATCTGACAGCTAACCAGGTTCATTTCCCAGTACCAGATCAAGTACAGCCTCTCCTCTTGTAGGCTTATCTACAGATTGTGTCAAGAATCCTTCCTGAACACACCTAACAAATTCCACCCCATCTAAATCCCTCACTCTAGGGAGATGCCAATCAATATTTGGGAAATTAAAATCTCCACCATGACAACTCTATTATTACTACACCTTTCCAGAATCTGTCTCCCTACCTGCTCCTTGATGTTCCTGTTATTCATGGGTGGTCTATAAAAAACACACCCCAGAGTTATTGACCCCTTCCTGTTCCTAACTTCCACCCACAGAGATGAGACTCAATAGACAATCCCTCCATGAATTCCTCATTTTCTACAGCCATGGACACTATCTCTAATGTTCATTAGTAATAATATTCCAAGAATCACTAGGTTCTGGCATGATTCTGGAGGTCAGGAAATTGAAAATATTACTTCTGTCTTCAAGAGGAGTGGGTGACAGAAGTTAGTCTGACCTATGATTGGGAAAATGTTAGAGTCTATTGTTAAGGATGATGTCTCAGTATACTTCCAGGCACTTGATAAAATAGGCTGAGTGAGATTGGTTTCCTTACTAGAAAAACTTGCCCGACAAATCTGTTAGAATTCTTTGAGGAAATATCATGCAGGATAGACAAAGTAGAATCAGTGTATGTTGTTTACTTGGATTTTCGGAAGACGTTTGACAAGGTGCCACTCATGATGCTGCTAAACAAGATAAGCCCCTATGGTATTACAGGAAAGATGTTAGCCTGGATAGAGAATTAGCTGATAGGCAAGAGGAAAATATTGGGAATAAAGGGAGCTTTTCCTGGTTTGCTGCAAGTGAGTAGTGGTGTTCTGCAGGGATCAGTGTTGAGTTTCTTCTTCTTACGTTGTATGTCAATGTTTTAGATGATGGAATTGATCACATTTTGGTTAAGTCTGTGGATGATATAAAAATAGATGGAGGTTCAGATAGTGTTGAGGAAGCAGGCAGACTAGTGAAGTACGGGCAAAGAAGTAACAAATGGCATGCAATGTTGGGAAGTGTAAGGGCATGCTGTTTGGTCGAAGGAACAAAAGCATAGGCTATTTTCTAAACAGTCAGAAAATATAAAACTCCAAAATGCAAAAGGGACTTGGGAGTCCTGGTGCAGGATTCCTCAAAGTTTAACTTGCAGTTTATGTCAGTGGTGAGGAAGGTGTTGTGTATTTAATATTTCAGCAATAGTTTGATTAAGTATTCTTGTAATAATTCATTACAGGTTATATGTAATGCACATGTCATCACATTACCACATGATACCTGTGTAGTAATGTGATGACATATTACACAAAGTAAGACTCACATTTCAGATTTCTGTGTCTTCCCTTGAATTAGTTTTGCTATCTGTAAGTGACAAAAAATAACAGTAGTATTTTTAAATCGGACTCGAGATGATTACCCACCCACTGAAGCACAGTGAGACATTCAAACTAATAAAAAAAAGTACTACGAGGAACAGCAAGTAAATAAACAGCATCGATGAATTTTTAACAAGCAGTGCAACATGCGTTCTTTAGAAGGGAAGACACGATTGAGTTAAAAGAGGCAGAAAACAGATGAATTCATTGTTTCATAATCAGTAAGTATTGGGAATGATAATCACAAAAGAAAGAGCAGAAATTGCTAGCTATGCCATACAGATTGACTGATTTGATTAGCTAATCGATAACTAGCTGATTAAACAATATTTTGCAGCAAATAAAGTAGCCAATTCTGCTAAGTATTTTGGGTTTAAGGGCATATAGTTTGCTGTGAAGTTTAACTGCTCCAACTTAAGCAGCATTTGCTGATATTATGAAAGTAATACAGGAATATTTAAAATTGAAGCCATTGTTGTTTGCAGAATGCTTTAGATTTTATTAGCAGAATGAAAAGGAAGGGGAGTCCATTTCAGAGTACGTGGCTGAATTGAAGAAATTGTCTGAGCATTGTCAGTTTCTTAATGGGCTTACTGACACACTGAGAAATTGTTTATTTTGTAGACTCTTAAGAGAAAGCATTCAAAAGCAGCTCCAAATTGAAGCACAACTTACATTTAAAAGTTGTAATTGCTGATTCAAATGTAACTGCAGATAGAGGTGCGATGGAGTTGCAGTCAGCAATGAAAGTGAGCGTGAAAAATTTGCACCATCTAAACAGATGAGCAGGTAGGACTCATCAGCCTTGGACAGCAGCCTGCCTAGGAGAAGGAAATCTCTGATTTTAAACCTTCGCTGCCTTGTGACCATACCCATCATGGCAAAGAGTTCAAGAATAATTCCCGAGGAAGAAATCCAGAGCCGGAGTCCCTGAGGCAGCTTGATGTTGTCTACAAATTCACTCTGGCAACCTCTCCAATGATACTGGAGCCAAGCTGTACCGGCACTTGCCCTTCCCTTGGATTACATCAGTGACGTGGAGAGAGGGAACCTGCTGCATGGGCAACAGTCGGTTCTTCAAATCTTCCCACCTAAGCTTGTGCCCTGGAGAGAACACAGTCCCCCATAGGTGCAAATCCATAATCTCCTGGGATCGATGGCTGCCTGCTACTAGAAACAGAAGCCTGCCTGGCCAAGTGAATTGTGTTACTATTGTGGCAGGAACTCACATACACTAGACCAAAGGCTAAACTTGCTGAAAATGCAATGGAGTAGGACACATACAAAGGTCATGCTGGGCAGACAAAATTAAGTGGACTACACAGAGAAGAGAAAAAGATTAAAAAGTTAGCCCGCAGTATCAAAAAGAGTACTAATCTGCATGCTGTTGATGAAAAATCTGATAATGATGGAAGTGACAGTGTAGCCTTGAGATTTACAATGTGAAAACAAGCAACAGACAAGGAACAACACACACAAAATGCTGGTAGAACACAGCAGGCTAGGCAGCATCTATAGGGAGAAGCACTGTGGACGTTTCAGGCCAAGACCCTTCGTCAGACCCTTCGTCCTGACGAAGGGTCTTGGCCCGAAACGTCGACAGTGCTTCTCTCTATAGATGCTGCCTGGCCTGCTGTGTTCGACCAGCATTTTGTGTGTGTTGTTGTTTGAATTTCCAGCATCTGCAGATTTACTCGTGTTTGCTCAACAGACAAGGAATATGGCTTACGCCTGAAGTGAATGGCAAATTAAAATGGAATTAGACTCTGGCACAGCTGTTTCAGTCAATCTGCAAAATGAGTTTGAGAGGCATTTCAAAGATACTAAACTGAAGCCTGCAGATCTCCAACTAGGACCGTATACAGGAGGAAAGGTAACTCCTGTGCGAGTGATATTCATAACTGTGAAATACAACAACCAACAAGCCACTTTGAGATTTTATGTGTTAACAACAGGAGAGCCAGCATTACAGTGTCATGAGTGGCTGAGGCAACTACAACTTGATTGGAGATCCATCCATTACTTGCATGCCACATTCCCTGCAATAAAACTAACTGAACGTGAATTTACAAAGATGCTGGACGATGGCACTCCATTCCAAACACCCTGAACTGTTGCCTGACAGAGGACAAATATGTCTTGGTGCCAACCTCTGTGCCTCTGATTGGAAAGCATTTTGGACCAAGGAAGCACCACGCTGCTCAGAAGAGCTGTGGAAGTGACAAAGCAGTAATCCGACTACAACAGTTTTGCAGGCAACATATCTGAGAAAGCTTCTGATATGATAATCAGGCAGCTACTTGTGAAATGTGGTTTGGTGTTAAGCCAGAAGAGAGTTGAAGGAGCTTCAAGAAAGTTGCAATCATTCAATATTTTATGAGTATAAAGAACTAGAATCTACTCTGCTTGCATTAAGGTCATTGCATGGACTTCAAGTGGGAGGTAAAAAGCTGCTTGTAAAATTAGATGATTAAAAGACCAAATTAAAAGACCAAAAGCCCAGCTGGATGAATGGAAGGCCGGAAAAAAGGAATCAATGGAAACATAAAAAGAGAGAATTCATTAGATGATATTGTGGTGGATGTGGAAACCATGAGGAAAGATCAGGTCATAAAGGGATCAATAGAAGGATTAATAAGAGAATACTCCACTGAACAAAATGATCCTTCCCAAGGTCAGGATGCACAATCTAGAAGAAGAAAAAGAAGGAGAAGAAAGGTGTCCTGAGCCATTAGAACCACTTCCTACAGTCTCACAGTCAACTCCTACAACCACCGAGGAGGAAGCCCCAGAACCTGAGAGCCACAAGCCTCATCTGCTAAGCCGAATAATCCCCCTTGTCAGAAAAGACATTATTCCACTAGAGTAAGAAAGCCTTCACAGTGATTAAATCTTTAAGCCTGAATAGGACAATATAAAATTATTCTGCTGTGCATGTCTATATAGTAGTTGTATCATATAATATGTGTGTAGTGTAGGCCTCCGTTAGTCTCGATAGACCATGGATTTACGCTTTGGAAAGATGGGCAAGGGTACCTGCACCTAGGCAAGGTTTTTTTTTATGCAAGACCAGCAGTTGCCCAAGCTTCAAGTCTCCCCGCTCCATGCTACCAATGTTGTCCAAGGGAAGGGCATTAGTACCCATGCAGCTTGGCATTAGTGTCATCCTAGAGCAATGTATGGTTAAGTGCCTTGCTCAAGGACACAACACGTTGCCTCAGCCAATGCTCGAACTAGCGACCTTCAGACAACTAGACGAACACTTTAACCACTTGGCCACGGGCCAAAACATTTTATAATATACTGTGTATATAGTTGAGATACCTCACCTAAAATAAAGCATGTTAGACTCACATTTCAGACCCCTGTGTTTTCCTTTGAATTAGCTTAGTGTATCAAAGTTACAAAACATAACAGAAGGCAAATGCAAAGTTAGCATTCATTTCAAGAGTACTTGATTTTAAAAGCAAGGATGTAATGCTGAGGCCTTATAAATCACTGGTGAGGCCTCACTTGGAGTACTGTGAGCAGTTTTGGGCCCATTATCAAAGAAAAGTTGTGCTGACATTGGAGAAGGTTCAGGGGAGTTTCATGAGAATTAAAATTCTATCATATGAGAAGCATTTGATGGCTTTGGACCTGTACTCACTGGAATTTAGAAAAATGAGGGGTATTGAAACCCATTGAATTTTGAAAGGCATAGATCGAGTGGAGAGAATGTTTCCTATAGTGAGGGAGACTAGGTTCAGAAGGCATAGCCTCAGAATAGAGGGACTTCAATTTAGAACAGAGATGAAGAGGTATTTCTTTTAAAATAGGTGGTGAATCTGTGGAATTTATTGTTACATGTATCTGTGGAGGCCAAGTCGTTGGGTGTATTTAAGGTAGAGTTTGATAGGTTCTTGATTAGTCAGTTTGTGAAAGGTTACGGCAGGTGATTGGAGTTGAGAGGGAAAATGGATTGACCATGATGAAATAGTGGAGCAGACTCAAAGGGCCAAATGGTCTAATTCTGTTCCTATCTTGTATGATCTTACGGTCTTATTCTATTAACTATACATTTCCTGGATCACTGTGATCTGCAGCCTGTAATTTCCCTTTCAAAGTTGGGCTTTTGAACTCTTTGTGGAAGCCTGAATGATTCACGGAACTGGACTCTGCAGACATGATCATGGCAGCCATTGCTGGTGTGGTCTTGGGGCAAGATTGAAACTTTGGGTTTCAAAGCAGCGAGATCCAGGCCCGGGATAGGAAAGCAAATCAATACCTAGCTGATTTAAGCACCGAGCCAGATTAAAAAGACCAAGGCAATGAGGCTGAGGGCACAGTAAGCGGCTCACTACTCAGAGGCTTTCATTGCCTCAGTGATGAACTGGCTCCATGGCTGTGTCCAGCTGCCATCAGGCTCCTTACTGGATGTGGCACCGAACTGGCTCCATGGCTGTGTCCAGCTGCCATCAGGCGCCTGACTGGATGTGGCACTGAAATGGCTCCATGTCTACAGACACACTTTCAGGGACTCTGTGGTTCATGCTCTGTGTGTTATTTGTATTTTTTTTACTGTTTACAGGATTTTTTTTTGCACATTGGGTATTTAACAGTTTTTGCTATGAGTGTTTTTTTAGTGGGTTCCATTATGTTTCTTTGTTTTGTGGCTGCCTGCAAGAAGACGAATCTCAAGGTTGTATATGGTGCACATACTTCGATAACAAAAATACTTTGAACATTGATTTTTATGTTATATTTCTGCTCCACCTGTATTGATTAGCATTCACATTAATACTTGTTTATTGTATATCATGAAGTTAACAACAGAGACACAAAGATAAAAAACCAGCATGAACTTACTGTGAAAATTGACATTTCAATTAATTCTGAAACTAATATGGTGAAATGTTAAAAAGTGAAAGGTGATTTTGTAGCCTGGTACATGTAATTGTATATTATTTAAAAATATATCAGCCGAAGTAAAATACTACAGCTTACAAACTATTTAATAATGTCCTTGATAGGATTTCAGTGACAATAACCAATGAAATGAGTTTCTGAAATATCTTCACATTCTGTTAGTGGGTTGGTGCCATAATATATTGCCTTTCTCATTAGCCATGAATGGTCTGATTGACTAGCCTTAATCTCTAGATTGTTCCAAATCTTAAATTTTCAGTCATTCATGTTGTTTGATTATTGAATAACAAAAAATTACAGGAAAATACATTTGTTAAGTAGCATTCTTAGGTTTGGCCACAATTAATATCTCCTCCTAGTACACTCAGAGTTTATCTCAATTTGCTCCGGCCTGATTGGTAGAAACAAGGCTTCTCCTCCTAATTGTCTCCATTGTATGGATGGAAATACATGGTGAGCACTTTCACCTGTATTGTGCTAGCTTTGAATGCTTCTCACAGCACAATGTCTCTCAGCAGTCATTACTGCAGGATTATCTTAGATGCTACAAGGACTTATTAAGTTGCCTCTCTTCTGAGGGGATAATCAATGAAGACAATGTTTGGTTTTGGCTGCACAGTAATCACACAATCAAGCAAGTTGCATAAAGTTGGTGCATGGCATGCATTGTAGCCAAAGTGTCTGAGTCAATCGTGGATTGCCAAATCCATGCCAACTTTAGGGTAATTTAGCTTCAACTGGCCATAATTCAAGCCTATATGTAGAAACAAATTATTCAATCGAATTTACTAAGCACTTCCTCACAGAAAATGTATATTCAACTTTTCTTATTATCAGACACAAATTTCTCATCTTTTTCTTTTTCAAAAGGTAGGATTATCTCCAGTGCAATTCCTCCCCAGACAATTATCTATTGCTTTCATAAAGTGCAGTGGAAGTTTGGGATTTTCCAAGATGGCGGTGCGACACAGCTTGCAGCGGGATCTCCAGAGCTGATAATCTGCTATTTGTGAAGTGGGGTGCTGTGCACAATCATAATTGATTGAAAACAGACGTGGGAGCACATCGGAAAATCTCCAGGAATACCTTCTTTGTTGCTGCTGCTGCTGTGAGGTTCGGGACTCTGCTGGGAAGAAAAGGCCCCCAGTCCTCGGGGTTGCATTTGGCGGGGGCATCTTAATATGCTCAGCAGAGGATGCTGCTCAGAGAAGCTGTGCCGGAGGGGATGGTCGTCGGCTCGGAGGTTTGACGGACTGAGTCCACTGCGGTCAGGTTGCTTTCGGTGTGTGCTGCGTCTGCGAGGCTGGGTTCGACGGAGCTATCATTGTGTTCTGCGTCTGTGAGGTTGAGTTGGGTGGTCCTGTGTAAGTCCATAGCGGGGGCATTCCCTTCTGCCGCTGGCGTGGGATGGCGAGTCTGTCGGGACCCTGGGGACTTGTGGAAACTATGTGGTGATTTCTTCTGAATTTATAGTCTTTTAACATCTTTGGACTATTTTTACTGTGCCCATAGTCTGTTTTTTTTTAAATCAATTATGCTATTGTTTGCACTGTTGTAACTATATGTTGTAACTATGTGGGTTTGTGCAGGTCTTGTAGCTTTAGTTTTTGGTCTTGTTTGTCTGGTGGATTTGGAGCTCCTTTCCGGGGAATGTGCTAAGACGGTAGCGTGATATTAATACACAGCAGCCTCTCCAGACTCTGGATTGGGGATTGCCAAACGTTATGTGGATTTTCTAGTGTAGTCTGTTTTGTCATATTCTTTTGTGATATCATTCTGGAGGAACGTTGTCTCATTTTTTAACTGCATTGCATTTGTGGTTTCTAAATGACAATAATCTGAATCTGAATCTGAATCTGAATCTGAACTTCAATTTTTATTGTCATTCAACCATAAACATGAATACAGCCAAATGAAGCAGCCTTCTTCAGGGGCCAAGGTGCAGAAATAGTATCAATAGTCACACACAGCACATATAGCACACTTAATTATGATATCAGAAAAACATACTGTTACAAAATATATATACCCCAAGTCACTGAGTGTCATGGGCTCTTGATTGATGGTGTATGGAGCAACATTTCTGCAAGAATGAGGCCACAGCAGTTCTCATCTTGTGTAAGTGCAGCCACAAATGAACACAATCCAGCTTGCCTTCTACCATGCGAATACTGGAGAGCAGCACTGAAGCGAGGGCCCAGCACTGAATCCAGGGGCTCACAGCTGGTCTCGGTGTCTTCTTTGCAGGCATCTACGAAAGGTGACCCCCAAGGCCTAAAAGGCTTGTCCTCGCGATAACCGAGACAACGAAGAACCCTCGCCAGTGAGTCAGTGCATCAGATTCTACCCTACCAATGTCCAACAGGGTCTTGCAATCACCACAATAATGTCCAAGACAATCACCCACACCTTTTGTTAGACTGTGTTCTGCACACCGCCTCTGATGCCTTCTTCCTTGGGTGGCTGAACCAGTCTGCAACACTGTGTGAAACAATTCCAGCTACACCGCTATCGAACAACTCACTAGTGGGGTAATCCTGCAGAACAGAGTGCTCTTAATATCGAGCAGTGTCAAGCAGTTATTAAATAGATGTAAAGGATGGACAAATATACCCAGAGAGGTCACTGCATCTGAGCACGCCACCACCTTAACCCTTGCATGTTATCCTGTTCTCTGATACCCTGGATTCTGTGCTGCTCTTGTCATACCATTCATCACATCACATTTCCAATAGGCTTGTGGAGAAGATGCTTGGAACTGAAGAGTTCAGGGGTAATTCTAACTGGAACAATATTTCCTGTTCTATCTGATTTTGAGTGCATGCTTTTGTTACAGTGTGCCTTTGCAGAGGGAATTGACATAACTTTCCAGTAAGGTCATGTGGGAACTCATGACATTGTGAAATGGAAACAGCTGCAGTACCATTGTTCTTTGGGAAATAATGTTTGGTTGAGAAGACACTGAATTTGAAGTATCAATGAGTTAGCCCGAGGCTCACATATTTTAAAAAGCCACTTTCAGAACAGTGTATTTTGAAAAGACACTTCAAATTTTGTCCTCACTCTTGAAATGTAATGCAAGTTTTAACTTACTGAAGGTTCAAACCCCTCACTGAAGAAGAAGCAATCTGAGGAATGATAATTTAAAGTCCACAATCATCCTCTTATTATATTTTGGATTAGCTAAAGCATGCCATCAGAAGCACAAAGCACTGGGAATAAGACCGAAAATATCTGCCCTCCAGAAACGTTGTGTCAGGTGGTCTCTCACTTTTTTCTGCATGCTTAAAGGATCTTTTCCTCAAACCCTCAGAGTTAACTCTCTCTCTGAGGGAGCAATTGAGCTGCAGTCTGGCAATTAACTGAATTTGAATATATAACATGGATTTTTCTCTTTTATGAAGCTGTTCAATGCATGCTATCTCTTCTACAAGGTCAATCATTTCTCTCTGGTCTTTCTTTTTGACTTTTAATGGATTATGCAGTCTCTGAGTACAGCTTCCACTGCACTTTATGAAAGCAATAGATAATTGTCTGGGGAAGAATTGCACTGGAGGTAATCCTACCTTTTGAAGAAGAAAAAGATGAGAAATTTGTGACTGCTAATAAGAAAAGTTGAACGTACATTTTCTGTGAGGCTTAGTAAGTTCGATTGAATAATTTGTTTCTACATATAGGCTTGAATTATGACCAGTTGACCTAAACAGTCAGAATGAACACGATTAGCAAAATCAATATTAATTGAGAAAGACTAGAATAAATTCAGCTGAAAACTACTGCCTAGTTTCAGTTACAAATATATAGATTACCGAAATTATAAGTATGAACATGTTACATCAGTGAGACAAGACCACTAATCTGGTCCAGATCAATATGTGTACAAAATATAATAAGGGGAAGTAAGTTAGGGAATTGAAACTCTTACACTACTGGAATGAAATTCAGGCATTCTGTTTAAAGCTGCTTAGAATTGGTGTGGTGAATCAAGTCTTCTTTTTTTTCCTGTAATTTATTTTTTTATTGAAGTTCATCAAACATTTCCATAAGATGTATTTCAGACATTGTACATATATATCCTATAATCATATATATCACAAATCTCCACAAAGTATTTATCTGAGGTATACACTTACAGAAAAGAGTGGAAAGAAAAAACAAGCAAAAGGAAAGAACTATATACAAATAGGGAGTGATCTTTTTTTTTACAACAGATGCATTGATTTGTGAGAATAAAATCAGGCCTATGAGGTATTATGTAGTTAAAACATTTTTCTCAGTAGTGTTACGTACCCCGTAACTGGGTCACTTACCAGCAAAGATTGAGAGGTCCGTTGAAGTCTGATGGTACTATTTTTAACAGTATTTATTGATAAAAATACACAAAAATAGTATCAATGCAAACATACAGATAATATACGTCATCAATACTAAATCTAAAAGCGTGGGTATAATAATAATCAATAAGAAATAGCTCTATCATTGTCTAGGGAATAATGTATTGTCCAATGGAAATATAAAAGTCACTCAAGTTCATTCAACCTACAGCTTTTGGTTGGAGAGAAAGACGGATGTTTAACTTGCCCATTCCTTTTATGATGTCAATCCTTCGAGAGTCATTGGGGGCTGATTTCCCCTTTTTTGTTAGCTAAAGCCGTTCTTCTGTGGCAAGGCCCACCAATTCCGAGGCAAATGGAAAAGGACGTACGTGGCTTTCCACCGGCTTTCGCTATTACGCTGTTACAGGATTTTGAGCATTTCTTCTGGTGCGTCTGAGGGGCTGTTCTCACAGACCCTCTTTTATCCCCACTCACGGGGTCTCAGATGTCAATCAGGTTGGTGAGGATGCCATCCACCAACCAGCCCAGGTTGCCTGATTCCTTGAGGGCATCGATGAATAGCACAGCACTCAATACACAAATCTGTCTCCACGAGACAATAGCCGTTATCAATGGTTCCGCCTTTCGGAGGCCAGGACACATTCCAAACTCTTTGTGGATTCTGCATGTCTTTCTCTCATTTCCTGGGTCTCCTGACCTGACTTAATAGCGATCTTGCGATTCTCAAAAACAAGGGGGGAGAGCACAGGCGTAACAGTAGGAATCAAATTGTTCCAGCTTACAATTAACAGATGCTGTTATCTTCTCCATTTTGTAAATGTCCATTGTAATTTCCATCCATGTAATTAAAGTTGGGCTCTCCTGTGATAACCATTTCCTTGTAAGAGTCTTTTTACCAGCCACCAACAGTATATTCGTTAAATATTTATCTCTTTTCAACCATTCTTGAGGTATATATCCAAAATATATGGTCTTACTCTCCAAGGGTATTCACATTTAAAGATGTCTTGTAAGGCAATGTGTATCCCCCCTCCAATAGTTTTTGATAACAGGGCAGTCCCAAAAAATATGATAATGATTTGCATTTTGATTTCCACTATTTCTCCTGCAAACAGGCAGGTTACTATCATAATGGGATTTCTGAGAGGGTGTAATAAAATACCTTATCAAATTTTTCCATCCAAACTCCCTCCATTTCTGGAATTGGTACACTTTCATTGATATCTCCATATTGTTGTCCATTCTTCCTCAGATATAATTATCCCTCCTTTCTCCCATTTTGTTTTAATGTATGAAGTCAAATGTGTTTTAAGATTTGACAACCCTTTATATGTGCTTGAAATGATTCTACTACCATTATCTGAATTATATGCTTTTTTAAAGAGCTCTATCAAGCATGTATTTGCCTTGGTTACATTTTTAAGCCTCTTATTAAAAATATTGTCGCATCTGTAATTACCAGCAAAAATCTTGTTTTTCTAATAAGTGTTTCTCTTTAAGCATTTCAAAACTGAACAGTGTTCCTTCTTTCATTATGTTGCAAAGAACTGTTATTCCTTTAGCTGTGCAGTCCTTAAATCTAGCATCCAATTTATTTGGTGTAAAATCAGAGTCATATGCACACCATTTAAGAATTGCAATATATCCCTCTAGATTATATTCTTTTATAGTGGTTTTCCATATTTTAAGAGTCAATTTCACCCATGGGTTATCAATAGTATTTATGTACCTTTGCAGGTTGTTATCAGCCAAAATTGCTTGTATGGGGATGGGAAGTACCCGCTCCTCAATGTCTTCCCATTGAGCGTCATATGATGGGTTGCACCAACATATCACAGCTCTCAACTGTGCTGCAAAATAATAATCTCTAAGAGAAGGCAAGCTCCATCCCCCCTTTTCCTTTGCTAATTGCAAAGTTTTGAGATGAACTCCAGGCCTTTTACCCTGCCAAATATACCTTGACAGCATCAATTCATTGAATTGATTTTGATTAATCTCTATTGGTAGGGTCTGAAAGAGATATAACAGACTGGGCAGTATATTCATTTTAATAGACTCAATCCTTGAACTGAGAGTGAAAAGAGGAATCAGGCTCCATCTTGCCACATCTTCCTTAATTTTGTTATATAGAGGCTGATAATTACATTCTGGTAATTTTGCCAAATCTTTTGGCATAATGATGCCCAAATATTTGAAAGACTCTGTGTGCCATGCCCAGGGTTTCGACTTTCAATTTCTCTTGGTGGGCTATAGTAATACGTAAGTAATTGGGTTTTATCTACTAAAAGAAGGCAATATCATATTTTTTTTTAACCTGAGTTAGGCAGTTCATGGGATGCCATAACAGACCACTGATCCTTGTGAAAGATACATTGTAAATATAATAAGGTTTGTTGAACATGTTTCATCCAAGCTTTATTTAACTGGATATCAATAGAAAGGAAATGTGTGGAGCAAGATTTATATTAATTACCCCTTAAAATAATAAGAATAATTTCCAGGTAGAGGTAAGTACTATGGGAATTCTGCAACCATTCACTATAATTTACATCTTATTTGGATTAAATGCACTGTCGGTATTAGCCTACCATTGCTCTCTCAGCCACTCCACAATTGGCTGAACTCTTTTGCCTTCCTGATCAGAGTGTCGATAAACTATGCTTCTGTGTTTACATTTTTTTGCAGCAGGTTTTTGGCTGGGATGAAAAATACTGCTGTAATTCTTCATCTTTACCAAAACAGGACTCCTAGTTCTTCTGGTCAGCCATGAAAGAAGCCTTCTTGGTTCGCCATCTGGTCACAGGGAGAAAGGTGAGAGTCGAATCCCAATTGGTGATCACTGGCACTTTACTGATTGTGCTAACTACTACACTACTGTGCTGTTCCACTACCAGAGAATAACACCATGTTTACCCTATAATGTTTATTCAATCTTCAGAGACTTTACATGTAAATAAATTATATTTCTATATTTATTGCAGATTAAATACACTGTATTTCTCTACTCCTTCAGTGTGTTATTTCTTTGGATCTATTTAATATGCAAGTATCGTAATTTACCTCCAGGTAATTAATGTGACTTCTGCCATTTGATTACCAATAACAAAAACAATCAAGAAGCACATAAATTAATTACTCTGAGCATGATTTTATTATAAAGAGCTATTGTAAATAGCATAATTTTATGATGTGCTGCACTAATGGTTTTTATCAATCAACAAAGGTTAGTTTTCAGTTTGCTACAGCCATCAAACAGCACCGCTCATATTCTGTAAAACTACAGACTGAATGAAGCATAAAGTGTTCTTTGCTCCTCTGTAATGTGTTCATTGTCACAAGGTTACCAAGGAAACTACAGAAACAATTCACAAAAACAAGAAAGCAAAAATATTCATTGTTTGGGAAAAAAGATAAAATTCTCCTGTTATTTAACAATTATGTATATTATCAAGCTTGATTAAATTATCTGAAAGCATGCCTTTGCTTGTTGCACTCGCCCATCTGAAATCATCACAGCGCCCTCATCTAGTATTCTTGTACCCAATTAGATATTAAATTCTTTTCCGACATTGCTCATGTAGCAAGGCACTTACCAACTGCACAAAATAACAACTTCATAATTTCCCAGTACCTTTATATGGAGGTAATATGAGCCTTGAGCTGTAGCATGGCAGCAGTTCACTTTGTATCTCTTCTGATTCTTACTTCAAATGAAAATATTGGAAAAGCAATATCAGAGTTGATGTAAACTTGACATTGGATTTGTTTTTGCACACTATTGCATGGAATCAAAATTGACCAAGGCCATGTTCTATATTAAATATGACAGAAAATGTAGAACATTCACAGAAGGAAGAGAAACAAGTTGAAGATGTTACAATTGACATTTTTCACTCCTTATAATACCTTCTGAATTTTCATACCTCATCTTCCTGACAAAACAAAAGATAAAGAAGATTATCCGGCCCACAATAACCCACCCAAAAATAGAATGCACATGACTGACTATTGCATCCATTTACTTGCCAAATGCAAACATGAGTCTCAACCCGGAGGTTGACAGCCCATTTCTCTCCACAGATGCCACCTGGCCCCATTGAGTCTCACAGCTCACGTTCTTTAGCTCAAAGCTTACCCTCAGTGCCACTTTATTAGGTACACCTGCTCGATAAACAAGTATTTAATCAACCAATCATGTGTCAGCAACTCAATGCATGAAAGCACGCAGACATGGTCATGAGGTTTAGTTGTTCAGATCAAACATCAGAGTGGAATAAGAGTGTGATCTAAGCGACACTGACTGTGGAAACGTTGTGGGTGCCAAATGGGCTGCTCCAAGTATGTCAGAAACTGATGATCCCCCAAGATTTTCAAACGTAACAGTCATAGCAGAATTTACAGAGAAAGGTGCAAAAATTATAAAGAAATCCAGTGACTATCAGTTCTTTGGGTGAAATGTCTTGTTGATGGGAGAGGTCAGAGGAGAATGGCCAGACTGGTTGAAGCTGTCAGGAAGAGAACTGAAACGCAAGTAACCGCACGTTACAAAATCTACCTCTGAATACACAGAGGCTGGACCTTGAAGTGACCAGCTAACAGCTTAGTGGACTTGGTTAGGTACAGGTAATACAAGATATTTTCCTTCCATTACAAAGAACTTCCAGATGTCAGAATTTGTTACAAAATTAACCTTAATTCATTTAACTCTGAGCTGTAGTTGAGTCATAGAGTCAGTCTGTATGTTAACAGTCCCTTCTATCCAACGAATCTGTGCCAATCATCAAACACTCATTTACACTAATCCCAGTTTATTCAAAGTTCAAAGTAAATTTATTATCACAGTACATATGTCACCATACACAGCCCTGAGCTTTACTTTCCTGCAGCCACACTCAGTAAATCCAATGACAGTAAATCAATGAATACCACACCCAACAGGATAGATAACCAGTGTGCAAATGACAAAAAGCTGTGCAAATACAAAAGGAAAAAGAGAGAAAAAAATAACAAATAAATAAGCAACAAATACCAAGAACATGAGATGAAGAATCCTTGAAAGTTTGTCCATAAGTTGTGGAAACATTTCAAAGATGGGGCGAGTGAAGTTGAGTGAAGTTATCCCCACTGTGTTCAAGAGCATGATGGTTGAGGAATAATAATTGTTTCTGAACCTGGTGGTGTGAGTCCTGAGGCTCCTGTACCTTCTTCCTGATAGCAACAACAAGAAGACAGCATGACCTGGGTGGAGGGTGTCTATGATGATGGATGCTGCTTCCCTGCGACAATGCTTCTTGTGAATGGAGGGGAATCATTTATCTGTGATTGACTGGGCTACATCCACTACTTTTTGTAGATATCTCCATTCAAGGCTAATGGTGTTTCCTTTCCGGGCTGTGCTACAATCAGTCAATAGACAGTCCACCATACATCTATAGAAATATGTCCAAGTTTTAGATGTCATGCCAAATCTTTGCAAAATTCTAAGAAAGTAGAGTGACTGTGATGCTTTCTTTGCGATTGCACTTGAATGCTGGGCCCAGGATGGGTCCTCCGGAATGGTAACACCGAGGAATTTAAAGCTGCTGAACCTCTCCACCTCTGATCCCCTGATGAGGGCTAGCTCGTGGACCTCCAGTTTTCTCCTGCTGAAGTCAATGATCTGCTCCTTCGTTTTGTTGACACTGAGTAAGAGGTTGTTGTTGTGGCACCACTCGGTACCATTTTCAATCTTCCTCCCATATGTTGTTTCATCAATCATATTTATTTGTCTAATGACAGTGATAGATTCTTCCCAGACTCTACCAGTCCTAAACTCACCGTGCAGTAGCAACAGTTTACGGTGGCCATTTAACCTTTCCAATTTAACTTGTGTACAGTGGCCATTTGATCTTGGGCACTTCTTCAGTGGGAGGAAAATGGAGCACCAGTGTGTTACTCATTAAAGATCAGAAGAGATATAAAGTCAGCTGCTGACTCACTAGGTACCTGCCCCATATTACCTCACTGCAGAAACAGGGAGAACATGAAACCTCCACAAAAGCAACATTGATGGCCATGGATTGAACCTGGATTGGTGTAGCCGTGGAAGAGGAGCTCTGTTGCTGTGCCAATGTACACTCCAAGATCCCTGTGTTGTGATCATTGCCTTTATTCACTAGAGCATGGAATACAAGAGCAGGGACATCATGAAAAATATCTATATAAGACACTAGTCAGCCCTCAGGCAGAATATTTGAAAGAATAGTAGGGGCAGAACCAATTCACCATATTTAAAATAAAGATGTGCTTGACGTATCATTTCTAAAAGTTTATTGCAGAGAATAAAGCAATTCCCTCCAGTTTCTTCCTGCTGGCCAAGAATGAACTGCAGGTTAATTCTTGGTGCTCAGCTCTGCAAGTCAGTCCTGTCCAAGTGCCCAATATATTTTTGCATATTAGTTCCCTTCTCTCAAACCTTTTCAAGTCTCACCTTGGATACCTTTTTACCAGACTGAGAAGTCCAAGAGTCCCTTGCCTATTTTCATAGTGGAGATCTTCATTAATTTGTCTGCTTCACTAGTTTTATTTCTGAAAACTGTACCTCCAGTGTTCAGTTATCACCCTATGTCTCAGCAACCAAAATGAGAGAGAGTAATCAAGGAATCTTTAGTCTGCTGTCTAAGTTTATTGGCCCAGGATAATAGATTGCAAATTTTCTAAGGCTAATTTGAAGATTTGCATTTATATAGCTTTCACAACATAGGAATGCCCTAAAGGGCTTTAAAGCAGCTCTATACTTTTTTAAAAAAGAACAGTCAGGAAACACAATGGTCAGTATGCATCAGCAATCTGTGACAAATAGTAAATGGATTAAAAAGGGCAAGGAACACTGCTGAGAAAGAAGGTCATGCATTCATGACCTCTTTTCTTATATTAATTTATATCTCGAGATTGAGAAGCATGGATTGCTCGAGGGCAACTTCTCCAGTATCATTTTAGTTCTCAATCCAGATGTACAAAACAGTTCAAAACTTTGCCTGTCTATTTATCTCCATAGATGCTGCCTGATCTGGTGAGTTCCTCCAGCACTTCTTGTGTTGTTCATGCTATTTCGTACCAGGATTTCCGTATTAGAGAAAATGAAGCTTGGTTAGTTCATCAGGAATTTGGGAATATTTGGTATGTCCTGCAATATCTTACAAAGTCCTATAGATTAACGTTGGAGATTATTCTGATTAGGTCCGGTATGGAGACTCCAATGCACAAGATCACAAGAGAATGCAGAGGTTTGTAGGCTCAGCCAGCTCCATTGAGGGCACAACCCTCCCCACCATTCATCCATCACTGAAGGACCCCGCCATCCAAGATATGCTTTCTTTCCATCACTATGATCAAGTAAGGGGTAAAGGAGCCTGACGACAAACACTCATGGTTCAGAAACAACCTTTCCCCTCCACCATCAGATTTCTGAATGTCCATGAACCTATGATCCCAACCTTGTTATTCATTTTTTTCACACAGTATATTTATTTTATAATTTATAGTAATTTGTCTTGTATTATTCCCACAAAATATCAAATTTCACACCATCATAATCAGAGATAGCAAATCTGATTCTGACTTGTGTCTGTCCTTATTCTGGCTATTGGATCTCACAAAACAAAAGATTCAGGCTCTTGACAGAGTGTAAGCAAACTGCTGCACCTCATGCTTCCCAATATGTAAGTGATTCAATACTTTCAGAGACAAGTATAGGAAATTATATCCAATGATCATTTCTGATATATTTCAATTTAATTATTAGCAGAACATTCAACCAGCTTCTTTTCAAAATGTTGGTTGAAATAATCCTTTTTTATGGCTTTATTGCAGTTTATGTTGCATAGTATGATACTATTGTGAAAAATAATTTCCTGAAACCCATCGACTGTCTCTCAAGAGTTGACAATTTATTTTTTTTATTAGTCCTGCATCTGGAGTTTAAGTTAATTCTACCTTCCTTATTCATACTGGGTATACCTTATGGCATTTTAAAGGTCAGCGGGTGAATTTCTGCAGGGGTTGTCCAATTTGCCTATAATAACTAACAGAAAAGATGAAGGCTGCTAAATTGCATTGTGTAGCTAGTTTTTAAAGGGCTATACCAAGATTTCTCATATTACAGTTTGTCACAAGCATATGGGTATTAAGAATGAAATATGAAATATTAAGGATGGATCATATTCAGTTCACATTGTTGGAAAACTACTGAGGCAGATGTTTCACATGGTTTTAGTATTAAGCATTCTAATACATTTACTAGATTATGCATGTGGCACTGATTTATCAATTAAATACACTATTAAAGACATGCAGACTTCTGAGAAAATACTGCACATTATTCTTGAAATTCGACTTTCTGTTTAAAGTCTCATTACCACCACAAACACAATTATGTTAGCAATTCATCACACATTGAGAGAAAAAAATGCAGGTGACTGACTGGCAGGAGGAAAAGAAAAGAAATTAATGGGGCTTTTACTGGTTGGTTATTGGTGACTGGTGGTGTTCCACAGGGGCCTATGTTGGGATGTTTTCCATGTTTTCATGTTATATGTTAATGATCTAGATGATGGAATTCATGGCTTTGTGGCCACGTTTGCAGATGATACAAAGATCAGTGGAGGGGCAAGCAGTGTTGTAGATGCAGGACATTGGAAGGACTTGGGCAAAGTAGAATAGGCAATGAAATAGAAGATGGAATATGGTATAGGGAAGTATATCATTGTGTACTTTGGTAGAAGGAATAAAGCTGTAGTCTATTTTCTACTTTGAGTCTATTTTCCCTGTTTGGATGATTATAAAGAGGCAAATATAATGTTAACATTCATTTCGAGAGGACTAGCATATAAACACATGGATGTAATGCTGAAGCATTATAAGGCATTGCTCAGACTGTTTTTGGAGTACTGAGAGCATTTTTTGGCCCTTTAACTAAGAAACAATGTGCTGGCATTGGAGTGGTTCCAGAGGAGGTTCACAAGAATAATCCTGGGGATGAAATGGTTAATGTATGAGGAGCGACTAATGACACTGGATCTGGACTCACTGGAGATTAGCAGAATGAGGGGGGATCTCATTTAAACCTATTGAACAATGAAAGGCCCAGATAGAGTGCTCATAGAGAGGTTGTTACCAATAGTGGGGGAGAGAAGAATCAGTCAGAACCGCCTCAGAATAGAGGGACACCGCTCTAGAACAGAAAGGAGGAATAATTTCTTTCACCAGGGTCTGATCAATCTGAGGAATTCATTGCACAGACAGCAATGATCACTGGGCATGTCAAAGCCAACATAAAAGCCAAAGAGAGGGCATTTAATACAGCAAAATTTTGTGGAAAGTTAGAAGATTGAGAAGCTTTTAAGTACCAACAGAAGGGAACAAAAGAAGTCATTAAGAAGGTAAAGATGGTATACAAAAGTAAGCTAACCAATAAAATTAAAGAAAATACCAAAGGTTTCTTCAGATACATAAAGTGTAAAAGAGAGGCGAGAGTGGATATCATACCATTGGAAAACAATGCTGGAGAGGTAGTAACATAAGACAATGAAATGGCAAACAACCTGATTAAGTATTTTTCCTCAGTCTTCACTGTGGAAGACACTAGCAATATTATAGAAGTTCCAGCTGTTATGGATCATGAAGTATATGAAGTTGCCATTACTCGAGAGAAGGTTCTTGGGAAACTGAAAGGTCTGAAGATAGATAAGTCATCTGGACCAGAATGGTCTACTTCTGCACCTATTGTCTATTGTCTATTGGCATAGAAGCCAAGGTTCTGAAAGAGGTGGCTGAAGAGATCATGGAGGCATTAGTAATGATCAATATCACTAGATTCTGGAATGGTTCTAAAAGACTGGATAGTTACAAATGTCACTCCACACTTCAAGAAGGAAGAGATGCAGGGTACTTGGAGGCACATGATAAAGTAGGCCATAATCAGCATTGTTTCCTCAAGGGAAAATATTGCCTGCCAAATCTGTTGGGATTCTTTGAGGAAATAACAAGCAGGATAGGCAAAGGAGAACCAGTTAATGTTGTGTACTTGGATTTTCAAAAAGCCTCTGACAACTTGCAACACATGAAGCTGCTTAACAAGCTATGAGCCTATGGTATTACAGGAAAGATTCTAGCAGTGGATAAAGCAGTGGCTGTTTGGAAGGAGGTAAAGAGTTGGAATAAAGGAAGCTTTTTCTGGCTGGGTGCCAGTGACTAGTGGTGTTCCAGAGGTCTGTGTTGGGACTGATTCTTTTTACATTATATGTCAATGGTTTGGAAGATGAAATTGAAGGCTTTGTTGTTAAGTTTGTGGTCAATATGAAGACAGGTGGAGGGGAAGGTAGTTCTGAGGAAGTAGAGAGGCTACAGAAGGACTTAGACAGATTTGGATAATGGGCAATGAAATGGCAGATGTAATACAGTGTCCGGAATTGTGAATGGTATTGCACTTTGGTAGAGGAAATAAAATGGTTGGCAATTTTCTAAGTGAAGAGGAATACAAAAAAAAACTGAGGTGCAAAGGTACTTGGGAGTCCTTGGGTAGGATTCCCTGAAGGTTAATTTGCAGGTTGAGTCAGTGGCGAGGAAGGCAAATGCATCGTTAGCATTCATTCCAAGAAGGCTAGTATATAAAAGCAAGGATGTAATAATGAGACTTTATAAAGCCTGGCAAGTCTCACTTGGAGTATGGTGAGCATTTTTGGGTTCCTTATTTTAGAAAGGATATGCTAATACTGGAAAGGGTTCAAAGGAGGTTCACAAATATGTTCCAGGAATAAACAACTGGTCATATGAAGACTGTTTGATGGCTTTGGCCCTCTGTGTCTGAAGAATGAGGGGTGACTTAATTGAAACCTATTGAACAGTGAATGATCTTGATAAGAGTGAAGGTGGAGAGGATGTTTCCTATGGTGGGAATATCTAAGACTGGAGGACACAGCCCAGGAGTGTGTCCTTTTAGAATTGGAATGAGGAGGAATTTGCTTAGCCAGCGAGTAGTGAATCTGTGGAATTCTTTGCCACAGGCAGCTGTGGAGGCCAAGTCTTTATGCATATTTAAGGCAAAGTTTGATACATCTTTGATTGGTCAGGCCATGAAGGGATACAGGGAGAAGGCAGGAGATTGGGCATGAGAGGAAAATTGGATCAGTCTTGATGAAATGGCAGAACAGACTCGATGGGCCAAATGGCCTAATTCTGCAATTCTGCTCTGATGTCATATGGTCTTATATTAAAAGTAGAATTTGATATATTATTGTTTATAAGGGTATCAAAAAAAAAGCAGGAGAATGGAGCTGAAATGGATAATAAGTCAGCCAGGATAGAATGGCAGAGCTGACTCTCAAGTCGAATGGCCTCATTCTGCTCCTACATCTTATGGCCAGCCTTCCTTACATAATGGAGCTATTTTCTTTTTGGAAATTCATGGTGGGGATATTATCTGCAGTGAACATGGACATATGAAAATATAAAACAAAGAGATGTCGTTTTTTGAAGACTAAACCTCAGCCTTAAATAAAAGGTTATATTTAAAATAATTAGAAGTCACAAAAGAGACACGAACATGCATGAAATACGCTTATTGTGGAGAGTAAAATAGCCAGACTGTCACAGAGAAATTAATTTTACCTTCCATCACTGACATTCCTACAGAATTGTTGCAAGATTTAACTGGAAAATAAATTAAACAATGTCTCTCTTCAATGGGTGAAGTATGAAGCAATAGTAAAAACATCAGAATGCATACAGCCAATGGTGCTTTATAAGACATAAATATGCAGTTGTACTGAACAGTCCTACCTTCCTTGTGACTCAGTAGTTGAAATAGGATGGAATATATGGAGGTACCTTTGTGCTGCAACAATATTCAATGGCCTAGACAATATACTCTACGTTTCCAGAGGTTAATGTATGTATTTTTATAGTTTCATATACTTTCCATAGCCCAATACCTTTACAGGAATGCATTTTAATAAAGTGTCCTTACTTCTGACCTTGTTGATGATTATTTTATAGCACTGGATAATTATATGCAAATGCTAGGATCGAACCACATCTAAATGTTTTGGTGTCCATTTGATGGGTTCATTTCGAAAGTGGGCAAGGGTGTTCAGGAATTGTTCAAAGAAACTGTCTTGGAAACATTTAATGTTATGTGGAATCATTATTTTCTGCCAATGAACATTATCAACTGAAGACATTGTATCTAAGCTTCACACATCTCTACGTGTCAAAACTTTGCAGTACATTAAACAAAATGCCAAGAATTTACAAATCTTTCAAGTTATTTTGTCAGGAATGAACACTGAGCACGTACGTTCGCTTTACCACACTGAAGTTAATTGGCTGTACCATGGCAAAGAGTAGGCTTGTTTATCCAAACTTAAAAGTTAACTGGCAGTTTTTTCTTTAAGAAAAATACTCAGCTGCCAAAGCATTTCAACAACACATGGCTTGCTCATGTTGCATTACAGGCAGATATGTTCAATTGGCTGAATGATTTGAATCTGCCTTTATGGAGCAGAAAACAATAATACTTTCAGCAAACTGACAAATCTACTGCATTGAAAAAGGTATCCTACTCTGAAAATGAAACAACTTTCAAATGGCAGGATGGACATGTTTCACTATTTTTTCTGTAGATACATAATAGATACCATTAGCTGAGAGGCACTGAGGAAACTATTAGTGATAATTTATCTACTGCAAATGACACCAGATATTTTCTGATTATTTTCTAAAAGAATAACTGAATTTCAAAGGATGGACAAGGGATCCATTTGGAAATAGATGATATGTGTTTTATTCATGAAAGGACAATTGTCAAATGGATGAATTATTCTGAACAACACACACAAAATGCTGGTGGAACACAGCAGGCCAGGTAGCATCCATCGGCGTTTTGGGCCAAGACCCTTCATCAGGAATTATTTTGAATTATTCTGAAGTTTTATTGTGGTGTACCTTCTCTGTTGTTCTGCTGCCAGAGAGAATTGGTGCTTTTAGTACAACACTCTTGTATGATACCCGATCCTCTTTTTTTCCTCCACTGAGAAACAGAAAAGAATCTGATTAATTGTTGAGGCTGTTTTCTGAAAAAATATATCAAAGTCTGATAAATCCACCAGTTTAAACAAAACTAGTTAGTTTTTATCTCTGTGTGGAACCTAGAATTGATTCTAAATGAAAATGGAAGTGCATTATTTAACAATATTTCAATAATATTTAAGAGGCATTGCTGGGTTTTTATTGAAGTGACACAGTGATCAATATGGATGCACAAGAGGCTGCAGATGCTGAAATCTGGAGCAACACACAAAGGCAGTGAAAGAGTTCAGCAGGTCAAGCAGCATCTACAGGAGGAAATGTGCAGCTTATGTTTTTGGGGTCAAGACCCTACATCTTGACTGGACATAAAGAAGGAAGATAATCCATCTAAAATGGGGGAGAGGTGGGGTTGCAGCATCCCTCCCCTCTTGTCTTGCTCCAGTTTCCTCCAAAGATGCTACTTGGCCTTCTAAATTACTCACATGGCATTCAAGGCAGCCTCCTCAACATTGGTGAGCCCCGATGTAAATTGGGGGGCTGCTTTCCATTCCATCCGCAGAAAGTGGAATCCCCAGGCGGTCCACCATTTTAATATCTATCTTCATTCCCCTTCCAACATGTCTGTACATAGCCTCCTCTTCTGCCATGATGAGGCCACTCTCTGTCTAGGTGCATGAACATCAATTTCTCCTTCCAGCAATTTTTTTTTTGCTCCCTCTTCCCCGATTCCCATTCTGTTCCCTTAACTCTTCTCCTCATCTGGTGTCTCTTCTCCTTTCCTCTCTCCCATGGTGCACTCTGTTTTCTCTTCAGACTCCTTCTTCTCCAGCCCTTTGCCTTTTCCACTATCCGCTCCTAGCATTTTATTTTGTTCTCCTCCTCACCCACCTGGCTTCACCTATCATATTCCAGCTTGTTCTCCTTCTCCCACCTCTTTATTCTGACATCTTTCCCCTTCCTTTTCAGTCCTGATATAGAATCTTAGTCCTTAAATGTCCACTGTTCATTCTTCTCCATAGATACTGCCTGACCTGTGGAATTCTTCCAGCATTTTGTGTGTTTCCTCATGCTAATATTTTAAAGTTTTCATATGCCCATCTTATTTCTGAGCTGTTTTAAGATGTAGTATGTCATAAGGCTAAAACTTTGGTACATTTCCTGCATTACCTATATATTGAGTCTCAAATGGCCACCCAATGGCTCATGTTACAAAATAAAGTTGGTAATTAAAGTTCAAGGTTCAAACTACATTTATTATCAATGTATATGTACACATTATACAACCTTGAGGTTTGTCTCCTTACAGGGATCCACAAAACACAGAAAACCAAAGGGACTCAGTGGAAAAAAAAGACCATCAAAAACCCAATGTGCAGAGAGACAAAGAAAACAAATCATGCAAACAATAAAAAAAAATAACATTCAGCGTGAAAGCAGGTCCACAGACATGAAGCCCGGAGCAGCCGGAGCAGGCCACAGCCTCCGTTGAATGCAGAGCTGAGTAACTGTCGTGAAGCAGCAAATAGAAATGGCCCAACCCTCACCTCTTGCCCAAACATTAGACCATTTCTTGCTCTAGGACTTGGGCCCTGTTGCTTCAATATGCTCTAGGCCTGAGCCCCACCCCCATAGTTGAGCCTCTACTTGACCTTTCCAAATTGTACTGATGGTTGGATTGATCAAACCACAGGTCTTTCCTTGCTCTCCGATTTAGATAATCTCATCTCAATCACCCACTCACCTTGACCTTCGACTCTACCTCACATCTGCTCTCCTCTACATTGTTTGCAGTGATCATTTACCAGTAATTTTACCAGAAAAAAGTGTTATTAATGAAGTATTTATTTGCATTCTTTGTTTTGTTTGCCATCGATAAGTAATCACTGGGCTTCACCAGTGCCATCTTAAACCAAACATTTTAAATCATCTTAAATTATTGGACTGTATGAAAGAATCATTAGATAACAATTATCTGAAAACTCATTCAGGTTAATAGTTCTGCTAGAAATTGTAAATGCAATCACAATTAATTAAAATGATCTTATGAGATTATTCCCCTGGAACTCTTATGATGAGATTAAAATGTTTTGATTATTCCAGGATGCCTTTAGATAATTTCAGGAAGGGGTTGTAGCCTCCTTAACTTTCCCATTATCCAAGTAAAGTCCTTATCTTCTGGAATTCTTACTGTTCCGCATTGACATTTATTTACATTTCCATCTTGAGCATTAGCCTGTATCTGTCCCTTAATTAAAATATCTTCATGCTCATGGCAGAGGTGGGTCATAACCATTTGTAGGAATAAGCCTAACTTTGCAAAGTTATGTCACTTTCTAAAGGCTGATTTATACTTGTGCGTACGGGCTACGCCACAGCCTACACTGTAACCGTGATTTTCACTTCTGCGTCACTCTTCGTTGTAACGAGCATACATTGGTGTGCACCAAAACGCTAGTTGGCGGTGTGGTTTCTATGCCACTGTGTTGAGTTTCCTCATGAGAGACATGGACGAGGAAATGTATTTCAAACGTTTTTGCATGTCAGCAGGTAGATTTGACAATTTGCTTCATCTATTTCGCATCGGTGTACACACAGCCTACAGACATGGCAGAGAAGAAGCAACCGGAAATGTGTAGGAGGAAATGCGATGCTACCAAGCGGGCCAATCACAGTTGTTGCAGTCTGCATCGCTGTGAGGCGTGAGTAACTTTTCTGGAGAGGTGCACATCATCCTACAGCGTAGGGTACAGCGTACGTACGGCGTAGGGAATGTGATATTACGGTGTCGATGCGACGCACAAGTATAAATCAGCCTGGCAGTCACTGAAGATTTTCCCATACCTGACATTATGAAAGAGGCTCAGAAAACAGCAAGTAATGCCTTACTTCATTCAAGTTAGCAACCTGTTTGATATTTTACTCCATGTAGTCACCGGTAATCAGTGCTGTTGTAAAATTCACTGATGACTGACTATGAGAGATTCAGTTGAGTTACTATTCTGGAAGGATGGTTAATACCATTCCTGCATCATTGAAACTGAGTCCTGAGGACGCCAGTTCTAGATTTGATCTTTTGAATCACCCACAACCTTGTAGCTTTATTTCTATCCTGGAGTCCTATGGCTTTCAGGAGCTCACTATAGGTGATTACTACCTCCTTTTAAATTCCTACAAGTGATGTAAGGTGCCCACCCACAAGACAGTGCAACACTGGCAACTGTGAATCCACCCCAAACTACCCATCGACTTCCAGTACATTGCACTCAGGGCTTTCCCTTCCTTTAGGAGATACATAGAACATAGGACAATGCGGCATTGTAACAGGCCCTTCAGCCCAAAATATCCATGCTGAACATGATGGTGAATGAATCTAAACCTCTCCTGCTGCTACATGATCCCCATCTCTCCATTCCCTGCATCGTCATTTAGACTGCTAACGTACTTCAGTGAATAAAATATGATCTAACGTAGATCTGATTCCCATGAAGCCTGGCTATTTCCAATAATGGAAAGGATGCCTGAAGTTTATTGTTTAATGTTCACCAGTAATATAAAAGATGTGTATTACAAGAAGAAACAAGTGCTAGGAGTTGGAGGAAGTAGAGGTAGTCATTAATGAATGCCTTGGCACCTGTGAGGACTCCAACAAAACAGACTGATATGCTGGAACATATCATCATTAAGAAAGAGGATGTGCTAGAAATTTTGAAAAAGTAATAGGCTAGATCAGTCCCTGGGGCTGAATGGGATATATCCCAGATTACTCTGAAAAGCGAGGGAAAGATCTGCTGTATTTTGATGATGATCTTTGTGTCCTCGCTGGTCGCCAGATAGTTACCTGATGTGTAGAGAGTGGAAAATGTTATTCCTTTGTTCAAGAAAGGGCTAGCAATAACACTGGGCATTATCTCTCATTCCCAGTGTTCCCTACTGGGATTACAGACCTTTCTTCAGTGGTGGGCACATTGGAGAAGATTCTTAGAGTCAGCATATTTTTGTGAGGACACTTCATACCTCAAAAGCTTGATTGAATTATTTAAGGATATAGCAAAGCATACTGATTAAGGTAGAACAGTGTATGTGGTATCTATGGATCTTAGTAAGGCATTTGATAAGATTCCCCATGGTCAGCTGGTTTAGAAAGTCAGAAGACATGGGATCGATGGAGAGTGAATGTGTCGATTTAGAATTGGCTTGCCCACAGAAGCTTAAAGGTTGTTGAAGATGAAGCATATTCTGCTTGGATGTTGGTGGCTAGCAGTGTTCAGCAGGGATCTAAGTTGGGACCTCTTCTCTTTGTGATTTTTATAAAATGACTTGAATGAGGAAATGAAAGGGTGGGTTAGCAAGTTTGCAAATGATGTGAAGATTGGTGGATAGTTTAGAAGTTGTCGTAGGTTTCAACCAGCCGTTGACGGGATGCAGAGCTGGGCTGAGAGTAGCAGATGGAGTTCATCCTGGAGAAGTGTGAGTTGATTCACTTCGCAAGGTTGAACATGAAAGTGAATTGCAGGGTTAATGTCAGGATTCTTAGCAGTGTGGAGGAACAGAGAGTCCACTTACATAGATCCTGCAAAGTTTCTGTACAAGTTGAAACGGTGGTTGAAGAGGCATATAATGCATCGTTCTTCATTACTTTGGGGGAACTCAACTCAAGAACAGCAAGGTAAAGTCGCAGCTTTATAAAATTCTGGTTAGACTATACTTGCAGTATTGTGTTCAGTTCTGGCTGCCTCATTACAAGAAGAGTGTAGAAGCTGTAGAGAGGATGCAGAGGAGATTTACCAAAACGCAGCCACGATTAAGGAGCATGCCTTAATAGGAAAGGCTGAGCAAGCTAGGCCTTTTTCTTTGAGTGAAGGAGGATGAGAAGTGATGTTAATGATGATATAAATCATTAATCAATGAGCAATTTTTTTCCCTCAGGGCAAAAATAACTAATACAAGGAAGCATAATTTTAATGTGATTGGAGGGAAGTATAGGGGGGAACGGGGATGTGTCAGAGGTATTTTTTTCACACAGTGCGTGTGGGTACATGGAATGGCCTGCCAGAGATGTTTGCAGAGGCAGATATATTAGGGCTGGTGGTAGAGCAGATATGAGGGGTGGTAGTAGAGCAGATATACTAGGAACATCTAAGAAACTTAGACACTTGGATGAAAGGAAAATGGAAGGTTATACAGGATGGACATGTCTGATTGTTCATGGAGTTGGTTGGCACAACATCATAAGCTGAAGGGCCTGTAATGTTCTATATTCTATTAAATGCATCTAAATTTTCAGACTTGATGTTTCCCTGGAGCAAGAAGTAGTATGTTTCTACGATGAGAATTGTCTGCCATGCAGAGGAAGTAATTCTGTTGGCTCATCAACAGCCTCATCACTTTAATCATGGAGACCATTTCTGAGAGTGCCTAAAATAACCCAGTGCCAAAACTAATTAGTTCTCATTGACTTATTATGAGCATTTTGCTTTTGTCTTCACACTACCTATGAATTAAGTCATTAGTTACAGTTAACACTCTGTATGAGAAAGCAATTAACTACCTCTCACAAAATTTAGTTCACAAAACTTAATCTCTTGACACATAACTTTCAGTACCATAGTAAAACTTACATTATTTTAGCTCATACTTAAAACGATCTTATGGAATTCTGTCTTTTGTTTATAAGAAATGTTCCCTAATATTTCATTTCAACTCAAGTAAATTCTGATGTGCTCAATGACTAAATGACTCTAAATTACTAACATAGTGTCTGGGTTTTCATTCAAGTGCCACCAGGTGGGAAAACATCAGAGCTCCTGTCTGCAGCAATTCAGTCAAAGAGTTCCCCAGGCACTCCTGATTCAGAAATATTAGCCATAGAGATCAGATGAATGAGTCAATGTGATTGAAATATGCAGTGACTGTTTTTATTGGATGCATGAGATAGAGAATGCCTTGTGGAACTCATATCATATGTATTATTGTGGTCCTGGTTGAGGCAATATCCAGAATCCCAAGCACTGAACGATTGTACCTGCTGGAAGACATCAATGCTAGAGTTGGAGCTGACCTTCTTTCCAAGGCCATTATGACATCACCAAGATGAACAAGAACGGGCAGAGACTACTAGAGCTGTGCTGCCATCTTTGACTGTGCATCACCAGTATGTGTTTTCAGTGTAAAGAACAGCACAATGTCTACTGGAGACATTGACGGTCCCACCACTGGCATCATCACCAGTTGCAGGGACCTGAACAGTGTCCTTGCCACTTGCAGTTACCACAGTGCGACACAGACCAGCCCCTTGTTATCCGTAGAGTAGGGCCAAAAAGACCTCATCATTCCAAGACTAAGGGCCGATCTCGCATCAACACCTACTGTACAGCAAATTCTGACAAAGTACAGCAGCTCGCAGATGCCTTTGAAGCCACAATGAAGAAACGTTCTGGTGACAGTACCTCTATTGACTTCAGGCAGTCACAAATTTATGTTGCCATCTACAGCTCACCCATAATGGCGTTCAGCAAAAAGGAGCACAAGAACGCAGACTTGTACAAAGCGGACTAGGAAAAAATGGAGCACGTGACTGAGGCCAAGAGAAAAGTCCTGCTGGTCGACAAGCACAACTTCTGCACCAGCACACGTGACACCCTCAGAGCAGCTAGAAACAATGGATAGCAAACTACCTGATGTGCAAACAAACCACTAGGTGAATTTGTGCAATGAAATCCAATCAGATGCTGTCAGTGGAAATGCAAGAAGGATATTTGATGGTATCAAGTCAACAACATGCCTTTCAGCCATTAAGACAACTCCATTCAATTTGAAAGTGGAGTAGTCATCACGGACCAGAGCAAGTGGCTTGAACGTTGGAACTGTATGCAACATGGTGACCAATGCTCCCCAGAGTCACTGCCTGACTTGCTAATCATGGAAGAGCTTGATTTGTTGCCATGTATGGAGAAGCCATCAACAATGGGAAAGCCCCAGGGAAAGAAGGAATTCCCTCCAAAGTCTTGAAGAGTGGGATGCCTGCCTTGCTGCATCATTTACATGAACTTTGGTGTCTTTGCTGGGAAAAAGGCCACACTCCCCGAGACAAGCAAAATGGCAAGATTGTCACATTATACATAAACAAGGGCAACTGTAGTGATCGTAACAACTACTGTGGTTTCTCTCACCTTAGAATTGTGGCGGAAGTGTTCATGTCTTGACACGGCTTCAGAGTCTTTCATCCTTGCATCCTTTTTCGGTTCACTGCCGGTGACTAGTGGTGTTCTGCAGGGGTTGGTGTTGGGTCCACTTCTTTTTATGTTGTAGATCAATGATTTAGATGATGGAATAGATGTTGTTGTGGCCACATTTGCAGATGATACAAAGATTGGTGGAACAGCAGGTAGTGTTGAGGAAAGAGGAAAGCATGCAGAAGGAGTTAGTCGTATAAGGAAAATGGGCAGAAAGTAACAAATGAAATACAACGTTGGAAAATGCATAGTCTTGCATTTTGGTAGAAAAAATAAAAGTTCAGACTATTTTCTAAACAGGGAGAAAAGTGAAAAATCCGAGATGGATTTTTCCATCCTTTGGATTCATGTTTCCAAAGGAACAGAATACCCTAAAGGCTGTCTTGCAGTTGAGTTGGTGGTGAGGAAGGAAAATGAAATGTTAGCATTCATTTCAAGAGATCTAGAAAATAAGAGCAGGGATGTGATGCTGAGGCTCTACAAGGCACTGGTGAGGCCTTATCTTGAATATTGTGAACAGTTTGGGGCTCTTTAATGAAGAAAAGATATACTGGCATTGGAGAGGCTACAGAAGAGGTTCACAAGGAAGACTCTGGGAATGAAAGGGTTATCATATGACAAACATTCGATGACCTTGGTCCTGTACTCACTGGAATTTAGAAGGATGAGAGAGGATCTCATTGAAACCTTTTGAATAGTGAAATGCATGGACAGAGTAGATGTAGAAAGAATGTTTCCCATGATGGGGGAGTCTAAGACAAGAGGGGACTCAGGATAAAGGGGCATCCATTTAAAACAGAGATATAGAGAAATTTCTTTGGCAATAGGGTGGTGAATTTGTGGAATTTGTATCCAAAGGCAGCAGTGGAGGCCAAATCCTTGGGTGTATTTAAGGCAGAGATTGATAGATTCTTGATTGGAAATGGCATCAAAGATTACAGGGAGAAGTCCAGGGAGTGGGGCTGGGGAGGAAAAAAAAATGATTGAATGGCAGAGCAGACACAATGGGCCAAATGGCCGAATTCTGTTCCTATGTTTTATGACCTTGAGCTTATGGTCTAAATCTATAGAATAATAACCATAACAGAATCAACGAACGATCACCCAGCCATGGTATTCAACCAGAGTGCAAGAAACAACAAACTGTGCAGATACATAAAGTTGGAATAATAAATAAATGAATGAATTAATGAATAAATAAATAAATATCTAGAATGACACATCATCTTCAGAGTACTTGAGTCACAGACAATATCCCTGAAGATTTTCTAATGGATAAAGACCTATTTTGGTTACCAGGTTTGGATTTAAATTATTGTGTAATTTCATGTCATAATTTATTTGTGTAAAATTAGAGTTAAAGCCCATTTTTCCCTATGCTCATTTTAAAATCTGACACCGTTTCCACCTTTCAGCACAAAAAGTGCCGTTGCAGGTCTGAAGGCCACAAATAATGATGCCTGTACCCTGCATTTCCATTTCTTCACAGAGTTGGTAGCTCCATTGAAATGGTAGCCAAGCTTAGTGTAAAGCTCAGTGCTGGGTGTGAAGTGTTAAGTCCTTCTTTCCCAAAATCAGAACTCCTCTGTTGTCTTTAGGTGAGAGTTTAAAGTCTGAGTAAGAGGACAGACGCTCTAGTTGCTGGTGGAAAGCGACACTGGAATAACCTAGCTAATCAGGTCAATACAGCAGTTGTTGAATTTACAAAAGGGAGTGAGATGCATGACTTTCTATTCCCTTGTCAGTTACTATTGCATTACCAATTCAAGTCCACAGGTACACTTTAAAGGATTCATTTCCAGTAGGGAGACTCTAGTCGCAAATATCCAGGACCAAGTTTGGGGTCAACAAGTACCATATGTAACAGCTTACTTTAGTATTGCAAGTTTCTCCAAAGGATTGCAGGTGGGAGAAACATTGCTGCAGAAAGATGCAATTTTTCTTGTGGCAGTAAGACCCTTGCTTAAACCTGTTGCACCGGTGCAAATATTTCTGAATAGACATGCCGTGCTGTTTCATGTATAAATATAATAGATGAGTACTCCAGAATCTTAGGTTGTTTAAATGTGAAGGTTAGAACAGTACATGCTGGAATACACTACAAGGCAGGCAGCACATTTGGAGGGAGAAACAATGTTAATATTTCAGCCCAAAGACCTCTAATCAGAACTAAAGAAATGCCAGATTGGTACCCCATCCAGAATCCCTTCCACTGTTAGTAAACATTTGTTGCTCCATTTACGTACCAAAGTTACTTCAACAGCATCTTCCAAGCTAATAACCTTTCCACAAAGAGATGTGAATGCATGAGAAATCTGCATTCTGCAGGTCCCTTCCAAGCCACACACAATTATGACAAGAAAGTATTGACAATCTTTCATTACTTCTGGGTCTAACTCTTGAATCTCCTTCCTCAAGAGCCTTACAAGCTTTCCTTTTCTAGGACTGCAGTCATTCAGAAAGGCAGCTCACCACCACTTTTTTTGGGCAACGAGGGATGGGCAATGAATAACGATTTTCACCTGCATCCCAATAAATAATAAAAATGTATAAATGTATAAATAATTAAATGTATAGTTAAACAGATAGATAGCATATAGTCACACAAACAGACAGATAGAAAGATACACAGATGGACAGACAAATGGACAGTCAGACAAACAGACTGTCTAACAGACAGACAGATGGACAGACAGACAGACAGAAAGATGGACTGATAGATAATCAGAGACACAAGAGTCTGTAGATGCTGGCACCTGGAGCAACAAACAATCTTGAGCAGCATCTGCTAAAGAAAAGGAATATCGATAATCCAGGACAAAAATGTGACATCAGGACTGAGAGTGGAGAGGGAGATGCCTATGAGATGACTAGTATCTGTGGGAATGCAATGAGCTGGGCTGATCAGACCCAAACTATTTGAGTGTCCAGGAGATGTGGTAGTAAGTGTACAAGCACAACAAAGTAACTTAATCTTAATTTATTATCATAAAATATGTAACCCCCTGGGTCACCTCAGGCTCGCTCACACGTTCTCGTCTAGGGGGAGCAGCCTCCGGCCCCGCCAAACTGGGTAATCAGCTGGTGTGGATGCTGTGTGATGTCCCCGCCTCACCCAAAAACAGACAGTACACCATAAGCGATTAAATGAGTACAATTTATAAAGGTTACTATAACTAAGTGATTAATAACGATACAGTATATATGAAGAGAAAAAATAAAGAAAAGGCGCCAAACTTATCAAAGTCCGAACCACTTCGTGCACAACCATTGGAGCTCAATTACTGAAGTCTTCTGGCCACCATTCGATCCCCTCCAAACTCCTTGACTCGCAGCTCAGGACCCTCCGAGTGTCAACAAAGCACATCTAGCTTCATCCCCCCCCCCCCCGGAGTTCCTCCTGGCCTCGGACCCCCGGTTGGGGTCTGTTCCTCTCCCGGCTTACAGCATTGCGTCCTCTCTCTCGACCCCCTCGCGCCGATCTGCCCAAAAGCCTGTCAACAAAAGCTTACAGACTCAGAAGAAAGAACATTAATCCTCATTTGGTTTACAAAGAAATACCATTCTTGTTATCAGTAAATTTTAACCCAAACAAGCTTCCAGCACTCTCTCGCAACAAAGGAGCATTCCTGCTAGTTAACCAAACAAAGCCCTTTTGATTACATACACAGTAACAAAGAAAAAAGAAGAAACACCCTTTACACTCTCCCCCCACCAAATAAAAGTCATGTCCTCATGAATATTAAATAACTCGCCACCTTTCCTGCCAACACACCTTAACCCAAGCACAAACAGTGACATCTCCTCCCCACACAGTAAACCTCACGCCCTGTTCCTCAGGCGCTACTTAGGCCAACTATCTGGGAGTTCCCTAACCCTTCTGAGACCTCCGTGCCCCCTCGCCTAAACCCTTCAGGCTCGGACACAACTGGGGATATCTTGGGCCCACTACCAACTCCTCTCTCAACCTCTCACTCATGCCCCACACTGCACACAGCTAACCCTCCCCACTACACCTGACTCAATGGGAGAAGGGCCAAAGGTCTCTTCCTCAATCGAGGGAAAGTCAGCAAAAGGCAGCATGTACCACACATTCAGCACATTATCCATCAAATCTGTATTCTTCCTCATTTCTGCAATCGGTAGCTGCTGTTTGATCTTCTCCAAACGGAAACACGTGGCCTGCACTGCTCCTGCAGTCTCTTCAGCCTCTTGTTCAGTATTCACTACACTTCTCTCCAGCTTTTTCTTCCTCATGACTTCTTCCAGATCAACTTCCAGGTTTTGCACTCCATTTGAACTGTCGATGGTCATCTTCAGGTTCCCTTCAAGCTTCCGCTTCTCTCTTCTGAGATTTGTCTGTAATTTCTTCACCTCCGCAAACTCCCCTCTCCAGGTTCTCAGCTTGCTCTGGCCTCAGTCAGACAACTTTCTTCATTCTCTCCAACTTGTAAGTCTTCCGAATGGTTCCAGATCACTTTCTCCAGTCTCTCCGTCTTCATTTCAAACTTGATTCCGTAGAGACAGTCACTCACGAGCTGCGACCTTCGCCAGCCCTGGCACGTGTCCCGAAAACACTTTAACTCGGTAGTTCTCAGCTGCTCCTGCAACGACCTCACTTCATATTCTCCTGAGGCAAGTCCAAATACCAAGAGATCACCCACATACACCAAAACTCCAAACGCCTCCACGTCCCCTATGGTCTTCCACCTGCCCCGCAGGAAGGTTGCAAGGTCTCCAGATATGCCCTGTGGAATCTTTTCGGACCCGAAGACTCCTGGGGAACTTATAACGGCCGTCTTCTCCTTGTCGGCCCCACTCATCGGGATCTGGCAACATCCACTCCTCAGATCCAGCACATTAAACCACGTTGCACCACTCAGACAGGCCATCGCCTCTTCGGCCCTCAGGGCCATATTCTGGTCACTGACAGTGCACCTCTTCAGCGCAATATAATCCACACACTCGCTGCCTACGTCTTCCACGGCTTCAGGGGCCAGTCGCCACAACCTCTCTCTCTCCGAGGTGTCTTCAGCAGTCAACTGCCCTCCCTCGTGGTATTTCACAGCATCCACTAAAAGGGTCTCACCCTCAGATACTTCCCCCAGGCCGTACCACCACTGGCTCTTGTTTGAATTCGGTATCGGCCCAATGCTGCTACACACGTCTGCACAAGCAGCTCGAAACTCTGGGTGCATCGACAATGCCTCCAAACAGCGCTCACCCGTCTCCTCCAGGCAGGCCCCCAAGCACACCAGCAGGATATTGATTCTCTCTAGAACAGAAACGCTGCCCGTCTCAACAGAGTCCGGACACATCAGCATTAACGATTCATGAACCTCAGTCTCCTCCACATTTGCCTCTAAGAATTCCATTTTCACTAACCAACAACCGTCATCTGGATAATCACCGGCACTGGTACCCCGAACCTCCAGTGTCCTCAATGTCGTCAAGGGTAAATGCTTCCAATAACGGTTATGAAACAAACTGTACAGCAACTTAACCGGCACCCCGGTGCCGAGGATGGCTTTAACTTGACTTCCATCCATCCATAACAACACCTGTGCGCATGGCCCCTCTAAGCCTTCAGGAATAGGGTCTGTTCCTTTCGGGAGTTCCTTGGTACATTGCTGGGAACGTGCTCCCCCAGAGACCCCAATCCGTTCCCCCACTGGGGCCTCCTCTAAGTTTCCCGACACCTCTCGAATCAACGGAACAACTGATCCCCTTGACAGATCCCCTTGGCACCACAAGCAATTTACCTGCCCCCCTAGGCAAAAGGGATACCCTAAAAACTTTCCACCAATCTCCTGCCACAGATATGATAAGCCCCCCAGCTGCGGCATTTGACTTCCAGTCGAACCACACGCATTTTCCCACACTTTCCCAGAACTGGCAGCTGTCACTTTGAGGTAATTGAGCCCGACAGTTCTAACAAAGTCACCAGCCCGCCTACTCAAACTTTCAATCTGTCCCTGTCGCTTTTCCTCAGCCAAGCACTGCCACTCACCCAACAATTGAGGGGTCCGCTCCACCCACGCCTCCGCCCCTTTAGGGCTGGACATTATTCCAACAACTGGGCGGAGCTCACCACTGCTGAAACATCCCAACCTGTCACTCCTCACTCTCCAAACAGTATGGACAACCCATTGTCCCACCACCATTTCGTCAGCACTAGTCGGAACTCGAACAACGACCTCCAGGCTACCAGCAGCAGCCACCCCACCCAACACACACGCAGTGATAACCAGCAATCGCACACCCACAAAGGCACACCAGCTCTTCGCCGCAGACACAATTTAAAGAGGGTGATCACACAGCTTCCATAGAAATCAATCCCAGACGAGCACCTCACAATGTAACCCCCTGGGTCGCCTCAGGCTCGCTCAGCTCGTTCTTGTCTAGGGGGAGCAGCCTTCGGCCCCACCAAACTGGGTAATCAGCTGGTGTGGATGCTGTGTGATGTCCCCGCCTCGCCCAAAAACAGACAGTACACCATAAGCGATTAAATGAGTACAATTTATAAAGGTTACTATAACTAAGTGATTAATAACGATACAGTATATATGAAAAGAAAAAATAAAGAAAAGGCGCCAAACTTATCAAAGTCCAAACCACTTCGTGCACAACCGTTGGAGCTCAATTACTGAAGTCTTCTGGCCTCCATTCGATCCCCTCCAAACTCCTCGACTCGCAGCTCAGGACCCTCCGAGTGTCAACCAAGCACATCTAGCTTCATCCCCCCCTCCTCGGAGTACCTCTTGGCCTCGGACCCCCGCTTGGGGTCCGTTCCTCGCCCGGCTTGCAGCATTGCGTCCTCTCTCTCGACCCCCTCGCCCCAATCTGCCCGAAAGCCCGTCAACAAAAGCTTACAGACTCAGAAGAAAGAACATTAATCCTCATTTGGTTTACAAAGGAATACCATTCTCGTTATCAGTAAATTTTAACCCAAACAAGCTTCCAGCACTCTCTTGCAACAAAGGAGCATTCCTGCTAGATAACAAACAAAGCCCTTTTGATTACATACACAGTAACAAAGAAAAAAGAAGAAACCCCCTTTACAAATAGAAAGCACAAATAAACCACACAAAATGCTATGTTGCAAGTTATAAAGATTTCAGAGCTCACAATTCTTAGTCATCACCCGATTGTCACTGTTGTCAGGGGACATGATAGCTGTCTTTGCCAAACGAACTCCAAATTCCATCTTGTGAAATAACCCTGGGACTGATTACAATTCCTTGGTCTATGTGAAGTCCCAAGAACTGAGGAAAGGATGCCCAATAAATAGAGGTTCCACAAGCATACAGAGGCACTCAGGGACAGACAAACTCTTTAATCTTTTGTTCTCTTGCCACAAACTCAGCATGGCTTCTTTAGGAGTTTTGCTAATGTTGAGGGATGCCCAGAGACAGGTAAACTCTGTGGTCTGTCATTCTAATGCCATTGGTGCCTAAGGCCGGGAAGAAATCCAGCCACTATCAATAAACATTAGATATTAGCAAACTTATTGCTTAACTTGTACAGTTACTTTACACATTGCTAGCCCACGACTTAAAGAGTCACTTGGAGCTGTTCAGCATTTTATCCAATATTTTATAAAACTTAATACACCACAATGCAGAGGAAGGAGGAAATCTCCCTACTGACCATCTCCCCTCGCCACCCACAGTACTGATGCAGGGTCTTGAACTGAAATATCAACAGTTTCCTTCCTCTCACAGATGCTACTTGATTAGATTGACAGAAAGATGGATTGATCGGCAAAAAAAGCATTTGAATCTGGTCGTCCTTAACTTAGCTACCACTCAGACTCTAACACACTCTGATGCCACTCTGTTGAAACCAATTGTGGCATTGGTAAGAATAAGTTGCTTCAGTTCTAGAAGAATGCTCACTACCTGCACCACCCACTCTGGAGAAGCTAGTACCTGCGAAAGAAGTCACAGGTCTCAGTCAATTTGTTTCCACCAAATTCTGAGAAATTCCAGTAGTATAGAATTAGAGTGATATAGCCTGGTTAAGATTCCTGATGCCTGAAATAAGCTGAACCAGCAATATGGAAACATGCCGAGCTGACAGTGCTATCTATATCTCTAACCTAGAGGGTTACAGTAAAGCAAAATGCTGCTGAATGGTGATAAAACCTGCAGATTGACGTTGTTGTCTCTGCAATGTGTTCCATCTGTGAAAGCTAACATTTAAATCTATTTGGATTACAAGAGAGATATCAAGAGAAATTAGGTAGTTACAACATTTTTTTCCATAAAAATATATAGTTTGTAGATCAGAGAGACTGAAAACTTTACGGAATGGGATGTAAGTCTGAGAATCTGATGATGCTACACTACTTCACTAATATCTAAGAATATAAGAACATAACAAACCATGGGAAGTCACACAGCCCCTCATGCCTTCTTTGCCATTCCATTGAATTATGGCTGGTTTTGTGTGCGAAGCCCCCTTTGACCTCCACTCAATATAGCTAGCACATTTAAAGGGATCCTTACACCAATTATTGTGTGGCACGGCACAGCTCAAATGTCATCTATAAATTTGCCAACAACACAACTATTGGCAGAATTTCAGATGGTGATGAAGAGACATAAAGGAGTGAGATAGATCAGCTAGTTGAGTGGTGTGATGCAACATCTTTGCACTCAGTGTCAGTAAGACCAGGGAACTGATTGTGGAATTCAGGAAGGGGAAGTCAAGGGAACACATGCTAGTCCTCTTTGAGGGATTAGCAGTGAAAAGGGTGAGGAGTTTCAAGTTTCTGGTGTCAACATCTTTGAAGATCTATGCTTGGCCCAGCATATTGATGCAATTACAAAGAAGGCCCAGCATGGCTATATTTCATTAAGATTTTGAAGAGACTTGGTATGTCACCAAAGACTTCAGCAAGTTTCATCAGTGGAGAGCATTCTAACTGGTTGCATCACCGTCTGGTATGAAGGGGCCACTGCACAGGATCAGAAAAATCTGCAGAAAGTTTCAAACTCAACCAGCGCCATCGTGGACACGAGCCTCCACGACATTGAGAACCTCTTCAAAAGGCGATGCCTCATAAAGGGTGCATCCATCATTAAGAACTCCCATCACCCAGGACATGCCCTCTTCACATTACTACCATCAAGGAGGAGGTTCAGGAGCCTGAAGACACACACTTAATGTTTTAGGAACAGCTTCTTTCCTTTCACCAACAGATTTCTGAATGGACAATGAACCCAGGTATACTATCTCACTCGTCGTTTTTCTGTTTTCGATCTGTTTTTCCACTACCTATTTAATCATATATATATCTTATTGTAATGTATAGTTTTTTTAAAAAATTATCATGTATTGCTCGGTACTATTGTGCAAAATGACAAATTTTGTGATATAAGCCTGGGATATTAAACCTGATTCTGACTCTTCCCTGTGCATGAAGATTCTACACATTTGGTTTGGATTCCTGTACCATGTCCCTTAGCTCTAGCTACTGGCATACTTTAGGTTTGGGACCTCTACCTGAAGGACTGGTCATGTTGGTGTGATATTCAAATGTGATTTCAAAAGCAAGGTTATCTCCAATGCACCCTAATGTATCCCTGGAATTCTTGCTAGACAATATTAGAAGTGAAGATTTCAAAGATACATTTACAATACAATAGATACAATAGACAATAGGTGCAGAAGTAGACCATTCGGCCCCTCGAGTCTGCACTGCCATTCTGAAATCATGGCTGATCATTCACTATCAATACCCAGTCCCTGCCTTGTCCCCATATCCCTTGATTCCCCTATCCATCAGATATCTATCTAGCTCCTTCTTGAAAGCATCCAGAGAATTGGCCTCCACCGTCTTCCGAGGCAGTGCATTCCACACCTCCACAACTCTCTGGGAGAAGAAGCTCTTCCTCAACTCTGTTTTAAATAACTGACCTCTTATTCTCAATCCATGCCCTCTGGTACTGGACTCTCCCAACATCTGGAACATATTTCCTGCCTCAATCCTATCAAATCCTTTAATTATCTTAAACGTTTCAATCAGATCCCCTCTCAATCTCCTCAATTCCAGCGTGTACAAGCCCAATCTCTCCAATCTCTCTGCGTAAGACAGCCCTGCCATCCCAGGAATCAACCTAGTGAATCTATGCTGCACTTCCTCAATTGCCAGAATGTCCTTCCTTAAACCTGGAGACCAAAACTGTACACAATATTCCAGGTGTGGTCTCACCAGGGCCCTGTACAAATGCAAAAGAACATCCTTGCTCTTGTACTCAATTCCCCTTGTAATAAAGGCCAACATTCCATTTGCCCTCTTCACTGCCTGTTGCACTTGCTCATTCACCTTCATTGACTGATGAACTAGGACTCCTAGGTCTCTTTGCATTTCTCCCTTACCTAACTCTACAGCGTTCAGACAATACTCTGCCCTCTTGTTCCTGCTTCCAAAGTGGATAACTTCACATTTATTCACATTGAATGACATCTGCCAAGTATCTGCCCACTCACCCAGCCTATTCCAAGTCTCCCTGTATTCTCCTAACGTCCTCTTCGCATGTCACACTGCCACCCAGTTTAGTATCATCAGCAAACTTGCTGATATAGTTTTCAATGCCCTCATCTAAATCATTGACATAAATCGTAAAGAGCTGTGGTCCCAATACAGAGCCCTGTAATACCCCACTAGTCACCTCCAGCCAGTCCGAGAAACACCCATTCACTGCTACCCTTTGCTTTCTATCTGCCAACCAGTTTTCTATCCATGTTGAAACCCTGCCCCCAATGCCATGAGCTCTGATTTTACTCACCAATCTCCTATGTGGCACCTTATCGAATGCCTACTGAAAATCTAGGTACACAACATCCACTGGCTTACCCTCGTCTAACATCCTTGTTACACCCTCAAAAAACTCCAACAGATTAGTCAAGCATGATTTGCCCTTGGTAAATCCATGCTGGCTCGGCCTAATCCTATTACTGCCATCAAGATGTGCCACTATTTCGTCCTTAATAATGGACTCAAGCATCTTCCCCACGACTGACGTTAGGCTAACAGGGCGATAGTTCTCCGTTTTCTCCTTCCCTCCGTTCTTGAAAAGTGGGATAACATTAGCCACTCTCCAATCTTCAGGAACTGATCGTGAATCTAAGGAACATTGGAAAATGATTACCAATGCATCCGCAATTTCCTGAGCCACCTCTTTTAGAACCCTCGGATGCAGACCATCTGGACCCGGGGATTTATTAGCCTTCAGTCCTTCCAGTCTACTCATCACAGTTTCTTTCCTAATGTCAATCTGTCTCAATTCCTCTGATATCTTATGACCCTGGCCCATCCATACAACTGGGAGATTGCTTGTGTCCTCCCTGGTGAAGACAGATCTAAAGTACGCATTAAATTCTGTTGCCATTTCCGTTTCCCATAACAATTTCTCCCAATTCATTCTTCAAGGGGCCAACATTGTTCTTAACTACCTTCTTTCTCTTCACATAGCTAAAAAAGCTTTTGATATCCCCTTTTATATTCCTGGCTAGACTGAGCTCATACCTGATTTTTTCTCTCCGTATTTCTTTTTTAGTTAAGATCTGCTGTTCCTTAAAACTTTCCCAATCATCTGTATTCCCACTCATCTTAGCCCTGTCATACTTCTTTTTCTTTAATGCTATACAATCTCTGACTTCCTTTGTCAACCACTGTGGCCCCTTCCCCCTCTTTGAATCCTTCCTTCTCATTGGAATGAACTGCTTTTACATCTTTTGTATTATCCCCAAGAATATCTGCCACTGCTGATCCACTGTCTTTCCTGCCAGGGCATCCGCCCATTTAACTTTGGCCAGCTCTTCCCTCATGGCTCCGTAATCTCCTTTATTTAATTGCAACACTGGCACCTCTGATCTGCCCTTATCCCTCTCAAATTGTAGATAAAAACTTATCATGTTATGATCACTACTTCCTAATGGTTCCTTTACTTCAAGATCACTTATCAATTCCTGTTCATCACACATTACCAAGTCCAAAATAGCCTTGTTCCTGGTTGGCTCAAGCACAAGCTGTTCCAAAAATACATCCCTTAGACACTGCACAAACTCCCTATCCTGGGGTCCAGCACCTACCTGATTCTCCCAGTTCACCTGCATGTTGAAATCTCCCATAACGACTGCATTATCTTTAGCACATGCCAATGTTAACTCCCTAATCAACTTGTACCCAATATCCACGCTACTGTTTGGGGGCCAGTACACATCACCCATTAGGGTCTTTTTAACCTTACTGTTCCTCAGCTCAATCCACACAGACTCTACTTCCCCTGTTCCCAAGTCACCTCTTGCTAAGGACTGAATCTCATTCCTCACCAACAGGGCCACCCCACCCCCTCTTCCCATATTTCTGTCTCTACGATAGCACGTATACCCTGGTACACTCAATTCCCAGGCCTGATCCCCTTGCAGCCATGTCTCCATTATCCCAACAATATCGTAGTTCCCGATTTTCATCTGAGCTTCAAGCTCATCTGTCTTATTTCTGACACTATGCGCATTCAAGTATAGAATTCTTAGTCCATTCCTCCTCTCTTTGCTTAAAACACTGTCTATTGTACCTAACCCAGCTCCTGGAACTTCCATTGGGCTAATTGCACCTTGAATTTTGATGACCTTCTCAAGATCACCCAAACCTTCTACACATTTAACCCCATGCTCCTTCTGACCAATCCTCTGGATCTGGATCCCTGCCCCTGCACATCTAGTTTAAACCCCCCCCCCCCACCCCCAAGCAGCACAGGCAAACATTCCTGCAAGAATGTTAGTACACCTCCGGTTCAGATGTAGACCGTCCCTTCGAAACAGAACCCAATGTCCCTGGAACAAAGACCAATTATCCAAAAACCTGAACCCTTCCTTCCTGCACCATGCTCTCAGCCTCGTATTAATGTGCATAATCATTCTATTCTTCGCCTCACTTGCACGTGGCACAGGTAGCAATCCCGAGATTGTCACCCTGGAGGTCCTGCCTTTCAGCTTCACTCCTAACTCCCTGAACTCTCTAAGCAGGACCCCCTCACTCACCTTACCTACATCGTTGGTTCCTACATGGACCACTACATCTGGGTTCATGCCCTCGTTCTCAAGAATAGCCTGCACCCGATCTGAGATGTCCCTGACCCTGGCACCAGGGAGGCAACATACCATCCGAGACTCCTGATCTGCCCCACAAAATCTCCTATCTGCCCCCCTGACTATAGAATCCCCTAAAACTATCGCTCTCTTCTCTTCCCTCCTCCCCTTTCTAGTTGAGGGTTCAACCTCTGTGCCAGAGGCAGGACCACTACAACTCATTCCTGGTAGGTCATCCCCATCAACAGTATCCAGTACGGTATACATATTGTTAATGGGAATGGCCGCAGGGGTGCTCTGCTCTCTCTGCCTGCTCCCCCTGCCTCTCCGGACCGTCACCCATCTGCCTACTTCTTGGTTTTTTGGTGTGACTACCTCCTGATAACTCCTATCTATCTCTGCCTCTGCCTCCCGAATGATCCGTAGTTCATCCAGCTCCCGCTCCAACTCCCTAACTCGGGCTGATAGGAGCTGCAGCTGGACGCTCCTTTTGCAGGTGTGGTCATCAGGGACAACTGTGTCGGAGAAATGTATACAATATGCATCGTGACATGCTTTTTCTTCGCAACTGTCCACAAAAAACAGAGGAGTGACCCCAAAGAATTAATGACAGTTAAATATTAGAATCCCACAGCTCCCCCACCCCCCACCAGCAAAAACAGGCATCGGCACCCACCACTAAGCACTCAAGAATGAGCAAGGCAACAGCAAAGACACAGACTTGCAATTACCCCAAAGACTACTTGTTTCACCCAGTATTCAACTTACCACAGGTTGACTCTCTCTCCCTAATAAGGGAGGAAGAGGTGTCTCCGTTTCACAGTGAGAGGGGAGACATAACAAACAAATCACTGGTTTACGATGGTAAAAGTCTGTTGTGTCGCCTTATCCGAGCTCTATCCCCAAAGATCTCGGGGCTCTGGGCACACAGCCTCAGATCTTCCATTTCCCATGACACACGGATCTCCTTTGATCTGCCCATCTCCGGAGCCGCACGATCTCAGACCTCCGCAGGTGAGCTGAGCTCTTAGGCCACGCTCTTGGTGTGCCGAATAATGGCCTTTTGTGAAACCCAGAGAGCAGGTCCCATTCTCGTAAAGAACCATAGTCAGAGTGTAACTCCAGGTCAGGATCTTTAAAAGAACACTGAAAGGAAAAAATAAAGACATTAAAGATGGAAATACAGCTGTTTCCTAAGATGCAAGCAAAGGAGTCATAACTAGGCACCATTCATCCTCCTAAGCTCCGAGTGAATGTACTGTACCAGTACTGGTGTAAGAAACCTACAAACTTTTACCAAGCAGGTGCAGAGCAAAGTCATGGGGGAGATACACAAGAAGAGCTTTGCTCCCTGTTTGTGGATATAGAGCAGGATGGACTACAATGGCTCAATTAACTCAGAACAGCTGGATTAATTGCTTATTTCATTACATACAGCAATTTATGACGTGACAAGTTTCCCCTTTGTCTCTTTTCATCACATCATTTCTGAAGGGAATTCAACTCTTTGCAGCATGCAGTTTCAGAGCATTATCTCCCATCCATCCATCTATCTATTGACCTATCCATCCACCAGTGCCACTCACTCCTCTTCTTATGTAATACAACACACTGAGACTGTTGGACAAATACCTGCTCATCAGTCCCTGATCAATCTATTGTTTCACACCACCCACACACCCACTTTTAGGAGGAGAAAATGTAAACCAAATTGCAGGGAGAAGACCGTTAAAAATAGTTTGGCACTCCGATGTATAGGGATTATCCAGAAGGTACAGTATTTGCTGATTCTATGCCCTGTCCATTAAGAGGCAGAAGGACAAAGAACTCATTGACAGCCAGGGGCAGAGTTACAAATATCTTTAGCACTCATATTCCATCACTAAACTGAGAAAGATGATGTGTAGATTCTGACTTTGCCATAAATAACTTGCATCTTCTTTCTGTCTTCTCTGATGTGTGCATGTCCAATAAGTGAAGTAGGACATGGGAGAAAATAATTTCTCAGAGGAGCCCATTCCTTGATGTTCTATTATTGGTTGCATAACAACGTAACTATGCAAGAGTTGTACTTCATTGCAGTCTGTCCATTTCCCCTGCTAACGTACAAGAAGCAAAGACAGGGACAGCTGTAGAAACAACTTCTCCTGGTCAAGCAGTTACTGAATTTTAAGAAGACTGGTATTACTTTTCTTCTGCAACAAACCTAATATTTATCAAAGTGAGCTTCACAAGACTTCTTTGATGCATGTTAATGTTTGGAAAGTGCTATTCCATTCTTCAAACTTTTAAGTATAATTTCTGTATAATTTATGTTCTGTGTTGTCTGAAACTGTGAGCTTGTGATGCTGCTGCAAGCAAGTTTTTTTTATTGTGCCGGTACCTCACTGTACTTGCACACGGAAAATAAATATGAATTCTCTTCTCTATTATGTACTTCTCATCTTTAAATAAGCAACTTCAAAATTTCTCAACTTCCAGTTTCGCTGCTGTGTAAAGTTTTGCAAGGAGCAGGACATCATTATCAGTCTCTGGACTATATGCTGATCTTTTCATTACTCTGGATGGTGATGGTTTCCTGCCTCTCTTTTAGAGTCAAGTACATCCAGTGAATCTTACATTATGACCTTGACAGATTAAAAGCCTCTGAAGTTTTGAAAATGCTGTCTCAGGCACTCTGAGTCTATTACTTCCCAGAGGGAACTAAGACATCAGCTGTAATGAGTGTGCTTTTCTTCAGATGAGATGATAATAAGCTTAAATACCCAACTCAAATCTTGTCTTTCACTGGTGAGATTCATTAGCCCTGGGAAACTTTCACAGGAGATGTTAAATTTAAAAGTAATTAAAATTCATTGCAATGGGACAGCCTTAATGTTTTTAAGGACAATAATTTCTACAACAGCTACTATCCTGCCTGGATTAATTAAGGTCTCAGTAGATGAGTAGGTAATCCATTGGCATTCAAACTCACCTCGATTAAACCCAAAAGAGTTGAAGCCAAATTTCTGTCTTCATCCAAATATAACTTAATGGTCAAATCTGACCAGCGGCCTTCTCCTGCTGAAAGAAAATATGTTTTTGACTTGCACAGATTTGCCAAGAGTCTCTGATGAGGTGAATGATAGCTGCCAGCGCATCTGACACTTCATTCCAGAAGGAAATGCAGAAGCTTTTATGTTTTACTTACTTTCCTCTATAATTTATGATTTTTTTTTCTTATATCTAAATACTTCCATTATTTTTATTTCATTTGGTTGTTTTACTGTTATTTGTAAGCATATGTTCCGATGTACGTAACTGTCAAATATATTCTAATGCAGAACACAAAAAAAGCATTAAATAAAAACCTCACATAAAAATTGAGGATTTGCCTCGAGTCTTGTGTCCTGGCAGAAGTTACCAGGGTCTGCATGGGCTGCTGCTTCAGTGTTGGACTACACTAAACTACATAACTACTGAATATCCACAGGGCCTTACAGATGAATTATCAGATCAATCGCCCATTAGTAGAAGGGCCCAGGACCAGTGGAACAAAATGAAGTGGATGGCAAACAAGTGATACACAAAAGTATCCTTTTTTTTATGGAGCAAGTGCTTAGGACCTGGAATAAAGTGCTGGTTGGGAAGTGGAGTCCAATTCAATCAAAACATTAGAAAGCAACAGTTCAGTGGGTGAAAGGAAACATTTACCTGCCACTGTGGAGGTGCTGGGAGAATGAGACTGCTGCATTCGTCTTGCAATGAGTCAATGTGAATAGGTACAATATCAAAGTACAAAGTTCAAAGTACATTTATTATCAAAGACTGCATACTTTACACATCTTGAAATTCATCTGCTTATAGGCAGCCACAAAATAGAGAAACCTAGTAGAACCCTGTAAAAAATCAAAAGACTATCAAACACTCAATGTGCAGAAAAAAAAGCAAATTGTGCAACCAATGTAAGTAAGCAACTATCATTCAGAACTAAAGTTCTGGAAAGTGAGTCCACAGCCACAAAACCAGTCAGCAGTGTGGCTGGTCCAAGATCCTGCTAGTTGCAGACCACAGCCTCAGTTCAGCACAGGGACAAGTAAACCACACAGAGCTGAACTCGCCTCTGACCTGACAGCCTGACCTTTTCTTTCTGGCCCAGCACTTAAATCGTTGAAACCTTGGGTCAGTCTCTCTCTCAGACCCGGGCTCTGTTGCTCTTGGGTCCAGATCCCTTTGCCTTGATTTGGTCTGATGCTTAAATTAATGTCACTTTGTGTCTTTCCTCGCTCTTAGTCCCAGGCCTGGGCTTGGCTGCCTTGACTCTGCCTCACTTCTGCTCTCTTCACGTAGGATCTGCTGTATCAAATTGCCTCCTGGACTGGCCAAACATGGGCTCATTCCCCACTCTCGGGCTCGGGCTCGATTCAGCCCATATGCACCACACTGCAACTGTCTTGCACCTTTGAGGCTTCAGTTCAGACCGCAGAAATGCCAGGTTGTACAGGCGGTTCAGAAGCTCAACTCCAAAAGGGAAGTTGCAGGCTATTGATTGCAGTGATCATTCACCAGAAAAATTATGATTAATAAAGGAGGTGGTACAGTAGTTTTGTTTGCTACCAGCAAGTCATCACTGTGCTTCACCAGCAGCATCTTAAACTGAAAAATGTCCTCCTCTGGCTTTGCTGTGACTTTCCTGCAATTCTGTGAACCATTGTCATTGTTTGTTGTTTATGCAGCAATAATATCCAGTCCAATAAGCAAACTTTGATTCTTCTAGGTTCTGCAGTGCAAACATTTACTGATAAATGTTTGGGTAATTGAAATCTTGGCCTCAGAAGCAAAATAAAATGTTACATTGTTAATTGCTGAATAAAGTGCAGATTGAGTCAAATATGCAAATTTTCTCCTTAGGTAAATTGGGCCAAAATTACTTTCTGTTGAAAAAATAATTTCAGTTTGATGGCTGCTTTACTTACTGAAAATTTATAATTAAATGCTTCATAATTTTAAAAGCTCTTGTATTCAGTCTTTTTAAACACAGCAATTTTTGTCGCAGCTGTGAATTCACAGACCAGTTTTCTCTGAGGGACATGAATGATGTCATATCAACTGTTTTTTTCCGCATCTCTAACACCAAAGCTTAGACCACTGAGCTGTTAAAAGAAAATTTTTGGTCTAGAATTTGCAATGAAGGTGATGGGGAAGCTGATGGCATGCAGCATTATAATGAAGGAAATCTGGCAGCAAACTCTGGAGAATACAAATACACAGGTAAACTGCTCACCCAATGTTTAAACTGTTGCCAGATCCCCAACATCAACATGGTAATCAATAACCTGATAAGAACTTCAACTAACACAAATACTCCATTGAAATAATCATTGAAAATTTTGAGCAGGATTTAACCGAGTTCTTACTTCTGCACTACTTCTGAACTAACAAACTAACCAACTAACCAGTAAGGGAATGAAAATATACTGGCCATGAACCCTGCAGGCCTCTGTGGCTCGCCACAGAGTGTTGAGCTCCTGGGATACTCAAGCACCTGTATTCTCTGATATTTTTAAAGAGGACTCTTGGTTAGTTCCTTAGCATGATGTGGAAAGAAGGGTTATTAATTAAACTGCGCAAGATGGGGGTTGGCGGTAGAGTTTTTAATTGGATTAAAGATCTTTTGTTTGGTAGAAAAATTCAAGTTCGGATTGGATCAGAATGATCAAAACAGTACATAGTGGGAAATGGCACACCTCAGGGTAGTGTGATTAGCCCATTACTTTTCATCATTATGATCAATGATGTCTTCACAAAAGTACCAGTGGATATTGGTAGGTCACTGTTTGCGGATGATGGGGCCTTGTGGAAAAGAGGCAGGAACACGGAGCATATAATCAGGAAACTACAACGAGCAATTGATGAAGCAGTAGAGTGGGGTTATGATTGGGGATGCAGATTTTCAGTGGAAAAAAACTCAAACTGTATTTTTCACTAGGAAAAGAATTGAAGTAGGGAAGGAGTTAAGGATGTATGGGATTGAATTAGAAAAGGTTGGATCACATAAATTTCTGGGAGTTATATTTGATTCACGATTAACATGGGCAGACCATATCAGGAAAGTTGAGGAGAAATGTAAAACAATAATAAACGTGATGAGATGTTTGACTGGTAGGGAATGGGGAGCAAGTTGTTCAGCATTAAAGAGAATGTATGTGGCTTTAGTAAGATCTGTGTTGGATTATGGAAGTGTCACATATGGATCAGCAGCTAGGTCTCTTATCAGGAAACTGGATGTGATTCAGGATCAGGTTTTGAGAGTGTGCTGTGGGGATTTTAAAATATCACCAGTATCAGCCCTGCAGGTAGAAATGGGAGTAATGCCTTTGGAATTAAGAAGGATGCAATTGATGGCAAACTACTGGGTTAATTTGCAGGTACACAATGATTCTTACCCTGCTAAAGGAGTGTTGCAGGAGTCCTGGGAAAATGGGAGGTTTCAGAGGGAAAACTTTAGTCGGGTAGAGAATGATATTGCTAGATCATGTGGAGTGTTTGATCTAAGGGTAAGTCCTTCAATAGTTCATCCAGTTGTAGCTCCATGGAAGCTGGTATGGCCTGACGTAGACTGGCATTTGTTAGAGGTAAAAAGGAAAGGAAAGTATAAAACTGATTTGGTAAGTGCATTTAACTGTCATGTGATGGAAAAGTATAGCAATTATACTCAGGTCTATACAGATGGTGCTAAGGAACCTGAGACAGGAGTGACAGGGTTTGGAGTGGCTATACCAGCAAAAGCAATTGTAATCAGCAGAAGAACATCTGATAAGTTAGCGATGTATACAGTGGAGATGTTGGCAGTATTGGTTGAGTTGCGTTGCGTGGAGAAAGCTAGACTAGTCAAAGCATTGATATGCTCAGATTCATCCTCAGTTCTAGCAAGTTTAAGGTCTTTTCACTCAAACAGCCGGGAAAATGTACTTCACGAAGTCCTTCAGTCAGTCACAAGAATTGCAAATCAGGGAGGTCAGGTTAAATTTCTATGGGTTCCAGCTCATGTAGGGGTGAAGGGCAATGAAAGGGTAGATGAGTTGACAAAGAGGGCAAGAAAGAAAGAAAATATAGAAATACACATTGGTATCAGTAAAGCAGAGGTTAAGTGTGTAATCTGAGAAAAAATTAACCAAATGTAGCAAGAAAGATGGGACAGGGAGGGGAAAGGGAGGCATTTATATCAAATACAAAAAAGTGTTGCAGTTACTAGGGTAGGAAGTAGATACAGAAGAGAGGAAATTGTGTGGACTAGGTTAAGGCTGGGGCACTGTGCACTAAACCTAACATTGAAATTGATAGGGAAACACCAGACAGGATTGTGTGAGGAATGTCAGGAAGAGGAGTCAGTAGAACATGTAGTTCTGAGTTGCAGGAAGTATGGGATACAGAGAGAGATGATGAGAATTAATCTAAGGGAATTGGGGGTGCAGGAATTCACATTAAAAGGGTTGCTGGGCATGGGTGAGAGAACACAGGTCAGGGTATTTTTAGCTTTCTTTAGGGGTACAGGGTTTTTTTATAGGATATGATGGATAAACAGAAATAGGGTACTAGGATGGGGAGGATAAAGTGTAGGTTAGGGTATGTGTATGTGTGTGATTGGGTGAAGGGATTTAGAATGTGAGTCCATCGCATACTCCGGAACAGAAGGAGGCGGTAATGCACCATTAAGCTGGGTGCCAACCACCGTAAAACAAGACAGAGAGAGAGAGAGAGAGAGAGAGAGAGTTCCTTAGCATTGGCGGACATTAGGTCCTGTCTGGGTGGAAGTGAAGGGCTGGTGCATGTGGTTTGGAACTTGTTGAGAGAAGGAGAGTGGGGAAGGAGCGGGAAGTGCTGGCAAGGGGTTATCCGGGTCCGGTAATGGTGGACAAGGTGAGGGGGTGTTAAGGGAAAGAGAGTGGAGAAGGAGTGGGGTAGGGATTTGGGATCAGAGGTAGGCAGCTGGGGAGAAATAGATTATGGTGAAGGGAGAAATAAAGGGAATGAGGAGATAGTGAGGGGATGGACAAATGAAAACCAAGACAAAGGGAATAAAAGAATAAGAAATGATAGTGGAGAGAGTTCTGAAAGTGAGGAAGATGAACAAGTTCAGAGAGAAGGTGTTGTCATAATTAGGTTTAATGAGAAGGCGCAAGGACACATGAAGAAAATTAACCCGTTTGTGCTAACAACAACTCTGGCAAATAAGATAGGGGAAATAGTATTTGCAAAAGTCCTTAATGATGGCAACCTATTGGTAAGATGTGCAAATAAGGAACAACTTGAGAAAACACTCAAGCTAAAAGAGATAGGAAAATGCAAGGTGGAGTATACAGGGAGGGTGGGAGCACGAAATGGTGGTTGTAAAGGAGTGATCACAGGTGTACCAATGAGTATAAACATGGAGGAGTTGAAGAGGAATATCAAAGGGGGAAAAGTAATTAATGTCCTAAGATGGAAAACAACAAAGGAGGGAGGGAAAAAGGAAAGTTAAACAGTATTGATTGAATTTGAAGAAGAAAGAGTTCCAAGGAAAGTGTTCCTGGGTTTCTTGAGTTACCCAGTAAGGGTATATGTGCCAAAGCCATTGAGGTGCTATAATTGTCAAAGGTTTGGACACATAACTAAAAACTGTAAAAGGCAGAGGAGATGTGCTAGATGTGGGGATGATCATGAATATCGAAAGTGTGGAACAGGAGTGCAACCAAAATGCTGTAACTGTGGAGGAGCTCATAATGTGGCATATAGTGGGTGTGAGGTTATGAGATGGGAGAATAACATTCAAGAAATAAGAGTGAAAAGAAAGATCACTTATTCAGAAGCTGTAAGAATGTCAAGAGAACAGAATAATGCTCCTAATGAACAGGGAGCAATAGGGATATGAGAGATGCAGCAAAGAACAAATGAGAGGATTTATGTAGACAAAAAGGCTCTAGTAACATTCATTGCAGGAGTGATTAATAGTATGGCAGAGATAAAGTCAAAAAGTGACAAAATTCAGCTGGTGGTCAAAGCAGCAGTAAACCATTTAGGGTTAGTAGGACTGACATAGGAAGAAGTGAGGGAGAACCTCACTAATCAGTCAAGCCAGGAAGTGTTATAGGTTGGTTAGTACTCATTTTGGTGATTCTTTTGCAATGGAATGCAAGGAGCTTACTGGCTAATGGCTAGGAATTCAAGCACTTTATTAATAAGATGGTTGTAAAACCGGATGTAGTGTGTATGCAGGAAACTTGGTTGAAACCAGATTTAGACTTTGTGGTATATGGGTATACAATGATAAGGAAAGATAGAAATCTAGGTGGAGGAGGGGGTTGTGCTATGTTAATCAAGCAAGGTATACCATATAGAGTACTGGAAAAAGGGAACATCAGGAATACATAGTGGTGGAAATGGGAGAGAGAGGGAGGGAGTGGTTTTAATTAACTACTACAATCCATGTAAAAGGTTGGATTTGGACAGCCTATTAAGGATACAAGGACAAAACAGACAAAGTAGTGTGGTGTGCAGATTTCAATGCTCACAGCACAATATGGGGGGATCCGATTACAGATTCAAATGGAACGGTAATTGAAGATTTGATGGAAGAAAGGGATTTGGTATGTATGAATGATAAACAAGGATGAACATAATAACAGGAACTGAGTCAGTATTTGATATTACGTTAGTGTCTAATATCTTGGCTGGCATCAGTAACTGGGGAGTTTGGACTGCTTCAACAGTAGGCAGTGATCACTACCCAGTTTTATGTTCAGCGGGTGAAAGAGTTGAACTAAGACCAGGTGGTGGAATCCCAAAGTGGGTGTTTGGAAAAGCAGATTGGGGTAAATTCCAGAAGTTAAGTGAAGAAGCATTGACAAAGATTGACATTTCTGGAAATGTAGATGGATTAAACAGTCAGGTGATTTCAGCAATTATTATGGCAGCAGAAGGATCTATACCTAGGAGTAAAAATAGGATGAATAGAAAACTGGTATCATGGTGGACAGAGGAATGTTGTCAGGCTGTAAAAAAAAACAACAGAAATAGAGCATTCAGGCCAGTTAAAAGAACCCATAATATGCAGCATTTAATTCAATATAAGAAGGCACAGGCAGTGGTGAGAAGAACCATACGTCAAGCTAAAAGGGCAAGTTAGAGGAGCTTTTGCAACAAAATAGGAAGAACAATGCCTGTGGGAGAGGTATGGGGAATGATTAAGGGGATGGAGGGAGATAGAAGAGAATGGGAATATCCAGTAATGATATCTGAGGAGGAAACAGCAGTCTCCAGCAGGGATAAGGCTGAGATTATGGCCAAGTCATTTGTAAAGATACATAGTTCAGAAAATTTTTCTGAAGAAGGGAGAAGGAGAAGGGAAAGAACAATGAGTCAATACCCAGGTGTGTTAAACAGGAGGAAAGAAACAGATGATATAATTGATGATCCATTTACTTTGGCAGAAATGGTGAGAGCAATAAAGAGCTCGAGACCAACCTCCCCAGGGAAAGATCTAATATGCTATGTTACGCTAAAAAATCTAGGAGAAGGAGTGCTCTTGAAGTTACAGCATTTTTATAACAGAGAGTGGGAGGAGGGAAGATTACCAAGTGCATGGAAAGAAGCAGTAGTAATTCCAATAAGAAACCTGGCAAGGATCCGTCAAAACCCACTAGCTACAAGCTAATAGCACTAACATCAAATATATGTAAGGTAATGGAAAGGATGATAACTGAAAGGTTATCATAGGATCTTGAGAAGAGAGGAATGCTGGCAAGTTATCAGTGGTTTTAGGAAGGGAAGGAATTCCATGGACTCAGTGATAAGGTTAGAGACTGAAATAAGAAAGGCCCAGGCAAATAAAGAATCAGTAGTTGCAATGCTTTTTGACATTGGAAAAAGCCTATGATATGATAAGGAAGGATTATTAATTAAACTGCACAAAATGGGGGTTGGAGGGAGAGTTTTTAATTGAATTAAAGATTTTTTGTTTGGTAGTGTTATGGATTCAGCAACAATAAATATATGAGTGAGGCAGGGGTTTTTATAACAAATAAAACATTTATTAAACACTGAAAACAAACCCCCAAAAGTAAACAAATCACTAATGTAACCGGAAATCAGCTGCTGTGCAGCAGCTTAAACAGTTCTTAAAGCGATGTTGCAAAAACACTTCCTCAAAGTAGTACTGCAAAAGTTCAAAATGCTTACAGTCCATTTAAGGGAGTTTTTTTAATGTTATTTTTAAGACGATTTAAATTCTCTTTCACGTCGTGTTGCTGCGATTCCCATGAATAATTTACGAAGATGAAAAATGAAACGGCTTAAAGGCACTGACCTTTCCTTTACAAAACTGTTCCCAATCCTTTCTGCTATTCACAGGGATTAACACGGGGACAGTCAACGAATTCCTTCCGAATAAGGATCAAACAAGGTCGAACCTGTTTCACCGTCGAAATCGACTTTCCTCGATCTTTTAACTCCCGAACTCTGATCTTCACTCTCCACTGGTTTTTAACCAGCAGTATTATAAAGAAACTGCGGCCAATGACCTTTTAAACTTTAGGCATTAAATAAAACTCCATCTTTCATCTAAACATCGTCATCACATTAAATCACGCAGTGGCATGAAGTCAACATGGCAAATCCAGCCATGAACTGCCCCTCCTCACGGGGAGGGGGTCCTCCTTTTATACCCTGTAAAAAAAAACTTGTCACATGACCTCTACTGGCGGGAAAATGATGTCGCTCCACGAACACAAGACCACTGCCTTTAGTCCAGTATAGCTTCAACACCTGTCACGTGACAAGTACACCACTGTCACTTGTCACGGATACGTAACACCTCCCTCCAAAAAAAAATTTGGTCTGTCAAGAACAAAAATTTTAACAATTATTTACAAGAAAAACAAATGTATAAATTTTTTAACATACACAATATACAATACAGTATCATCAGATAACATCTTACAACTCACAATACAGTAGGAGTGTTACAATTGTAAAAAAACCACTCCATAAAAAAATTACATTGTACATTCAACATCGAGATAGACAATCAGCAACCACATTATCTTTAACTTTAATGTGAGTTATCACAATATTGTACTCTTGTAACATCAAACTCCAATTTAATAACCTTCTGTTTTTGTTTTTCATCTTACCCAGAAAAACGGATTATGATCAGTGTAAACAATAAGTGGTTTTTGAGTTGTACCAACATATACCTCAAAATATTCTAAAGCTAAAACAAGAGATAACAATTCCTTCTCTATTGTCGAATAGTTTCTTTGATGCTTATTAAATTTCTTAGAAAAGTAAGCTACTAGATGATCAACCTCATCACCCTCATTCCTTTGCATTAATACTGCTCCTGCAGCCTCATCACTAGCATCTACAGCTAATGAAAAAGGTTTTCAAAGTCAGGTGCCTTGAGCATAGCTTGTTGACATATCATTTGCAGTAGAAAAATTCAAGTTTGGATTGGATCAGAATTATCAAAACAGTACATAATGGGAAATGGCACACCTAATCAGTGTGATTAGCCCGTTACTTTTCATCATTATGAATGATGCCTTCACAAAGGTACCAGTTGATATAGGTAGGTCACTGTTTGTGGATGATGGGGCCTTGCGCAAAAGAGGCAGGAACATGGAGCATTTTATCAGGAAACTACAAGGAGCAATTGATGAAGCGGTAGAGTGGGGTTATGATTGGGGATGTAGATTTTCAGCAGAAAAAAACTCAAACTGTATTTTTCACCAGGAAAAGAATTGAGGTAGGGAAGAAGTTAAAGATGTATGGGAATAAAAATAAATTACAAAAAAAAGAAAGGGTTCGATCATTTAAATTTCTGGGAGTCATATTTGATTCACGATTAACATGGGCAGACCATATCAGGAAAGTTGAGGAGAAATGTAAAAAAGTAATAAACGTGATGAGATGTTTGATTGGTAGGGAATGGGGAGCAAATTGTTCAGCATTAAAGAGAATGTATGTGGCTTTAGTAAGATCTGTGTTGGATTATGGAAGTGTCACATATAGATCAGCAGCTAGGTCTCTTATCAGGAAACTGGATGTGATTCAGGCTCAGGTTTTGAGAGTGTGCTGTGGGGATTTTAAAATATCACCAGTATCAGCCCTGCAGGTAGAAATGGGAGTAATGTCTTTGGAATTAAGAAGGATGCAATTGATGGCAAACTACTGGGTTAATTTGCAGGTACACAATGATTCTTACCCTGCTAAAGGAGTGTTGCAGGAGTCCTGGGAAAATGGGAGGTTTCAGAGGGAAAACTTTAGTCGGGTAGAGAATGATATTGCTAGATCATGTGGAGTGTTTGATCTAAGGATAAGTCCTTTAGTAGTTCATCCAGTTGTAGCTCCATGGATGCTGGTATGGCCTGACGTAGACTGGCATTTGTTAGAGGTAAAAAGGAAAGGAAAGTATAAAACTGATTTGGTAAGTGCATTTAACTATCATGTGATGGAAAAGTATAGCAATTATACTCAGATTTATACGGATGGTGCTAAGGAACCTGAAACAGGAGTGACAGGGTTTGGGGTGGCTATACCAGCAAAAGCAATTGTAATCAGCAGAAGAACATCTGATAAGTTAGGGGGGTGTATACAGTGGAGATGATGGCAGTGTTGGTTGAGTTGCGTTGGGTGGAGAAAGCTAGACTAGTCAAAGTGTTGATATGCTCAGATTCATCCTCAGTTCTAGCAAGTTTAAGGTCTTTTCACTCAAACAGCCGGGAAAATGTACTTCACGAAGTCCTTCAGTCAGTCACAAGAATTGCAAATCAGGGAGGTCAGGTTAAATTTCTATGGGTTCCAGCTCATGTAGTGGTGAATGGGAATGAGAGAGTGGATGTTGGCAAAGAGGGTGTTAAAGAAAGAAAATATAAAAATGCACATTAGTATCAGTAAAGCAGAGGTTAAGTGTGTAATCTGGGGAAAAAAAATCAACCAAATGTAGCAAGAAAGATGGGACAGGGAGGGGAAATGGCATTTATATCAAATACAAGGAAGTGTTGCAGTTACTAGGGTAGGTAGTAGATACAGAAGAGAGGAAATTGTGTGGACTAAGTTAAGACTGGGGCACTGTGCAGTAAACCAAACATTGAAATTGATAGGGAAACACCAGACAGGATTGTGTGCGGAATGTCAGGAAGAGGAGTCAGTAGAAACATGTAATTCTGAGTTGCAGGAAGTATGGGATACAGGGAGATGATGAGAATTAATCTAAGGGAATTGGGGGTGCAGGAATTCACATTAGAAGGGTTGCCGAGCATGAGTGAGAGAGCACAAGTTAGGGTATTTTTAGCTTTCTTAAGGGTTACAGGGTTTTTTTTTATAGGATATGATGGATAAACAGGAATAGGGAACTAGGATGGCCAAAGATGGGAGGATAAGGTGTAAGTTAGGGTATATGTGTATGTGCGATTGGGTGAAGGGATTTAGAATGTGGGTTTATCGCACACTCCGGAGCAGAAGATGGCGGTAATGCATCACTAAGCTGAGTGCCAACGGCCGTAAAACAAGACAGAGAGAGAGAGTTCCTTAGCATTGTTATTGAGTTGAAGAGAATGAACTGTCTCACTTGGTTGATCTTCTGAGGCTCTGTTGGTATTCCTATGTCTAACTTCTTGTTTCTATCTCCCTGTGGGGTATCTGCCACTCTCTACTCCTGGTTTCAGTGATCCACAGCTCCTGGGTTGAGTCAGTGCCAGTGACCTCTGTGACAGTGAAGGCCTACCATTCCTTCTCACATGGGTCAAGTCCTGCAAGGGCACACCATGATGGTGCTCTTATGAATGTGGATTATTCCTTCAAAATAATTATTTCAAACTTCCTTGATTTTTTACTTATTTTCATAAATTATTTCACATTATATCTCAGGTGCTACTTTTATTTGTGTTCCAATCATTAGTTTACTCTGTGTAATATGTTAAATAATAGATGAAATTTAGATTTTTTTACTTCCTTATTTGTTGTCAGTGAGTGTTACTCAACTCAAATTCCTGCCAAGTTATCTTGGTCTTATTACTACTGCCAAATAAAAATTGGAAATGAACAAACCAGGCTGGAAAATATCACAGAAACGTTATGGAGAAATTCCTTACCAGAAAATAAAGAGGCTGAAGAAGGATAAAGATGTTTATCCTCAAATAAAATAAATTCTGAAAAAGTAGTAGAATATGTAGTAGGAGCTTAATGTTCAAGGATACACATTGTATTGGAATGATTGGTAAGAAGGCAGAGGAAGTGGCATTGCTCTGTTGGTTAGAAAGACGTGACATGAGGTTGGAAGTTCTTGAATCATTGGATAGAGCTAAGGAACTGCAAGAGTAAAAAGACCCTGATAGGAGTTATATACAGACAAACAAACTGTAGTAAAGATGTGGTCTACACGTTACAATGGAATATAGAAAATGCATGCCATAAAGGCAATGTTACAATAGTCAGAGGGGATTTAAATAAGCAGGTAGTTTGGAAAATCAGGTTGGTGTGGGATTCTAAGAATTTCTAGAAGGCCTGTGATGTGGCTATTGAGACCAGCTCATGGTTGAGCCCACTAGGGGATCAGCTATTCTGGTTTGAGTGATGTGCAATGAACCAGAATTAATTAGAGAGCTTAAGGTAAAAGAACCCCAAGTGTTCTTTAAGGTAATCATAACGTGATCAAATTCAGCAAGAAATTTGAGAAGGAGAAGCTGAAGCAAGATGTATCAGTATTGCAGATGAATAAAGGAAAGCAGAAGCATGAGAGAAGTTGGCTAGGATTGACTGGAGAAAAACACTGGCAGGGATGGCAGCACAGCAGTAATGGCTGACATTTCTTGAAGCAATTCAGAAGGTACAGGATATATACATCCAGAAGAGGAAGAAGTATTCTAGAGGTAAGATAACACAACTGTGGCTAACAAGGGAAGTCAAAGCCAACATAAGAGCCAAAGAGAGGGAATAAAATAGTGCAAAAATTAGTGGCAAGTTAGGGGATTGGGAAGCTTTTAAATACCAACAGAAGGCAAGTTTTTAAAAAGTCATTATAAGGGTGAAGGTGGACTATGAAAATAAGCTCATCAATAATATTAAAGCGGATACCAAACATTTCTTTAGATATGTAAGGTGTAAAAGAGAGGTGAGAGTAGAAATCAGATCACTGGAAAATTATGCTGAAGAGTTAGTAATAGGGGACAAGGAAATGGTAAATGAACTGAATAAGTATTTTGCATGAGTCTTCACTGTGGAAGACACGATCGGTATGGGGAAGTTCCCAGTAGTTATGTGTGAAGTTATTGGTACAAGCGAGAAGGTTCTTGGGGAATTGAAAGGTCTGAAGGAGATAATTCAACAGGACCAGGTGGTGTACAACACAGAGTTCTGAAAGAGGTGGCTGAAGAGATTGTGAAGGCGTTGGTAATGATCTTTCAAGAATCACTAGGTTCTGGAATGGTTCTGGAAGACTGGAAAATTGCAAATGTCACTCCACTCTTCAAGAAGGAAGAGGGGCAGAAGAAAGGAAATTATAGGCCACTAAACCTCAGCGGCTGTGAAGAAGTTGGAGTTGATTGTTAAGGATGTGGTTTTGGGGTACTTGGAGGCACGTGGTAAAATAGGCTGTAGTGAGCATGGTTTCCTCAAGGGAAATTCTTGTCTGACAAATCTATTGGGATTCTTTGAAGAAATAAGAGGCAGATAAACAAAGGAGATTTGATTAATGTTGTGTACTTGGATTTTCAGGAAGCCCTTTAAAAGGTGGCACATATGAGGCTGCGAGCCCATGGTATTATAGGAAAGATTCTAGAATGGATAAAGCAGTGGCTGATTGGCAGGAGGCAAAGAGTGTGAATAAAGGGAGTCTTTTATGTTTGGCTACTAGTGACTAGTGGTGTTCCACAGGGGTCTGTGTTGGGGCCGATTCTTTTTATGTTATATGTCACTGGTTTGGGTGATAGAATCGAAGGTTCTGTTGCAAAGTTTGCGGACAATTTGAAGATAGGTGGTTGGACAAATTTGATGCAATAGAGAGACTACAGAATAACTTAGATTAGGAGAACAACAAACTTTATCTTTGACCCACAATGTTGTGCCAACCATGTAACCTACTCTAGAAGCTGCATAGAATTTCCCTACCACATAGCCCTCTATTTTTCTTGGATCCATGTACCTATCTAAGAGCCTCTTAAAACCCTATTTTATTCATCTCGATCACTGGCAGTGCATTCCATGCACCCATCACTGTGTGTATATATAAAATAAAATTGTCTCTGACATTCCCCTTGACCTACCTCCAAGCACTTAAAAAAATGATCCCTCATGTTGGCCATTTCAGCCCTGGGAAAAAGTGTCTGGCTATCCACACAATCAATGCCTCTCACCACCTTGTACACCTCTATCAGGTCAGTTCTCATCCTCTGTCACTCCAAGGAGAAAAGGCTAAGTTCACTCAACTTGTTCTCAGGTATAGCATTAAAATTACCTCTTGGCTCTTGTACTCAATCCCACAGTTGATGAAGGCCAATGCACCATGCACCTTCTTAATAAAACTGTCAACCTGCGCAGCAACTTTGAGTGTCCTATGGACAATGACCCCAAGATCTCTCTGATCCTCCACACTGCCAAGGGTCTTATCATTAATATTATATTCAGTCTTCAAATTTGACCTATTAAAATGAACCACTTCACACTTAAGCAACACACACAAACACAAACACACAACTTCACCACTTCACACTTATCTAGGTTGAGCATGATAGTATAGTAGATGTGGAGAGGATGTTTCCTGTCATGGGAAGGTCTATGACTGGAGGACACGGTCTCAGAATAGAGGCGCATGCTTTTAGAATGGAGGTTGGGAGGAATTTCTTTAGCCAGAGTTGTGAATCTATGGAATTCATTGCTACTGACAGCTGTGGAGGATAAGCCTTTACTATTTGAATATTTAAGGCAGAAGTTGATAGACTCTTGTTTGGTCAGGCCATAAAGGGATACGGGAAGAAAGCAGGAGGCTGGGGCTGAGGAAAAATTGAATCAGCCATGATGAAATGTTGGAGCAGACTCTGAGTCAAATGGACTAATTCTGCTCCTATAGCTTATGGTTTAATATGAAAACAGTGGAAAACTCCAGTCTGATTATTTATAACACACTGGACCAATGTTACACCACCAACAAGAATGCCTGTCGTGTTATTCCACGCCCTCACTTCAGGAAGTCTGATCACCTGACTGTCATTCTACTCCCTGAGTATAGGCAGAGACTGAAGACTGCAGCACCAGTAGTGAGGACCAAGAAGGTATGGACAAGGGAAGCACAAGAGTGCCTACAGGACTGCTTTGAATCAGTGGACTGAACTATATTCAGGGGTTCATCTTCGAATCTGGATGAGTATGTTGCAGTTGTTAATGACTTCATTAAAACCTGTGCGGATGACTGTGTACCTACAAAGACTTACTGCATATCACCAAACCAAAAGCTATGGATGAACTAGGAGGTACATTGCCTACTGTAGGCTAGATCTGTGGCATTCAAGTCTGGCAACACAGGTCTGTACCATAAAACCAGGTATGATTTGCAGAGAGCTACTTAGAGGGCGAAGAGACAACTTCAATTGAGGTTGCAGGTGATATCAGATGTACGATAACTTTGGCAGGGCTTGCAAGACTTTACTTCCTACAAAGCGAAACCCAATAGCATGAATGGGAGTGATGCTTCACTACCAGATGAACTCAACACCTTCCATGCCCATCTTGAAAAGGAGAACACAACTACAGTTGTGAAGATCCCTGCTGCACCTGATGACCCTGTGAACTCTGTCTCAGAGGCCATTTAGGCTGTCTTTAAAGAGAGTGAACATTTGCAAGGCAGTAGGTCCAGATGGAGTACCTGTTAAGGCTCTGAAAACTTGTGCCAACCAACTGGCAGGAGTACTCAATGACATTTTCAACTTCTCAGTGCTGTGGGTGGTAGTTCCCACTTGCTTCAAAAAGGCAACAATTATACTAGTGCCTAAGAAGAATAACATGAGCTGCCTTAATGACTATCCTCCAGTAACACTCACATCTACAATGATGAACTGCTTTGAGAGGCTGGTCATGACTAGACTGAACTCCTGCCTCAGCGAGGATCTGGACCGATTTCAATTTGCCTATCACCACAATAGGTCAACAGCAGGTGCAATCTCAATGGCTCTCCACATGGCCTTCGACCTCCCGGACAACACAAACACCTATGTCAGGATGCTGTTCATCGACTATAGCTCAGCATTTAATACCATCGTTCTCAAAATCCTGATTAAGAAGCTGCAGAATCTGGGTTTCTGTAACTCTCTCTGCAATTGGATCCTTGACTTCCTAACTGGAAGACCACAAACTGTGTGGATTGATGATATCATCTCCTCCTCTGATGATCAACACTGGTGTACCTCAGGGGTGTGTGCTTAGCCCACTGCTCTACTCTTTGTATACACATGACTGTGTGGCTAGGCTTAGTTCAAATACTAACTATAAATTTGCTGATGATGCAACCATTGTTCGTAGAATTTCAGGTAGTTATGAAAGAACGTACAGGAGTGAGATATGTCAACTAGTGGAATGGTGCTGCAGCAACAACTTGGTACTCAATGTCAGTAAGACAAAATCTGATATTGGACTTCAGGAAGGGTAAGACAAAGGAACACATACTCATCCTCATAGAGGGATCAGAAGTGGAGAGAGATAGCAGTTTCAACTTCCAGGGTGTCAAGATCTCTGAGGATCCAACCTGGTCCCAACATATTGATGTAGTTATAAAGAAGGGAAGACAGCAGCTATACTTTATTAGGAGTTTGAAGAGATTTGGTATGTCAACAAATACACTGAAAAACTTCTATAGGTGTACCATAGAGAGCATTCTGACAGGCTGCAGGATTGCCTGGTATGGAGGGGCTACTGCACAGGACTGAAAGAAGCTGCAGAGGGTTGTAAATTTAGTCGGCTCCATCTTGGGTACCAACCTACAAAGTATCCAGGACATCTTCAAGAAGCAGTGTTTCAGAAAGGCAGCGTCCATTATTAAGGACCTCCAGCACCCAGGGCATGCCCTTTTCTCACTGTTACCATCAGGTAGGAGGTAGAGAAGCCTGAACACGCACACTCAGTGATTCAGGAACAGCTTCTTCCCTGCTGTCATCTGATTCCTAAATGAACATTGAACTCTTGGACACTATCTCACTTTTAAAAAATATATAGTATTTCTGGTTTTTTGCAAGATTTTTAATCTATTCAATATGCGTACGCTGTATAAAGGAAACTAAATAAGATTTACTTATTATCATTATTTTTCTTCCATATTATGTATTGGATTGAACTGCTGCTAAGTTAACAATTTCCACATTACAATGCTGGTGATAATAAACCCGATTTTGATTCTGATTCTGACATAGCTGCACAGGATATTCTGTACCATCAAATTAAGATGTTGTTGAAACAAAAAATGCTGGAACATATTAAGGGGTAGGCTCCATTTGTGGGAAGAGAAATTGAAATAATGTTTCAGGTCAACAGCTTTTCATCAGAATTGTTGTCTCTGAGGAAAATATCACGATTCATATCCTTCGGTCTGCTTCCAACATTAGAGCTTCATTTTTATTTTCACTCTGCTGGCACTAAACAGTCTCTCAAATATGCATTATCCATTGCATATCTACCCAATGGATTAGTTATCAATTGACTTGCATCATGGATCAAGTTAAAATGTAAAATGGCTGTTGGGAAATGATAATAAGCAAAATGTAAAACTAATTGAATTTGATATACATGCCTGTAAGACATCCTTATTAAAGAGGCTGATTGTTTATTTTATAATAATGCTGATTTTCCTTATGACTTCAAACCTCTGCACTATCTGCTGAAGTGTTTTAAGCCTTGAGCTTCTGGCTTTCAGAGCACAGGCAAAATCTGACAAAGATGTGTGCCCCTGCTGCAGCAAATGGAGTGAGTCAGCCATTATGAGGCAAGGCACAACCTTCAAACTGGCTGAAGGATGGTGAGGTAAGGTAGTTGATGGGCATACTGCATGGGTGTAAATTGCTTTAAGTGAATTGTCAGGTCTCTTCATACCTCTGTCTCTCTCCTGCACCAAGGTCATATCATTCATTCCTTTCTGCTGCCATCAGCTTGCTGGAGATTAATAATGAGTTGTGAGACCATAGGTAAGGGATTGATTGCCCTGCTTAAGGCTGCAGACATGTTTCTATCCAAGGTCAGCCAGCATGTACTCATTTGGAATTTGTGCTTGAAGCACCATATCTTAAGACCCGTCATCATGCCATATATTCTCACAATTCCCAGCTCCTCGCATCTGCTAGTGCTGGAGTCCTCTGGCCACATTTGTCAGGACCTGTCTAAACTGCCTCTTATTTATGAGGGACTGTGGGGCAGAACTTCATTTGATGGATGCTATGCACCCAGAGGAGGGAGGATGGATGGCTTAAGGACTGACTGGGAAAGGTAGATTAATAAATGGAGAAGTGACAAGCTGCCAAGAAAATGATAAGTGAGTGATACAATAGAGAACATAGACTGAGATGGAATGAGAGGGCAAGAATAAAACTGAATGACCAAAGTAGAGTTACAGAGCCAAAGAGTCAGAGCTATAGAGCACAGAGAAAGGTTCTTCAGTTCCTTACATGGTCCTTTACACTCCTTTACTTGATGGTTCTATGCCGACCATCAAGTACCATTTATTGACATGTACTCATTTTTCCTCACTTGTTTCATGCCTGGAATTCAAGATATGTATATACTGCTCCAATTGGTCTTTTTTTCGATGACCTCCAAACATACCTAATAAGTTCATAGGTCATCGTGATGCACGTCATGCTGTAAGTGCTGATGACTGCACCAAATATTTTCTTGTGTCTGTTATGTATAACTTATGTTAATTTAGGTTTTGTGCGAACTTAAGTTTGTCTTATTTGTAATGGACTGTTCTGCTGCTGCCAAGAGCTAATTTTAATGGCATACATGCGTGTGTGCCTACGGCAGTAATTTTGAGCTTGTGCGTTGCAAAACTGAAGTATATACATTTTGAGAACCATGCAGTTGATTTAATTTCTCCTCTGTTGACCCACTGACTGGAGATAGGACTGCATCAGATGGATGTACATCATTCCAACCAAATGGCATGGAGGTGAGTGAACTGGAAATTAAACTTCCTTGCTTCACATTGGTTCATATCATAGATTCATTGCCTTGACTTAGATTTTGTGTCTGAAATTTTATTCCTTTCCTTAGAAGTCACCTAAGCTACATTGTTGACACTTGAGCATTACACTTGGCACCTAGAAGAACATTTGGATCATAAGTCAAGGCTACCACTCAGTTTCTATATCCCCATTACCATAACATTGTCTGACTTCTCCACTCCACCATCCTTGAATCAATCAGTCTACTACCAAGAGCTTGAGACATTCCTTTGCTCCCTTTGCATCTTACTACTCCAATGCCCACCTGACCAACATCCTACACCTTTTGGAAACCCGAAGTTCTCTAAAATTATGTCCTCTAGTCAAATTCCATTCATTCAACACTCCTTTTTGTCTGCTGCCTTACATTGGCTTTGGGATCTGCATGGATTTTACAAAGCCCATCATTACTTCCAAATCTCCCCTTTTTTTCTAACTTTCCTTTATTCCATAACTTTCTTCAGCCCAACAATCTACTGAGAAATTGACTGATTATGTAATAGTTATTATTCTATAGATTTATTGAGTATACCCACAAGGAGATGAATCACAGGGTTGTATATATGGTTACATATATGTTATTTGATAATAAAATTTACTTTGAACTTTGAAAAAGTCAGAGAGACATATAGAGAGAGAATGGAAACTGGTCCTTCAGACTTTCAAGTCCATGTCTGGATTAGTTAACCTTATTTATATTAAAAAAAGAGTCCCTGCATTCTCACCATTGCCCTCCAAAATCTATAACTCAGTTAAACACTCAGGGCAATTCACATTGACTAATTGACTTGTCAATGAGCATGTCTGTGGGGTGGGGGAGGAAACCAGTGATGGAAAACTCATGTCACCACATGCAAACACCACACACATATTTTCATTTTAAGTCTGACAACATATATATTTCTAATGTTAAGTTCTCCATTACTGGCACTTGTGAATTCTGCTGTTTAGACTATGATGCTTTGAAGTTTGCTCCCTTACTAATACACACAATTAATCAAAATACAGTATTTTGACTTTGTAAGCTTCCCATTTGTGCAAACTGAAAGACAATAGTGAACAAGATTCTCCATTTGGGTCAGTGTGTTCCCGACTACTGCAACTGGTCAACGCAGCAGGAAATATGAAAATCATTCACAAGGTGCCATACATGAGGCTGCTAAGCAAGATGGTATTATGGAAAAGATATTAACACGGATAGAAGATTAGCTGACTGGCAGGAGGCAAAGTTTGGCAGAAAAAGGAGCCTTTTCTGGTTGGCTGCCGGTGACTAGTGATGTTATGCAGTGTTGGGATTCCATTTTTCATGTTATATCCATGATTTGGATGATGGAATTGCTGGCTTTGCGGCCAGTTTTGCAGATGTTACATATATAAGTGGAAAAGCATGTAGTTGAGGAAGCAGGGAGTTTGTAGAAGGATTTTGACAGATTAGGAGAATGGGCAAAGAAGTGGCAGATGGAATATATGTAGGGTAGTATATAATCAAGAACTTTAATAGACAGAATAAAGGTATAGACTATTTTCTAAACTGGGAGAAAATTCAGAATTCAGAGGAGCAAAGAAATTTGGAAGTCCTTGCAACACACACAAAATGCTGGTGGAATGCATCAGGCCAGGCAGCATCTATAGGAAGAAGGAAGAGGAAGTCCTTGTGCAGAATTCCCTAAAGGTTAACTTGCAGGTTGAGTAAGAAAGGCAAATGCAATGTTAGCATTTGTTTCAAGAGGATTAGAATATAAAAGCAACAATGCAATGCCGAGGCTTAGTCAAACCACACTTGGAATATTGTGAGCAGATTCAGGCCCCTTATTTAAGAAAAATGGGGAGGGTCCAGAAGAGTATCATGAGAATGATTCCAGAAAATGAAAAAGTTCTCATATGAGGAGTTTTCAGATGTTTTATTTTTTCAAATAATTTAAAAAGGCCTTGAGAACGTTTGGTGAGCAAAGACATAATCTGCTACTTGTGACTGTCCTTTATGGGATGGCTGTAGCAGCAAGGCTTCAAGCTTAGTTAGGCCTCTAAGACTGCAGTTTAATGTGTCTGAGGGGATTACAAGGGGGCTGACAATGCAAGGTATTGTGGCGACCCATTTCCTGGCACATCCGAACCGGCTCACAATTAGATAGCCTATGGAGGTTTGCGAGCACAGAGCTTTGGAGCCTCTGCGCCACAGGGGGCAGGTTGAGGGAGGCTTAAAAGTGAGGCTGAGGATTTCGAATAAAGTTTTTCCTTCGACTGCAGTTACCGACTCCGTGTCGTAATTTTAGCGCTGCGTGTAGCACACCGCTACAATTGGTGACCCAGATGGTCCAAACGATTTTTGGACCAGAAATGACCGACACCGCCTCTGTTCACGCAGTTTCGTTGAAACTGCCGGGTTTCTGGACACAGCGCCCGAACCTATGGTTCCAGCAAGCCGAAGCCCAATTCCACGTTCGCCAGATCACCTCAGAAGACACCCGCTACTATTACGTGGTGAGCTCCCTCGACCAGGACACAGCGGCCCAGGTTGCAGAGTTCGTACAGTCGCCCCTGGCAGACGGCAAGTACACGGAATTCAAAGCCCTGCTCCTCAGGACTTTCGGACTCTCACGGCGTGAGCGGGCTGCCCGCTTACTGCACCTGGATGGCTTGGGCGACAGACCTCCATCGGCTTTAATGAATGAGATGTTGTCTCTAGCCAACAGACACACACCCTGCCTCATGTTTGAGCAGGCATTCCTGGAGCAGCTGCCCGAGGACATACGCCTGCTGCTGTCCGACACGGATTTCAGTGACCCCCCCGGAAGGTGGCAGCCCGGGCGGACTTGCTGTGGAACGCCAAAAAGGTGAGCGGGGCGTCCATCGCACAGATCTCCCAGCCACGCTCCCGGCAGCAAACCAGTCCAGGCCCGGCCGCAGAGCCCGCCAACCCCCGGCCCAATGAACACTGGTGCTTCTACCACCAGCGGTGGGGTGCAGAAGCCCGCCGTTGTCGCCCGCCCTGCAAGTTCCCGGGAAACACCCGTATGTGTGGGATAGAAGGTCGGGACGCCGGTTTTTGGTCGATACTGGGGCTGAGATCAGCGTTTTACCTCCGACGAGTTACGACACCCGCAGCAGGGCACCGGGTCCCCCCCTGAGGGCCGTGAATGGCAGCACAGTAAGGACCTATGGCACCCGTCAGGTGCAGCTACAGTTTGGCTCCAGCCAGTTCACGTGGGACTTCACACTGGCCGCCGTAGCCCAACCGCTTCTGGGTGAGGATTTTTTGCGAGCTCACAGCCTACTGGTCGACCTGCCCAGGAAGAGACTGGTGCACGCCGAGACCTTTCAGATGTTCTCCCTGGGTGCAGCCCAGTTGCCAGCCCCTCACCTCGGCTCTATCACGCTGTCCGACAACGACTTCACCAGGGTCCTGGTGGATTTCCCATCGGTTCTGGCACTGCAGTTCACAGCGGCCATGCCCAGGCACGGCATACAGCACCACATCCCGACCCAGGGACCACCCCTCCACGACTGCGCTCGGCGGCTTCCCCCAGACAAGCTCCGACTGGTGAAGGAGGAGTTCCAGAGGATGGAGGAATTGGGGATCATCCGGCGGTCCGACAGCCCATGGGCCTCCCCCCTGCACATGGTGCCCAAAGCGACGGGAGGCTGAAGACCGTGCGGCGACTACCGCAGGCTGAACGAGGCTACCACGCCAGACCGCTACCCTGTGCCGCACATTCAGGACTTTGCAGCAAACCTGCACGGCGCACGGATCTTCTCCAAGGTAGACCTCGTCCGAGGGTACCATCAAATCCTGATGCATCCTGACGACGTCCCCAAAACGGCTCTCATCACCCCGTTTGGCCTTTTCGAGTTCCTCCGCATGCCGTTCGGCCTGAAGAATGCCGCACAGACGTTCCAGCGGTTAATGGACGTGGTGGGACGGGACCTGGACTTCGCGTTCATCTATTTGGATGACATCCTCATAGCTAGCAGCAGTTGTCAGGAGCATCTGTCCCACCTCCGTCAACTCTGCGCCTGACTGAGTGAGTACGGTCTTACAATCAACCCCGCCAAATGCCAGTTCGGACTCGATACCATTGACTTCCTGGGCCACAGGATTACTAAAGACGGGGCAACCCCTTTGCCCGCTAAGGTAGATGCGGTCCGCCACTTTCCCCGACCCACCACGATCAAAGGCCTTCAGGAATTCGTAGGTATGGTCAATTTCTACCGCCGCTTCCTCCCTTCAGCTGCCCGGATCATGCGCCCCCTGTTCGCCCTGATGTCGGGTCCGAGCAAGGACATTACCTGGGACGAAGAGTCCGCCGCCGCTTTCGTTCAAACGAAGGAAGCTTTGGCGAACGCCGCAATGCTAGTACATCCCAGAATGGACGCCCCTACCGCCCTCACAGTGGACGCATCTAACACGGCAGTCGGTGGGGTGCTGGAGCAACTCATTGCAGGTCGCTGGCAACCCCTGGTGTTTTTCAGCAAACACCTGCGGCCACCCGAGCTCAAGTACAGTGCTTTCGACCGGGAACTGTTGGCGCTCTACCTGGCAATCCAGCATTTCAGGTACTTCCTAGAAGGTCGGCCCTTCACCACGTTCACGGACCACAAACCGCTTACCTTTGCGTTTACGAAAGCGTCCGACCCCTGGTCGTCCCACCAGCAACGCCACCTGTCCTACATCTCTGAATACACGATGGATGTCGGGCACGTCTCGGGTAAGGACAATGTCGTGGCGGATGCGCTCTCTCGCCCTACCGTTCATGCCCTTTCCCAAGGGGTAGACTTTGAGGCACTGGCAGAGGCGCAGCAGGCGGACGAGGAGATTCCGAGTTACAGAACCGCAGTCTCCGGTTTGCAGCTCCAGGACCTCACCGTGGGCCCGGGTGAGAGGACCCTACTCTGTGACGTCGCCACCGGCCAGCCCCGCCCCGTCATCCCGACAGCCTGGCGGCGCCGTGTTTTCGACTCCATTCATAACTTGGCGCATCCCTCCATCTGGACAACTGTCCGGATGGTCTCCAGCAGGTTCGTTTGGCACGGACTCCGCAAACAGGTCAGTGAATGGGCCAAAACGTGCATGCACTGCCAGACGGCCAAGGTGCAGCGGCACACCAAAGCCCCAAAGCAGCAGTTCGATCCCGCTAACCGGCGTTTCGACCACATTCATGTGGATATTGTGGGCCGCCTGCCAGTGTCGCGCGGAGCGCGGCACCTCCTGACTATCGTGGACTGGTTCACAAGATGGCCAGAGGCGGTCCCGCTCACCGACACCACCTCCGAATCTTGCGCCCGAGCCCTGATCGCCACCTGGATATCTCGCTTTGGTGTACCGGCCCACATTACCTCCGACAGAGGCGCCCAGTTCACCTCCAGCCTGTGGTCAGCTATGGCCAGCCTTTTGGGGACTCAGCTGCACCACACCACTGCCTACCACCCACAGTTGAACGGGCTAGTGGAGCGTTTCCACTGTCACCTGAAGTCGGCCCTCATGGCCCGCCTGCGAGGAGCCAACTGGGCGGACGAGCTTCCCTGGGTCCTACTCGGCATCCGCACAGCACCCAAGGATGACCTGCACGCCTTGTCGGCCGAGTTGGTATACGGCGTGCCCCTGGTCGTCCCCGGGGAGTTCCTACCAGCCCCACGGGGGCAAGAGGAAGATCCCACAGCAGTCCTGGGCAGACTACGCGAGAAGCTCGGTAACCTGGCCCCCATACCCACTTCACAGCACGGGCGGCACCCGACCTGCGTACCCAAAGACCTACAGAACTGTAAGTTTGTGTTTGTATGAAGGGGCGGGCATCGGCCACTGCTGCAGCGGCCATACGAGGGGCCATTTATGGTGCTCCGGAACAACGGGTCCACGCTCGTGCTGGACGTTGGGGGGAAAGAGGAGGTTTTCATGGTGGACCGCCTCAAACCGGCCTATGTGGACCTGGCGCAACCGGCCGAGTTTCCGGCACCTCGGCGCAGAGGCCGACCTCCCAAGCAGGTTCTGGCCCAGACTGTGGACATTGGGGGGGGTGTATCGCCGGTTCTGAGGGGGGGGGGTTATGTGGCAACCCATTTCCTGGCACATTCGAACCGGCTCACAATTAGATAGCCTACGGGGGTTTGCGAGCTCAGAGCTTTGGAGCCTCTGCGCCACAGGGGGCAGGTTGAGGGAGGCTTAAAAGTGAGGCTGAGGATTTCGAATAAAGTTTTTCCTTCGACTGCAGTTACCGACTCCATGTCATAATTTTAGCGCTGCGTGTAGCACACTGCTACAGTATGAACTAGGGCAAACACAAGAAGACCTTATATTTCCTGTTCTAGGATTCCTACATGAAATAGTACTGTGGAACGTTTAAGTTATTATAGATTCTACAAAATTACAAATTATTGAAACATTGTTGCAGTCATAGAGTATCATATCAATGCATCAACATCCTTAACTGCAAGTTTCAAAATATTGAATTAAACATATAAAAACTAAACATTAACAAACAAAGTTAACAACTGACCATAAAACCTTCCAATTTACTGAATATAATCTTAAATAAAGGAGTTCAGCAAAAATACTCAGCATTGGGATTCTCGGTTAAATTTTGTACCCATTTTATTTGCTTTAGAAGAAAACATACATGTTTTAATTGTAGATATTTAATATGCTCAGAAATAAGGATAAAGTATTAACTCATAAATCAAAACATAATCTATTGTCAAAAAACTCTCGATTATCCTGATTCTGTTGGTAATTTCCTTTGTTAATCTTCCTTGTAAAAAAAATCCAATTTATTGTAAAGGTGAAATTCCAAATCCCGATCCTGATTTACATTTTGGAAACTTTAGGCTTATTTGCTGACGCTTGCAATGATCTGCAGCTTGTATTTACTTTTCCATTTCCTCTTTACTAACGCCAGATGCTAGAATTTGTACAAGGCAAAGAATCTATAAACTGCTGCCAGTTTAAATGCTGCTCATGAACTGTCCACACCTGTAGGGACTAATCACTGCTGGATTCAAGTCGAAGGTAAATGTAATTAAGACAATCAGTAATAAGAGCAGGGAGTGGGGGAATATTATTAAGTTGCTATGTTCCAAAAGATTAAGCTTTCATTGGCATTGTCTTTTCTATATTTCCCTTTTTGTCTTGGGAAAGAAGTTCATAAATTATTGTTATCGATATGTTATTTGTTTGTTTATTTTTATACGTATTTAGAAGGCAGGAGCGGACAGCTGTATGGATAAAGGTGAACTGCTGTACATAGCCAGCAAATGGCATTGTAGCTGATGAACAACGTGCACAAAATGCTGGAGGAACTCAGCAAGCCAGGTAGCGTCTATGGAGGGGAGTAAATCTTTCGGGCCAAGACCCTTCATCAGGACTGGAAAGGAAGGAGGCAGAAGCCAGCATGAGAAACCAGCGGGAAAGGAAGGAGTACAAGCTGGCACGTGAGGGGGAAGGTGGGTCAGCGGGTGGGGTTGTTGTAGGTCGGTGAGAGGTGATAGGTGGAAGAGGAAAGGGACTGGAGGAGAAGGAATCTCAAACTTGAGAACAGTGTATCAAGGAACAATGGAAGGGGAGGAGCACTAGAAGGAAGAGATGGGGTGAAAGGGGAATCTGAATGGGAATGGAAAAAGAGAAAAGGAGTAGGGGAGCAAACTGACCAGAATTCAATGTTCACAAATCAGGTTGAAAGCCATGAGATGGAATATGAGGATATGAGGGATTTCTCCACCTACCACCTGTTCACGCTATTGGTCTTCTCTGGACCAAAGCACTCATTTATCTGTAGAATTGTTTCTAGTTCCTTGAGGCCTGTTAGAATTTCCAATGCAAAACCACCTTGGGTCTGAGGTTGTTTAACCTCTGGTCAATTTCATCAGATATATTAAAGGCTAATTAGAAAGAAGGACACATTCCACAAGGAGATTCATTGAGCATCATCATCATCATTGTACTTTCTCCACATATTCAGGGATTTACTCCCCTCCATAGACGCTACCTGGCTTGCTGAGTTCCTCCAGCATTTTGTGCACGTTGTTCATCAGCTACAATGCCATTTGCTGGCTATGTACACGCAGGATCTCTGTCCACGCAGTGTCATCCAGTACTGCATTCTTCCAATGACTGAGATTTCTGTGTTGATATCCTGATCTGGTACTAAAATCACCATTTTTACAGTGGTAAGTTTTCACAGAATTCGTCCAAGTTGACTGCTCAAGCTACATTGAGCAATGTTATTGTAATAAAAGTAAACAGGTCTGGACTTTGTGAGAGGATCTGGTTCTCCCTGACCTCGTAAGAACATAACAAGTTTTGGCAAGAGTAGCCACTTGTCCCTTCAGGTTCGACCTGCCATTCAAAATGATCGCAGCTGATTTTCTCCTCTTCTGTTCTTTTGTCCTAGTAAGTTTCCAAATAGTTGTTGAATGTACACCTCTACTCTTGCCAGTTAAAACCTTGTTATCACATTTCTCACTATAGTACTTTCTGTATTACTGGAGTACAAAGTATCTAGCCCATATTTCCTTTTCTGTCCTTTTTCTTTCTTTCCTGTTGTTCTCATTGTCTTCCAATCACAGGTGTTTAGTGTAAATCCAGTGCAAAATTCTTGAAGCTACACACATTTCTCATTATCTTTAAAAGTTAGATATCTTGGCTATTAGGTTCAAGAGATTTGATGGCTTTTGTTGGATTAATTATTTTTCCAGGACAACTTTTTCTACTCATATTAAATTCTTTAAGTTATTCTTGATAGATCAATGTGAGAAAATTAAAGTCTGTGCATCCCACAAGTAATTATTTCAAAAAAAGATAAGACCAATTCAGCATTGTAGAATTTGCATATTTCTAAGTAGATGCCAATGAACATGGGTTCTGAATCACAGTGCCCTTAACAGATCTTTGGAAATGTGTTTTTGGACCATTCTTCCAAGGGAGTTGGTGAACAATCATTAAAAAGCTGTTTTGGTTAAACTGGAACTGGAATGAAAATTGAATATTATTACTCCACTCCATGACCAATACCACATGAAGCCAGTTTTGCACTGTGTTAATTTATTTGTTGAAGGTTATAATTAAGTGTGTCTTAGTCACAGTAATTATTTTGTAAACTTGTTTTACTTACTTTAATTTAAATATAAATACATATATTTTATCCTCTGTTCTAACTAATTAAAAATAAAAATATTCTAACCAAATAATGGGTGCACTGTCACACTGTTGCATCAATAGGGAGAATTATCTGAAAATCCACGTGTACACCGTTCTTTATAAAGAGCAAAGCACAGATGGTTCTGAGGCACAGCATGGCTTAATCTAACATGCTGTGCTAAAAGTGATAGAACATAGGTTCACACCTGTTATCTCCACAAAGTCAGTTCCTGATCTGACTGTGTGATCAGGGAGGTGCAGAACAGGGGCCAGCTGCTTTCCACAGAGAAAAGGAAAATCCAAGTCACCCTATGGTGATTCAGTGCACCTTCCGGTGGCCACCTACAGGGTGACATTGACAATGATGTGTCTGTCTCCCTGCCGTAATGTTGTACAATAGCCACGGACAAGAACATACATTGCTTTAAAAAAAACAAGTATTTTGAAGTCAAGCTAGAGCCAAATTATTAGAGGAATCCAAAAGGAGATCATTTGAATTATTACAGACTATAAATTTGGCTGATTTTTCATCCCTTCATCACTGATAATTGAGAAATATTTAAAATTCAAAGAAATGTCATAGCAGGATAAAAAGTGAAATGGCTTAAATTACAGGCATTAATATCCTTGCTCCAAATATTAAATACTGACTGCTATCTTCAGAAGAACAGTCTTTGCTCAGTAACAAATAGGTGCTTAATTCTAATCCAGGATTCAATTTTTAAATCACTTTATATTCAACTTGGCATAAGCCATTCATGTTTTAAAGTAATGGTTGGAAAATGGTTCTTTGGTGCATATTGTGGATGAAGTATCACATGTAAGTGATACACTGCTTCTTAATACCTTCAACAATGTATTGTGCAAATCTGATGTAAATAAACCATAGTTATCAGCTTCTCTCTTATATGAAATCATGCTGGATATGCTTTGTAGACAATCACCTCTGCAAGTACAAGTGACAATATTTAATGACTTGTTTGTATTCACTCATTAATTCATCCTTTAAATAAATACTCTGACAATATTTGAGTATTATTACAAAATGTGTCAATCTGGTACCTTCTATATTTAAGTCATTCATTAAACTGAATGCCATCACTTTTCATGTGTATGCTCTTTCGATATGCTCTGTATGACCTGTAGCTCAACACAAGATTTGGCAAGATTTCTGTAGTGTTATAATGAGTTTGTAAAATAAAGACATGCTCTTTATTTGCATAAGGTCGAAGATTGTTTAATGACAATTACCACTGGTTTACATGCTTTAGGTAGTTCCACGGTTCTACTGATAGTAGA